>NC_141693.1:1374026540-1374619040 GCF_964263255.1 Lissotriton vulgaris
TAAGTTCTGGGTCCCCTCCAGGGGAATGCACAAACCCTGGGTACTTTTAAAATCCCCATGATGTTGGAAGGAAAGGACTCAAATTTGGTGTGGATACCTTATGTCGTTAAAAAGTTACAGGGGCTTAAGCACAAACTACCCCAAAAATGCCAAAAAAGGCTTGGCATGGTGTGGGGGGGGGGAGGTGGGGGGGAGTCCTAGCAGCAAAGGGGTTAAAACATAGTGAAACTGTCCTACACTACACAATTTTCTCAGACTTTGAATAATTTAAATATGTAATACCAACAAATGGAAAGGAATGTTTTTGAACGTTTGTTTCTTACAGGAATTTGTAGAAGCAGAGATGAGAACCATTTTCATGTCCATATTCAGTCATCTGCACATAAAAATAAATAACTCAAAAGCAGTCTTTTTGAGCAGCAGTGTCTCCCTGTACATGATCATTCGTTACGGTCAGTGAACATTGTACTTCTCTATTAGTACTCTGTGATGTTCGCAGTAAGATCTATGAGGAAGAATGCGTAGTGATGTGTGAGTTAATTGTCCCAGGTACTAGCTATGAATGTCATGGGTATATATCGACCGCTAGGTGCCAATCAAAATGCAGACCGTTAGGTACTGTAGAACTATCTGATTTACAATGTATCATAAAACATTGAATGATTAAAACTGACTTTGTAGATAAGGAAAAGACAATAATATAATAAGTATCAATTAAACATACATTTACTTGGTGTGAGTGGTGAACACACGGTGCTAGTGTTCAAAGAAGGTAGCCCAAAAATGTGATCAAATGAGAAAAACACCAACAGACAATATACACAATGAATACAGAGCATTCAATTGTTTTTAAGGTGTACTCATTAAAGTTTTCACACTCTGCAGTAAGTTAAAATACGTAGGGGCAGATTTACAAGCCCCTTGCACCTCATTTACACCGCTGTTGCGTCACTTTTGTGACGCAGCGGCAGCGCAAATCCTGCGCTATGGTGCGGGGTACTTACAACGTGACGCATCTGGGAGATGCATCATGTTCTAAAGCCCTGCGCCACATGTAGGCGTTCTTGCGCAAGGGGGGGGCGTTCCGGCGCAGGAACGCCTCCTAAAAGTGGCTGAGTGAAAGCTACAAGATTTCACTCAGTCACTTTTAGGCCCATGCTGCGTCAAAACCCTGCGCCTGCCTGAAGCAGGCGTAAGGATTGACGCAGCATTAACTAGATAGGGCCCCCAGAGCATTGCTGGAGCTGCGTCGCGCTTGAGACGCAACTCCAGCAATGCGTCAATTTTACGTCACAGATGCGTGACGCATCTGTGCCATTTTTGCGCCATGGTGCGCTGCATTGTAAATGCGTTGCATCCATGATGGCAGAGCTGTGGCGCACAGTAACTGGCGCATCCCTGCTGATATGCAGAGATGCGCCAGTTATTGCAAATATGCCCCGACATGTATGTGGCCATATATGTCGATGGCAATTTCCTGTTTCAGGATGGGCAAAGATATGGTCAGTTTTTCCAGTTTGAAGAAACTTATCAACATTTTTGTTGCTGCGCTGCAATTCTAACATGCTTCTAAATTGTCTTTTTCTTGTCTACTTTCATTTCTAATCGTTTAATGTTTCAACGTGACCCTGTTCCTTGACCCTTGAATGCGACCCACAAATGTAGGTACTATATTGGACTCAACGTAACCTTGTGGGTACTCTTAGTGATGCTCTCAAAGGCCAAGAAATTCCCACTGTTATGTTGTGTTAGGTGGTTGGTATTTATTTAGCTCACAGTCTGCTATACTTATGGCCCATTTGCACTATTGTGTTTCTGTGGAAGTGTCTTCTCAAGCAGCATGTCTCCCAATGTCCGAGCCATTGCAATTCTGGGATTTCCATCTCAGACAGGAATCTGAACCATCCTCTGATATTATACTGTGGGTATTGTTTTGTGGTCTATCTCTAATTAGGTGGTGCAGTCATGTTCAATGAGCTGTAGAAGTGTAATTTTGTGGTCAAAGAGGTCTGGCGGAGGGGCATTTACCTATTGCTTATGGATCTCTTAGGTGGGAAAGAAGTCCTTTGCCTGCAGATTAGAGACAGTCTTGGCCTGGTGTTTCTTGCTTTGTCGATGTCTGTGCAAGGTTTGCTTTGTTTTCAAGTTCTGTAAGGTGCAACAGGATAGCCCAATATCAGGCATTTCCATGCTGTTTTACATCTATGTGGGGAGTAGTCTCTAAGGTATATTCAATTGTGTGTGTGTGTGTGTGTGTGGTTCCATGGCGTTTGTCCGCCTGTTGCTCCATTTTTTTAAATTATATTTTATTGAGTTTTCCATTTTACTCTGGTAGGTACATTACAGGAAAGGACATCATACAGCAATTGGTACATCACTAAGAACATAAATGATGTAAACAAGGAAACACAACTGTACAAAACAATAGCTAGCCTGGTCATATGATGTGAATCGTGAGAATGAAGGTGAGATGGTGTCAGTGCATGTAAAGAAGGAGTATACATATGAAAGGTATCCAAGTATAGGTTTATTGGAGGCAAACAGGTACACCTTATCCTGTCAGGCTTCATACAATAATTGACTACCATCTCTACATTCTAGAGTCTGGTTGTAGTGCACCTTCCATCACCATGGTACCCGGAGTATGCATTACACCCAAGACACCACATCTTCCATCTTTACATTAATAATAAAATTAAAGCAATATACTATACATAAATAAAACATTAAAACATTATAACCCACATCTTCCCCTTACATCACAGAAGAAATAAAATAGAATAATCAGTAGCAGAGCAATAATTACCAGATACTTAACTTAACTCTACATTACATATTTCCTGAACTGCACAGGAACTTTTATCTGTCTACCTGTGTGTGTTGTATTCTGATTATGACAGGAAGATGAGGAAGGCAACCGTGTAGATGACGTAGAGGTATGTAACTGTGTAGATGTGGCGGAGGCAGGTGACTGTGCAGATGATTCCAATACATCATTTGAAGGAACCCAATTTACTGCCTTTTCCTCAGTATCACACTGTATGACTTCATCCCACATCCATTCAAAAGATGGATCAACCTCATTAAGGACTTTAGAGCATGAGAAATTCCCTTTACTTTTCGCCATTCAATTAGGATGCCAAACCTTGTTATCACTCAATCTAGCAGACTTTGCATATAATTCTACCACCTGCAAAGGATCAGAAAACTTGCTCTTACCCTTCTTGACCTTGGTATCGACTTTAATTCTTACCCAATCCCCAACTTGAAGTTCAGCTTCTTTAGTAACGTGTTTTCTTTCAAATTCACTAATGTGTGAATCATGGATTTTCCTTAACCTTGAACGCACAAGAGCCGGTGACCACTTCCCACAAATTTTCTTTGAGTTCCAAGCAACATTATCCTTAGTGAATGGCTCTCTTCCTCTAAGGATTCTAAACGGGCTATAGTTTGTACTGGTGGTAGTAATTCTATAAGCCCAAATAGTCTCAAATAATTCTTTTTCCCAGTTCTTACCTGCACAAATAGAGGCCTGGATACTCCCCAGGATTACCCTGTTAAATCTCTCAACAGTACCGTTCCCAGCCGGGTGGTATACAGGTGTTTTCTTAGGAGTGATACCATTTCTTTCCAAAAATTCATAAAACATTCAGATCTAAATTGGGGTCCATTGTCAGTCAAGATGTTCCTAGGAACACCTTCTTGTAGAAATAATTTACCTAGAAACGCTACAACCACCTTGGTGTCATACTTCTCAGTTATCTCAACTTCAGGCCACCTGGAGTAATTGTCAATGACAACAAGAATAAGTTTAACATTCCCATCAGAATCCTCTATCGGACCTAACCAATCCATACTTAAATCCTCCCATGGATAAACTGGGATATGTCTAAACCCAAGAGTGGGTTTAAATACACGTAAAGATTTGTCAGCATTAGCACAAACGTTGCAACCTTGAACAAACCTTTCAACTTCCCTATCCAACCCAGGCCACCAGTAGGATAACTTTACTCTTGACTTCAATTTCATAAATTCCCAGGTGACCTTCATGATTGATAGATAGGATTTTATCTCTTAAGGTGCAAGGAACAACAACTCTCACACCTCTACATAAGTGATTACTATCATCCATACAAAGCTCATCTCTAATTTCACTGAATGGTCTTAACTCTTCCATCAAACCTGATTTATTTGGCCATCCCCTAATGACATATCCACTAACTGAGCTTAAAAGTTCATCTTTATCGAAATTCTCTTCCCATTCTTTTTTAGAAATGGCCACTAACCTTTGGTCATTGTCCTCGTGAATAATAGCTACCTCATTATATTCAAATGAATCATACGAGTCGTCACAGCCAGGTAAGGGAAATCGACGTAAATAATCAGCAATTAGGCTATTTTTGCCAGGTAAATATTCAACATCATATGTATATCCTAGTATCTTAAGACTCATTCTTGCAAGTCTAGGAGTGGCCTTCAACATCCCCTCTGAAGTAAGAATCTTTAGCAGGGGCGTATGGTCCATTCGTAAAGTAAATCTAGTGCCCCACACGAATTGCCTCCCGTTCGATTTGCACGTAGCTCGTCTCAGTATCGGTCACTGCCTTGCTTGCGTAGGCTACGGGCTTCCATATCTCCGCACTGTGCTCTTGCATGAGCCCCGCCCCAAGTCCGACTGTACTCGCATCAACAACCAGTTCGGTCTTGCATTGGGGCTGGAAGTACGCCATCACTGTCTTGTCAAGCAGGCTGGTTTTGATGTCGTTGAACGCTTTGTGTGCAGCCGCGGACCACTCCCACTTTCGGTCTTGGCGCGTGAGTGATCGCAGGGGCTCCAACATTGCGGCCAGATTTGGGATGAATCGGCCACAGTAAGTGGCCATCCCCAGAAAACTCCTCACCTCCGCGGGGTTCCGTGGGGTGCTCACCGCTCTGATCGCTGCGGCTTTCTTTGGGTCTACCTGGAGCCCTTCGCGTGTGAAGGTGTATCCGAAGAAGTCTATGCTTTCTTGGTAGAAGGAACACTTCGACTTGTGCAGGGTCAGTCCGCTGTCTGCCAGCCACTGTAGTGTCGCCCTCAAGTGTGTGTGGTGTTCTTCGAGCGTGTCCAAATATACCAGAGAATCGTCACTGAGGTTTATGACACCCCGTAGTCCAGACAACACCTCACGGATTGCATTCTGGAAAACCTCTGCAGCGGAGGATACCCCAAAGCTGAGTCTTCGGTAGCGGCGCAGCCCCACATGAGTCGAGAAAGTGGTTATGTATCGACTCTCTGGTTCCAGCTCTTGTTGATGGTAGCCCGCATTCAAGTCGAGTTTGGAGAACCACTTTGCGCCATTTAGGTCGGCCACTATGTCGTACATTGTTGGGGTGATATGAGGCTCCCTCTTCACTGCCGTGTTGGGCAACCTCATGTCGACACATAGTCGAATCGCTCCGGGTTGCTTCGGCTTGGGGGCCACGACCAGTGGAGACACCCATGGGGTGGGCCCGGATACCTTTTCTATCACTCCCAACTCCTCCAATTTCCTGAGTTCCTCCTCTACCTGCGGTCTGAGATTGAAGGGCACGCGCCGGTGCCGGAGTGCTATCGGCCGTACTGGGGTATCGATGTGGGTTCGGAACTTCTTTCCTTTAAGCTTTCCCAATCCTTGGAACAGCTCTGGAAACTTTCTAAGTAGGGCCTCCGCGTGGGACTCGTGTACTTGATTTTCAAAGAAGACAAGCTCCAAATCCTCTGCTGTGTGACAACTGAGCAAAGTCCCTTTCTTGCCTTCCATTACTTGGAATTTCGCCTTCCTGGAGAGTCTCCCGCTCACGATGGTGGTTTGGATGACTCCTCACAGCGGCAGGGGGTCAGTGCCTCCATAGGTATAGATTCTCGCACTCGAGGGCGCAAGTGCTGGTTTTGGCGAGAGCTTCTCATACTGGTCCGAGTCCATCACATTGACAGAGGCTCCTGTGTCTATTAGCGCTTGTATGTTGGTACCATCTATGGTGACTGAGCACATCGGAGGGGGCCGTCTCTTGGTACCTGCCCGGTTGACATACGAGATGACAAACACCTCCACGTCGTTGTCATCTTCGTACATGGGATGTCTCTATTGAGCTTGATCGTCCGGTGGTGGTGCCTGTTCGTCCAGTGACACTTGACGGATCCTCTGCGACAAACCTCTGGCCCTGGGTGCTGTCGCTCGGAAGCGTCCTCCTCGACACACTTTGGCGTAATGGTTTGGCCGCCCACAGCGGGAGCATATCTTCCCCCTGGTCCTGCAAGTGGCCTCCGCGGGGTGGTCTTCACCACAGTACCCGCACTGGTTCCTTTGAGTGCGCTTTGGCGCTCAGCGCACTTGGGTGGGTCTTCTTTGGATGGCATCCACCTTCTCTTCCTTGATAGGCAGGAGCCTGTTTGTCGACGGAGTGGCCACCGGGGTATGCAGGGCTGCTTCCATCACTTCCGTCCGTGCGTCAGACAGTTCGTGGGAACGGGCCAAGACTAGGATTTTGTCGAGGGAGATGCCCGGTTGGCGTAGTATCAGTTTTCTCAGCAGTTTGGAGCGGCACCCTACGATGATCTGGTCTCTGATCTCTTCTCTTGGCTCTGTGAAGGGGCACGTACTAGCCAGCCGGCAGAGTCTTGCATAGAACACGTCGACGGATTCTGAATCAGTTTGCCAGGCCCTTTTAAACTTAAACTTTTTGAAGTCGTTGTTGAGCTGTGAATCAAAGTGCGCATTCAGCGCATTGACCGCCGCATCATAGTTGTCTTCCTCTCTGGTGTTTGGGAGGGTTTTGAACAAATCGTAGATTTCTTCTCCTCCGTAGTAGATGAGGAGCGACCTCTTGACTGTTCTGTCTGTTTCACGTGTCCCTTTAAAGTAGTGGTTGAGCCTACCCACCCATGCCTTCCATCTGGGAGCGGCAGTCGCCGGGTCAGCAGACTCGCTGAATGGGGGCAGTGGTGCTACCGCAGTGTGGGTGTTCGTCAGTGGTGGAGGTCTCAGCGCAGGCCCCGGATTGTTTCCCACTCCCTGCTGTGCGGCTGGCGCTGCCGCTGTTGCTGCTGGCGCTGTCGCTGCTGGCGCTGTTGCTGCTGGCACCCGGACGCTCATGGCGGCGCTGTGACGTGCTTGGACATCTCTCCGCGGAAACTTGCGTCACCGGCCTCTTCTGGCTGCTAATTTGGGGGTTCTGCGCAGTCTCACGCTATGTCACTAGTCTCCTACGGGGGTGAGATGGCCTTTATCCACTCCTGCACGTCTTCTGCAGGGTTTCAATGCTGTGGAGGGCACCGTGCTTGCAGGTGAGTACTTATGCCAGTGTTTTAGTTTCTCGTACTTTCTTCCTTAATCCCCCTTTTCTTTTACGTTCTTCTTTTTTTTTAAAGTTGGCTTGACCAAGGCTTGTTTGTTGCGCAGTTATATGGTGGTTCTCTCCACTCTCTGTTGTATGTGGCCAGCGCTTATTGGGGTTTTCCTGCGACACGTGGAGTGGAACAGGCCCTGTTGTCGTGCACGTGTGGGCCGTGCTCAGCGTCGATGCGACGAGCACAGGCACTGTTGCAGCCAGCCTCCGCGGGGGCCGTCA
Organism: Lissotriton vulgaris; assembly: GCF_964263255.1. Lineage (NCBI taxonomy): Eukaryota > Metazoa > Chordata > Amphibia > Caudata > Salamandridae > Lissotriton > Lissotriton vulgaris. The sequence goes on from NC_141693.1 coordinate 1,374,034,131, forward strand.
GCGTGCAGCGCGTCTCCCCTCCGGCAGCGTGTGGACCGACAGGTCGCTGCGGGGCATTGAGGATTGCCGGATGCGCAAGGAAAAACAAGTGAGCCTTAGCGGGGCACTCTCTGGGTGTCTCTGAGGCGGTGGGACGCGCGGTGCACTCACCCTTATGCAGCATGTACACCGGGAGCCTGCCAGCTGAAGGCGCTTCCCCGGGCGGGATGCGCGTGGGCAGGCTCAGACCAGCCGGCAGGTGGTGGCGGGCGGCGTTGGGGAGCACTGTGGGCCCGCGGTCCACCTTCCCACTGAGGGCACAGTGGAGCTGGACAGTCGCGGGTGGGCACTGCGCTCGCCGGAGCAGGCAGGCAGGCACACGTGGTCGATGACCGGCCCCGTCACCAGTGTAGGGACTGCCTAGGCGTAGGTAGGCCCTAATCTTGCTCATGAAATGATACACCAGACTCGGGTTACTGCTCACTGGCGGGAAGACCCTGAGCGGTCTCCCGCAGGTTTATTTATCCCCTCAGTGCGGACCCGCCCCGAGGGGGGTGGGGATGTGTGATTAGTGGCTACAATGTAGGGGAGCGCCCGGGTGGCACTCTACAGGCACGAAAGTTGTGGCTCTGTGTTGGAGGAGGAGCGGAGTCAGAACACCGTCTTTGCACAGTGCCTGCGGAGCGACTCTTACACACCGACCCCACCACTCCCCTTAGCACTCTCCGCTCATTGGCATATTGAGGTCATCAGCACGATGGCCACGGGATCCCAGTTGCCCAGACTTGCAGTAAACCTTTAGTTCCTTCCAGCCGGTATCTAATATCAGAGTGGAACAGGCAATTGTTAGATCATTTTCACAAGCTTGTGGCGGTGGCTAGGGCAGGGGTGGTACGACTCTTTCTGCTGCGGCCTTCGCTGTTTACCTGGACATGACTGGCAGGGAGCCACCAGCAAGAGACGTATATACATGGTCATTCCAGTGTTAATGGTTCAGATCCTGTTAGTAGCGGTGGTGTTTTTCCCCTCATTTGCCCCCTAATTGGTCCCAAACGTGGAGGTATGTTTTGTTTAAGTTAAGGCGCAGGAGGTCTCCTCAATTCAAAAGCAGCCACAATGCACGTGTGGGCAGTCACGTGATGCAGAGAGCCAGATTGACTAATTATAGAGCTTAGAGATGGCACAGGTGAGGCTGGAAGCACAAGCTAGTGTTAGAATAGTGAACAGTTTGCCTGCAGTTGGCTCTGTGTGGTCCCTTGGAGAAGTCTCTGCGCTGTGCCGAGGGGGAACCCTCACTTCCGGTCAGGCCGCAGTGACCAGCCATACTGTAAGCAATGCGTCATCAATCTAAATGCCCAACAACAGCTTCCGGAGAGCTGGCACACCGGTGAAAATCTCAAAATACCCTCTCTTAGATTTCGACCGAAACAAAGATAAGCATTACAGTGTGCTTGCACTTCTTGTTTTGAACATTTGAAGCTACTGCTTAGGGTGTATTTTGAACTATTGGGGCGTGTAGTGCATTGGTCGCCACCACGCAAGCGGTCTTAGGCTGGCACCACCCCCTGCTTACTATCCGGGATGCATTGGTTGGGGACATATGCTCCCCGGTCAAGCTACATTTACCTACATCACCGAGAGCTTGTCTACAGCTGGTGTACGAGTTGATAGGGCGGAGGCTCCTGCCTCTGGCTGGGCTCCTTGGTCGTTGCACTGGGAGGGAATTTTCATAATGTTGCAATGTCGATAACCAGGGAAAACTGGGCATGACATGGATGTTGTCGCCTTGGTTTGCTCAGGTGCTTTATTGGCAGTCATGCCATCTCCCTGTGACAGCAGTGTGCAACATCCAGCAGCAGGGTGTACACCACCAACTCTTACTACAAAGCCATTGTTGTTGAATATTCACCTTATGTAACTATCAACCATTGTCAAATTCAATAGTCAGGGCTTGACGGCGAGGCTGCTCCCATGTCGCATTGAAGTTTGATGGTGTGCATGACGTGGGGCAAGGCACTTGCAGCCCCGACCCATGGTACTGCCAGGCCCTGTCATGAAGATGTCCAGTGGTTGTAAATGGGGCTGAGGGGGGTCATATCCGGCCGTGGGATGATAGTTGGGCAGGAGCATCGTGCCCCCTGAAAGCTGAAGGATTTGGGCATGCACTGGGCCTCAGCGGGGGCCTAGCATGGCTTCGCTTCGCGATGGAGCTTCCTGTGCGGTACATTGGAGACAAGTTGAGTGTCCCCCACCGAACAATACCCGGAAAAGTGACTATTGATTTCACTATGTGTAATCTAAAATAGCGTTGTGATTTGTTTATCAAGGCATTTTAATATGAATATGAACTTTAATATTATCAACAAAGTCGGGCTACCCAGATGACCCTTGCCCCCTGGCCTAATTTCAACTAGTACTAAGACAATCTGTGCTCACCTTACCCCCCTTTTAAACCAGGTCTTAGAAACCGGCTCATATCTCAGTGCCTGGAAAAAAGCCTGTATCAGGCCAATCCTCAAAAAACAAGCTCTTGATCCCATAGAGACAAAAAAACTACCGGCCAATTTCCAGGATGCCAATGACAGCAAAAATCCTAGACAGAGCGATGAATAAGGAACTAATACAATACATTGAAGAAAATAATTTGCTGGACCTGACACAGCAGGGCCTCTGGCCTTGTCATTCTAGTGAGACGGCCTTGATATTAGCCACTGAGGAGATACGGAAGATAGTTGATGGGGTGGGGGGGCTGAGCGGTCTTCATCCTCTTAGACCTATCGGCAGCATTTGATACTGTGAACCACACGGTATTAGTGCAGCAGCTGAGGGACGTCGGAAAAGAAGATACCGCCATGACCCTCATCTCCTCCTTCCTAGAAGACAGGGAGCAGAATATTCACTGGGAGAGTCTACAGTCTCAGACTTTTCACCTCCCATGCGGATTCCCGCAGGGATCTGCATTGCCACCGACGCTTTTTAACATATATGTATCCCAGCTGGCTAATCTTACCAGGAAAACACGGCTTTATTTTGATCACGTAGGCTGACGACTCCCAGCTCATTATACTGGTATCTAAACAATCAGAGACCATTGCCAGCAGCTTTTAAGCTTGTCTGAAGGATATCATGAGCTGGATGAGCCAATATTTTCTGAAGATAAATACTGACAAGACAGAGGTCCTGGAGTTTGGCAAGGGACCTTCTCTATGGAATAACTCCTGGTGGCCAACAGAGGTGGATGGTTGCCCTTGCCCTGTCACTAAAGTCAGGAACTTGGGTGTGATCTTCGATGATCGTCATAATTTCTCAGCCCAAGTTAACCATCTGACCTCTTACGTCTTCTTCGTTTTGAAAAATCTAAAGCAAATCTTTCCATTCATCCCACAAGAACTTCAAAAGACCATTGTAATGGCACTTTTTTTTCCAAGTTAGATTACTGCAACATGCTCTTTATTGGAATTGATAAGGCACAGAGGAGGAAACTGCAATCCTTGCAGAATGCTGCAGCCAGATTACTTATGAACATCCCTAAGGGTCTGTCTACTTCAGCTGCCATCAGGATTTTGCACTGGCTCCCTGTTCAACAATAAGCTGAAATCAAGTCCCTCTGTCTTGTGCATAAGGCCCTATAAGGAGGAATCTCTGGCGAGATACAAAAGGTGTTTTCTAGGTACTCTCCCATCAGAACACTCCGATCCACAACAATGGGCCTTATTTGCATTCTGAATATCCGCAAGGTAAGGTGGGGGGCGTACCCTGTCATTTTGTGTGGCTAAGCTATGGAATCTGAGGCTTTCCACCTTACGACTCCAACTGAACCCACTGATGTTCAGGAAAACGCTGAAAACCTGGATTTTTTCCTTGATCTTTTTGTTTGTTCAGAGCTCACCATCCCCATGTACCTCACCCAGCGTCAAGATGCCACGATATTCGAGCGCTTTACAAGTAGCAAATCAAATCAAAATCAAATCAAATCAAATATGCAACCATTAGTCATAACGCAAAATCAGTGTGACTGCCGCCAACTGGGATTCGCTACACTGCTCAGGGGCCAGAACATGGCTTTTATATGTTTTAGGACACAGCACAAATGCATTTTGTTATTACTATTAAGGATGAGTTTTATGACTTGGGTGACAGGTAGGGGTATGTGTCCTTGGGTAACACTACTGGTGGGCGGAATTTACGTAGTTGCGCTACCCAAAGCTCAGCGAAATGGTAAAAAATCTTCGTGAGCACGCAAAAGTTCTGCGAACACTTCTAATTGCTTGTTCCCCCCGTTCACAATGCTTTTTTACTGTTTGCGAACACTGTTTGCGTGCTCGGGGGGAAGTATCTTGCGAACACGCATTTTGATAGCGCAAACAAGCAAAAAATTCTGCAAAGCCGTGGATCGCGGAATTTTTGGCAATTCTGCGTTCTCCACAGAAATTGAAATTACCCTAATTCCACGAGCGGAACCGAATTTACCGCCCAGGCCTAGTGGTCACAAGTGGGAAAGCACAGGGCGTCCAACCATGCCTGGGCTCACCAGTATTAACTAATACATCTTACTGTGGCTGCACATCCTCATTTGTGAATTGCAGGTGGCTCAAACGTTGCCACGTCACCTTTAAATATTCGTGCAGTCCTGGTAGCCGTTGGAATTAAGTTTGGGGTCCGTCACAGGCCTGAGGGTGGGTGAATCCCATTACCCCAGTCCGAGGGAGTAGGAAAGAATCAGTTATTTGGTCAATCTGCAGTACTTCTCCTAGCTGGACCGCCCACGCAGGTTTTGTTTGTGTTACTTCCAGAAGTGAGTATAAAACAGGCACATTTACATGCGTGACATGTGAGCAAACATCACAGCTGCATTCCCCAGTGCATTAAAATCAGGGGGGGACAGCCTTGCTCTGCAGAGTCTTGCACTAATGACCTTGAATAATTCTTAAATAGATGGCTTTATGCACCCGCAAAACCACAGGGGTCAAGTGTTGGGCCAACTCTTTGTCAGGCATTTGTATTGTGCTGCCTGGGGAGGTGGGCAGGGAGGGAAGTGCCCTGCAGATTCAGTCAGGCATGTGTAGAAATGAGGGGGTTTGGGGTGCCTCCATTAAGCACAAGCTAGGTTGCGTGCAGCAGTGCATGGCAGCACCCTGCTGGGTAGGTAGGGATGCAGCGGCTTCCCAGAAGTGCCCTTTTGGGTGGACAGCAGCACACTGTGAGGGATGAAAAGAAAGCTAGCCTGACAGTTGTCTCAGTTTAATTATCTCACAAATCCTGCCAGTCATGTTATTATCGCATGTCACACTAGGATGCACCTTTTGACTGGATGAGACCAACGTGATGTCATTAACTGCGGGGCTTGCTTTGTTTTAGCTGGTTTAGAGGGTAGGATGGACAGGTACCTCAGCAGGGTGCAGCGAGTGAGACTGAAGCTCTGAGGTAGGCAGGCCTGCAGGTATTTTGGAAGTTCCATGGAGGGTTACTGTCATTATAGGCAAGGGATATAGAGACTTACATTGTTTGGGGCCAAAACCTCATCTAACTATTTTATATCTATTTCAACAGCAGCTTCAGCTGATTGGATAAAGGTACCTTCAAGGGATTTTGTTAATGTAGTTTAGAACATTAAGTTATATAAACAGATTTAAGACCCAAATAACTATAGGTCTACTGTGCGATTAAGCAACAATAATTACTGATTACATTTAAAAATAGTCACACAGTGATCTAAATATAAAGAGCGGAAACAAACGGGTGTATATATAAAAAAAAATATTTAATACAATTATAAAAAATCAAGTGGAAGGGTACAGAAAGTATATATAAACAATGTTACAACAAGCAAAAATTATTGAAAAGTAAATGAAGCCACTTAATTGAAACAATTGTATACGCTTTTCTTCCTAAATAGAATTGATGTGGTGAATTTGATGAAGAAAAAGCGTAGGTCGACGTTTCGGACTCTTATAGCTGTTTAGTGAGACCATCTTCAGGACAATAACAATACATCTGAAGACCCCTAAGAATGATATAGAAATTCAATTATGACATATTCTATATCATATCTGATATTAGAGCAATATACATTATTAACAAATATTTACATGCATATATATAACACCCGCAATATACAAACCTTGAATGGGTTGTATATTATCAATTCCTTACATTTTCAAAATGTATTACATAATAGTGGCTTGTTTAATACATTCTTAGTCGTTCAATAAAGATCATATTCTTCAGTGATAGGTGATATTTGATATACACATTCAGTTTCACATCATGTACTTATCCTGTTGCTTCTAGGGTGTAGAGCGGGAATATCGTTGGCAAAATATCGAGTTACATAAATATCTCCGCAGAAATATCGACAAGAAGAAATATCGGCAACAAAAATATAGTTTGACCAGAATATCGACAGACAGGTAAGAAATATCGATAACAATAATATAGTTGCAATAAATATCGTTTAAAAAAACATAGTTAACAAAAATATCGTTTTTTTAATAATTATAAGTAATTTAGTGTTTTTAATGAGTATTGTTTGTTAATTAATTATATGTTGTAGCATTTTATTAGTTATTAATGTATTTTATGTTGAATTTAGTGTTAATAGTTCCGTAGCGGGTTGTGGGTTTATAGGGGAATAGGGTGGGAAGTAATTTAAATATATTAAAATAATTGATTAATTAATGTGTTAATTTAATATAATTGTTTAATAATTATTAGTTAATTAATTTCAATTAGTTAATTGATAATTAATTATGTTAATTAATTATGTTAATTGTTTAATTAATTTTAGGTGTGTGTAGTGGACTTTTGAAGTGAAAATGTAGTGAAGTAATTACATATTTATTGAATAATTAATAAATTAATTATAAATTAATTATAATTAAATAATTATTAATTTTAAAAGAGTAAATAAATGTAAGTTTGTGTTGTGGTGTTTATAAGTGTATATGGTGTGAAAGCTGTCAATTAAATAATTAATAATTATTTTGAAAATACATTAATAATCATTAATTAATTAGTAAATATTAAATGTAATTGAGTAATTAATTTTAGGTGTGTAGGTGTTTGTTAATAATAATATATTTAAATGTATATATTAAATATGTTTATAATCTACATAAAATTTTATACTAAATTTGATAGATGGTTTATTATTTTTTTAGAGTTCCAGCGCTTTCCCTACTGTTGTACCCTGTGGAGTGGGAACAGTAATTTTTATGCCTACGCTATCCAGTGCTTTCCCTACTGTTGCACCCTCTGGAGTGGGAATAGTAATTTTTACCCCTACGCTATCCAGCGCTTTCCCTACTGTTGCACTCACTAGAGTGGGAATAGTAATTTTTACCCCTACGCTATCCAACGTTTTCCCCACTGTTGCACCCTTTGGAGTGGGAATAGTAATTTTTACCCCTACGCTATCCAATGCTTTCCCTACTGTTGCACCGTTTGGAGTGGGAATAGTAATTTTTACCCCTACGCTATCCAGCGCTTTCCCTACTGGTGCACTCACTGGAGTGGGAATAGTAATTGTAACCCCTACGCTATCCAACGCTTTCCCTACAGTTGCACCCTTTGGAGTGGGAATAGTAATTTTTACCCCTACGCTATCCAGCGCTTTCCCTACTGTAGTACTCACTGGAGTGGGAATAGTAATTTTTACCCCTACGCTATCCAACGCTTTCCCTACTGTTGCACCCTTTGGAGTGGGAATAGTAATTTTTACCCCTACGCTATCCAACGCTTTCCCTACTGGTACACCCTTTGTAGTGGGAATAGTAATTTTTACCCCTACGCTATCCAGCGCTTTCCCTACTGTTGCACTCACTGGAGTGGGAATAGTAATTTTTACCCCTACGCTATCCAGCGCTTTCCCTACTGTTGCACTCAATGGAGTGAGAATAGTAATTTTTACCCCTACGGTATCCAACGCTTTCCTACTGTTGCACCCTTTGGAGTGGGAATAGTAATTTTTACCCCTACGCTATCCAGCGCTTTCCCTACTGTTGCACTCACTGGAGTGGGAATAGTAATTTTTACCCTTACGCTATCCAGCTCTTTCTCTACTGTTGCACCCTTTGGAGTGGGAATAGTAATTTTTACCCCTACGCTATCCAGCGCTTTCCCTACTGTTGCACTCACTGGAGTGAGAATAGTAATTTTCACCCCTACGGTATCCAACGCTTTCCCTACTGTTGTACCCTCTGGAGTGGGAATAGTAATTTTTACCCCTACGCTATCCAGAGCTTTCCCTACTGTTGCACTCACTGGAGTGGGAATAGTAATTTTTACCCCTTCGCTATCAAATGTTTTAACTATGAATTTTTTCATATTTTTATTAAATGTATGTATTTTTGTTGGTATATACTTTTATGTGTTAAATATATGTATATGTACACATTTATTAAGTTTATAATGATTAAATTTAGTTAATTTGTTATAAATAGTTAAAATATAAAAGTAATGTAATTTATTTTGTTAATAATAGTTATATTTTTTAATTATTTAATGTAATTTATATTAATTAATAAAGTCGATATTTTTTATATCTATATTTATTACATCTATATTTTGGAGTCGATATTTATGTACTTACCTGTTTAGGTATAGGGAGTCGATATTTTTGTAATCGATATTTATACAACTATATTTTTGTCAACTATATTTTTGTAATCGATATTTAAACACCCTACCGTTTCTAGTCTTAGAGATCATAATACAAATGCACCTAAAAACTCATATTGTATTCATTTGAGAATTTAAAATAGTAACCCTAAGAGACAGAATGTATTTTGTTAACAAAAATATTCAGATAACCAATATCGAATAGTCTATATACATATAGAATTCTATAATAATACACAAACGAGGCGCATAGTGAGCGTAAACATATTCCCCGAATTACCTAACATTGACGGATTCTGTTGGATAAGTCATGATTCTAAGATAGATCATAATTACAAGAACATGGGGTTATCTTTCCCAGAGAGACAGTGTTAGCTTATCATACTAGCTAGAATGACCACAATTGGTACCGGTACTTGATGGGCAAAGAGGCAATCGATCACAAATATATATATTTGACAAAGGAAGTCACCTTAGTTAATATTGGTCAACTCGCCATAAAGGTTCTGGCTCTTTGTCAAAAGAATGTAATAAGCACCTTGGGTGAAGAGGACACGAACGGTGTTCGATTTTCCTAAAAGAATGTCAGAAGGTGAGAAGCTTTTTAGCAGAGTATTCGTCTAATGATGAAATTCGTTTTTGCATTTCTGAAATCTGGACAGTCTTTTTACTTTTAACTACATTGTCAAAAATATAAACAATTGTATAACGGACATTTAGGATAATCATGTCCATTTAACAGACAAATCGGACTGCTACGCAGAGATTTGTAGTTCGAAAAAATGGTTTTTTTCTATAAGGAATAGAATACCTTAAATTTCGAAAAGCGTTCTCCTGTAGTGGTTTAGTTAGAAACAGCTCTTGGCTGTTAATATGGATAGATCACCTGATCAAAGAAAGTATACATCGATATTTAAAATAGTGGCCTAATACTTTATATGTCTCCGCATATATATATATATATATATATATATATATATATATATATATATATATATATACGGTAAGAGTACAAGTCTGCCTTTTGTGGCAGAAAAATCTTTGAGTCTTTGTTTGATTATCATAATTAAATACTTATAGCCATTTTAAAATCAATTGTCTGGCTAGAGTTATATCCCCGCCAATGGGCCATTGCAACAACTACTGGTATTCAGAAAGCTGTACCTGCGTTAAGTGAGTTCTAAGTTTTCATCAGTAACAGGAGGGATCGTGGGTCTTTGTGCCTGTAAGGATAGATGGAAATAGCTGTAAAGCTACTTTCGCGAAATGCAGGGGTCATCAAGAACCACAGCATTAGAAAGAGAATTCTAGAGGCTTGTATAACAGAGGTAGCGTGATCACCAGCAATCGTCGGCTCGTGAAGTGGCATGACGGACTAGGAACAACCTGACTCGATTTGTACTTGCGTTTGGATCGCGAAAGGGGACTAACCTAATTGCGGCAAATCTCAGCTGCCATATTGTGATGTAGTCGGAAGTAAATGACATGAATTTTTGTCGCCCATATTTTAGTGTGTTGTGGTGGTTATCAGGTGTTTACCACGATTGAAACAAGCATTAGGAATGCATTAGGGCTCGGGTTTGTTTGAGTTAGAGATAATGGCATTGTAAATGGCAATGTGTTTTAGGCATGTGTTTTGGAGTGGAAACATGTGGTGTGTGTTGGAGATATGTGTGTTGGATTGGAATGTTATCAATGGTGGCATGCTGCACTTTAACGCAATTTCTTTAAAAGGTAAAGTGCAGCATAGTGCGATAGGTACAATATTAATTGGTGGATGCGTTATCAATTGGTGTGTGCATTGATGTGTGGTGGATGTGTGTGCCTGTAGGAATTGTGCAGTGATGGCTGTTGGTGTGTGTGTTTGGTGGAAGCGTGTAGTGGTGGCTTGAGGTGTGTATGACTGGTGGTAGCGTGCAGTAAGAGCTGTTAGTGAGTGTGGCTGTCAAGCGTACAGAGCTGGATGGTAATGCGTGTGGTTGGTGAAAGGGTGCACTGACAGCTGTTGATGATTGTGCCAACTGAAAGAGTGGCTGGTGCACTGTCAGCTGTTGGTGTGTGTGTGTGTTTAGTGAAAGTTGCACTGACATTGTTTGTGAGTGCGTGAGTGTTTAGCGGAACTGATGCATGGTCGTGTTTGTTTTTGCTGAAAGCGTACATTGATGGTTGTTGGTGTTTGTGCCTTGTGAAAGCATTCATTGACGGCTGGGAGTGTGTTGTTGTGTGTGTTGTTTTCTGTGTAGTGGTGAGTGTGTGGTGGTGAGTCTGTGGGGGTGAGCCTGGGGGTGTGAGTGTGTGGTGGTGAGTGTGTTGTGGTGAGTGGTGACGAGTGTGTGGTGTTGAGAGAGTGAGGTGTGTGGTTTGTGTGTGTGTTATGTGTGTGTGGTGTATGTGTGTGTGGTGTGTGTATGGTGTGTGTGTGTGTGGTATGTGTGTGTGGTGTATGTGGTGTTTTCTGCACACTCACCCACTGCCCCTACACATTCACACACTGCTCACCCGCACACTCCCAATGTCACCCTGCATAGTCACACACTGTTTATCCTGCACACTCATTCTGCACACTAACACAATGTGCACCCTGCACCCTTACACACTGTCTCTGCAGTCACTCTGCACTCACTGTCACTTTACACTCACTCTGCACTCAGTCACTCTGAATCTGCACTCTAAATCTGCACCGTGCATTCTGAATTCTGCACTCACAATCTGCACTCTGAATCTGCACTCTGCACTCACAAATGCACTCTTCACTCACACTCTGCACTCTGAATCTGCACTCTGCACTCACAAATGCACTCTTCACTCACACTCTGCACTCTGAATCTTCACTCTGCACTCACAAATGCACTCTTCACTCGCACTCTGCACTCTGAATCTGCACTCTGCACTCACACTCTGCACTCTGAATCTGCACTCTGCACTCTGAATCTGCACTCTGAACTCACAAACAGCACTCACAATCTGCACTCTGCACTCACAATCTGCACTCTGCACTCACAATCTGCACTCTGCACTACCAATCTGCACTACCAATCTGCACTACCAATCTGCACTCTGAATCTGCACTCTACTCTGAATCTGCACTCTGCATTCTCAATCTTCACTCTGCACTCTCAATCTGCACTCTGCACTCTCAATATGCACTCTGCACTCTCAATCTGCACTCTGCATTCTCAATCTGCACTCTGCACTCACAATCTGCACTCTGCACTCACAATCTGCACTCTGCACTCTGAATCTGCACTCACAATCTGCACTCTGCACTCTGAATCTGCACTCTGAATCTGCACTCTGAATCTGCACTCTGAAACTGCACTCTGAATCTGCACTCTGAATCTGTACTCTGAATCTGCACTCTGCACTCTGAATCTGCACTCTGAATCTGCACTCTGCACTCTCAATCTGCACTCTGCACTCTTAATCTGCACTCTGCACTCCCAATCTGCACTCTGCACTCTCAATCTGCACTCCGCACTCACAATCTGCACTCACAATCTGCACTCCGCACTCTGAACTCTGCACTCTGAACTCTGCACTCACATTCTCCGGATGATGCCATCATTGATATCATCAAGGATGTCACTTGATATGTCATTAGTGATGTCATTAAGGATGTCATTGACGGAGGGGGGGGGGTTGGGGGCATCTTGTCACTAGGTGCAAGATGGCCACCACCTAGTGAGGCTCTGCTGGCTGGACGGATCATCCACCATAAATCAAACCAATTCCTATACACTGTTATGATGTATTTGGTATCTACAGTGCAGTATTGCTCGTGATTATATAAGGACCATGGGCACCAGTGGCCCACATATACGGTCGTCTCCAATCATGGAGTGAAATGGGTCTATTAAGTACGCCTCTTCACAATAATGGTCATTGATGTGTGAGCATATCTATGTATATCAAAGCATGCTTTTATTATGAATTCCAGCGGTGGGGGCTGAAAGGACGAGCAGGCTGGGAGAGGAGATGTCAGAGGCTTCTGTGAGCTCCCAGCCTGTCTTTTCCAGTGGTGGGGGCTGCAGTGAGGAGCAGGCTGGGAGAGGCGATGTTAGAGGCTTCTGTGAGCTCCCAGCCTGTCGTTTCCAGTGGTGGGGGCTGAAAGGACGAGCAGGCGGGGAGAGGCGATGTCAGAGGCTTCTGTGAGCTCCCAGCCTGTCGTTTCCAGTGGTGGGGGCTGCAGTGAGGAGCAGGCTGGGAGAGGCGATGTCAGAGGCATCTGCGAGCCGGCATCTGCCTTCAATTACCAGGGGCCCACAAGCTTTGGCAGGGAGCCAGCATGCGCGCACACAGAGCTGAAAAAACAAGGAATGGATTCTTGCATCAGGCCAAACTCACTGCAGAATGGTGAACGCGCCCGACCATCTTGATTCCATTACCGCGGCACCCTGACAGCTCCTAATTGAAACTTATGGACTCCCGATGGCATAACCGCACAGAAAATGCAGGAAGTGCCAAACATCAAATATATATGGCCTATTGCGTCAAGGCTACTACAAACACGGCACCGCGAGGACCAATTACCATGCAGATGGCAAAAATAACTACTGAAAATCTCGCGCACTGAGGAATTTTTGCTACACTATTCTGAGCCCCTTAACAATACAGCTCGGAGCTCCGCCCCACTGCTGACGCAGTGGTGACGTAGGCCGAGCCCTAAAAACCAAAATCGATGTCTATTAATGTTAAATACAAGGTGTCTAAATCATATAAAAGAAGATATGAGTGCCGTCATATCGTGTGTTTAAGTATCCAGATGTGTACACCTTTTGGTCAAATGTAAACATTGTGTTGATTACATCAATGCCATTTTGCACAGCTCATTATTTAAATCGATTTTAAGAGAAAACATTGACAAACACTCCTACATTTTTCAGAGTATGTGCAAAGCTCATCCATTATTATATACTGTAACCGATCTTAGGCCCTCCCATTCGAAGGTGTGCCATCAGGTATAATACTCAGCCAGCAGCAGCACGCCCAATTGGTGCTACCTGGTCTCGAGTCACAGGCAAGTGCATCAACTTAACTGGACCATGTACCTAGGTCACGCACATTAGGCAGAGAGGTTCCAGTAGGAGACCCATACACGGGGATAGCACCATTACATGATACTGTAGCTGTCAGATCCCAACATAATGCCACCGCACCACTCAAGTTGTTACAGTTAATCAGCCTTGAGTGAGATCAGCTGTGAGCTTCGGTCGCCAGCAGCTGCTCACATGGTAGCAGTAAGCAGCCTGGGAAGGCTGTGGGGCAAACACCATAGAGAAACGGAACAGGCATAATTACTGTAAGAAAGGAGGGATTCTTGGCAAGTACACAAGGACTAAGCATGGGCGGAAAATCCATTCCGCTCGCGGATTTTCGGTAAATTCGCAATCCGCGAACGCTCGCGAATTTACCGAAAATCCGCAAATTCGCACGCAGCGGATTTTTTTTTCTTGGTGATACAATTTTACGGCGTGCGGCGTTCACTTACCGTCATTCAGCGTTTGCCGAGTTGTTTTTCTGGATATTTTGCGAGTGCTGTGCCATTTTGGATCTTGCTGCGGGATCCCGCGGGAGTTTGGCGACGCATCGCGAGAGTTCGCAATTGCGAACATGTAGGTGCGGCGGGCAGCAACAATCTCGCACTCGTGAAATTACAAAATTTGCAATTCTGCACAAGAAATCCACTAGCAAGCAGCATAGACCTTCTGAAAATTATGATTTTTATCAGAATAACTCCTCAGGTTGACATTTGCCTGCACTTTTTTGGATTTGAGGCCTTTTGACTTTCTTTGGATCACTTTTGGATTAGAAATCAACTTTCACAAGTAAGTTTGTTTGGGGCATTACAGTTGCTGTTCTGCAGAAAAACGAGTTTTGCAAAACTGAAAGCACTCAGCAGGTGCAAAAGTTCACTCATCATTAGTAACCATTCCCTGTAGTACTTCCTGAGGGGCCCCTCCAGAGTTCAGTTGCCTATGTTTGTTTGGGGCATTACAGTTGCTGTTCTGCAGAAAAACGAGTTTTGCAAAACTGAAAGCACTCAGCAGGTGCAAAAGTTCAACTTCAAACTCATCATTAGTAACCATTCCCTGTAGTGCTTCCTGACTGGGGCCCCTCCAGAGTTCAGTTGCTAGTTGCAACAATTCTATGACCCTGCTCTGACCCTCACAGCAGGCTCATAGAATAGCTACAAGTAGGCCACAAAGGTCCTGAAAAAAAAAATTGCACTGCAACAGAAAGCAAATTACAGATAAGGAAGCAGGTGACAGACTGGAATTTTAAAACAGTGACACATTAATAAATCAACCCCAAATTAATTCATGTCAGTTGAAGCAGGGCAGGTGTGCTTGCTTTCCCCCCCCATAATCTACAGTGATGATGAACCAGAGGGTGGCATTGATTTACCAGAGGGTGGCATGGGTGAAACAGAGGGTGGCAGTGGTAAAACAGAGGGTGCTGGGAACCTGTGATGATGAACCAGACGTAGAAACAACATAGTCGCGACCGTTGCGAGCCGACAAGTAAGTTCGCAATTGCGAACTGGTACAAAACCCTCGCAAACTGGCAGAAACCCTTGCGAACACACAAAAAAAAAATCCGCAAATTCGCGAGAATTCGTTGATTTTGCGGATTGCGAGTTCGCAAATACGCAAATTCGCGAACGCCAGATTCGTAAAATTCGCCCATGCTTAAGATCACATATTTCTAAGCTCATCGGACTGTGAACCTTTACTCATCATAGTAGGATAGTCTACAAGATTGAACAGGCTATTGGGTATGCTGAGAGAGCTTGAGGTGATGCGAGCATATCACTAAGCACATAGACGGAATGAGACACTGGGCATTATCGATAGAAACGCTAATTTTAAAATGGTCATGATATATTGGATCAGAGGACCATTTGATGCATAGCGGGCAGTTAAGGAGTACTACTCATGGTATGCTGCACGAAGACATAGATTACCTCATGACTATGACATTATAGCAGGAACTCTCGCATCACGCAGCAGTAATATTGACTACATTATCATTATTACATGATGTCAGACATGAGGAAAGTAGCTGTACACAAACTCTGGAAGATAGAGACCACACAGATTATAAAGGTTTCTGGAAATTAATCATAATACTTTATGTTTTACAGACTGACGGCGGCAGTCATAGTGACAAACAGTGAAAGAGTGAACCAAGCACATACTCACACAAGAATGAGGGTACAGGTATGCCTGTCAAGGTCCTGATCTCGGTAAATTAATTGTGACAATCCGATGGGGGATTTTTAAGATATTGCCAGTCTAAGAAAATAAGTGCCTTCTGGTGGGGTTGCGCTGATTCCCACTTATGTCTTTTGCAGGAACACCAACAAAATAAGATTATCGGTGCAGGGTGGAGTGACAGACCCAACCCCTGAAGAAATTGCAGTGAGTTATCCGTGGGCAATGAAACATGTTGGCTTTTATATGAGCAGACACACAGCACTGAATAAAGGTCCATTAGCTAGTGGGGTCTACATCGGTTTTAACTAGGTCAGATGCATTAAGGGATTTGGTGCATTGAGTCCTCTTTTTGGGTCTAGACCTGCGGTACATTACCCTCGCTTTGATGTACAGGCAGGTTTTGACATTCTAGCCCCTTGTGTTCAGTTTTCTTTTCTTCTTTTTGTGCACTATCACAATTTCTGTTTGGTGTGGTGGATGCTGATGATGATAGCAGGCGAGTACCTTCCTGCTGGCCTCCATGGTGTTACTCCCGTGAGGCTCCACCACCCCTTTTCACCCCTTTTTTATCTTTTTTCCATCTTTCTTCTGCACTCACTTGAAGGAGTTCTTCATAGGAAGGGAGGGGTGAGAGAAGGTAGGATAATAATGGGGTATACAGGGCGACTTTTTAAACCAGTTTTTATTCTGTTAAAGTTGGTGACCCAGATCAAGTAGGCGTAGACAGCATATTGGCAGCCGCTGCCCCAACAAATATAAATATTTTTATTGTTGGTTAGGATTTTGAGGACTAGATTCACCGTGTGAACAGGTCCTAGTTTGTATAAGAGATATTGGGTATGCCTTGCCAGGACACTGACACACTTCATGGTAAACTTCCACTCCTGGGGCAGTATACAATTATCAGTGTGATAATGCCTAAACATCTGGAGTGGCAATAAAGGGACAGTTCAAGGGAACTCTGGGGCTTCCCTTTAAATTGTGTGAGAAGATCAAAAAGGGATCAGGCAGGGCAAGGGAGGGTGATCTGGTTTCACCAACTGGGGGATGAAGTATTGCCCAATGGGTCTGGTCGCCGCCTACCTAGCCCCTTCACCCTTCGGGAGAGGGTTACTTACTGAGTCTTTTTTTTTGTTTCTTGGCATTTGGTCTTATATACAGATTACATTTTCACAGTAAGGCAGTACATATTACTCATTCTGGTTTCATTTACATCATAGACGATCCTAGCTGTATACATCCTTTATTTGTACTCTTCTGTATATGCTTTACACAGTGGCCCAATACCTCTAGAGGGTGCCGTGCGTTACAAGTTTCTGCCAATAAGTTGCATAACCTTAAAACATTAACAATACCCCCTTCCCCATTCTGTCACTGGGATCGATAGGTTCTTAACTTAGTGATCACCTATTATGTGTTTGGTTCGTCCACTAGGAACTCGGCCCTCTCCACTCTAAGCCAGTATGTATCTCGAACTTTAGGGTTGTGCTCCTCTACTCAGTTTGTTGAGAAGTCTGCTCCTGATTAAGCATGGGCGGAAAATCCGTTTCGCTCGCGGATTTTGCGGATTTTCGGTAAATTCGCAATCCGCGAGATTCGCGAATCTCCCGCAAAATCCGCAAATCCGCGAGCAGCGGATTTTGCTCGCACTGTTCGCGTGAGTTCGCGGCTTCCCAGTACAACTTCGCGCCCCGCGAATAAGTGCAAAATTGCAGAAATACGATTTTAGCAAAACTGAAACTACTTACCAGGTTCAAAAGTTCAGGCTCATCATTAGTAGCCATTTCCTGTAGTGCTTCCTGAGGGGCCCCTCCAGAGTTCAGTTGCCAGTTGCAACTATTATGTGACCCTGCTCTGAACCTCAGAATAGTTACACATATGCCACAAAGGTCCTGAATTACAGCTAAGGGAGACAAGCAGGAGCCAGGCTGGAGGTTCAAATCCATTAATCAGCCCCTAATTCATTATTGTCAGTTGGGGCAGGGCAGGTGTTGTAACTAATTTTGCAACAATGAAAGCACTTAGCAAGTTCAAAAGATCACTAATCAGGAAGCACTAAGGAAGCAGGTGCCAGCTAAAAAAATATTCTGTGACACATTAATCAGCCCCAAATTAATTCAGGTCACTTGAGGCAGGGAAGGTGTGCTTGTTGCCACAATAATGTACACTGACTGGACAACCAGAGGGTGCTGTGATGAAACAGAGGGTGGCATGGGTGGGCCAGAGGGTGGCATGAGTAGTCAGAGAGTGGCAGTGGTGACAGAGAGTGGCAGTGATGAAGAAGAGTGTCCCAAACAGGCTGGACACGTAGAAACAACAAGTTCGCGAAACTTGCGACCCGACAGGTAAGTTCGCAATTTGCGACATTGTACAAAACCCTCGCGAACTCGCAGAAACCCGCGCAAACACAAAAAAAAAAAATCCGCAAATTCGCGAGAATTCGCGGATTTTGCGGATTTGCGAGTTCGCAAATCCGCAAAATTCGCGAACATTCGCCCATGCTTACTCCTGATACCCCTGGAGATCCGTTATCATAGATGTCCATGCCATTCTATCCCCTTCGCCGTTTCATCTTTTCTCACAAATTTCAACCTAACTAATTCCGCCATTGCCCATTCTTTTATGTCTCTTAGCCAATCTGCGTGTTTTGGGGGTTGGTGTTGCATCCACTTTATAACTATCCTTCTGTTAGCTAGTACCAGTCCCAGACAAACACATTTCCTACTTAACTTTTTGGCTTGGGTAACAGCCCGGGGCCTCTACCAGAACACTCTCCCAATAAGGCTGATTCCTGGGGCATTGCCAGATCATATGTAAAAAATCTGTTTCCTTAGTATTGCATCTGGGGCGGTTGTCCGTACAGTGTGGGTAAAGTACATGTAGGGTGCGCAACGTCCGGTATACCTGGTGTATGATATTGTAGTGAAGTAATTTAAATCTAGCATTGGCACTAACTTCGGGGACCCTTTCGTGTACCTTTCTCCATTCAGCCTCAGTTAGAGGCTCATTCATTACTGTGTCCCATTTGTGCTGGAGTCCTAATGGCTCCTGCAGTACATCATACCGCAGTGCTCGATAAAGGTGGGAGACCAGATGCCTCCCCTGTCCCATGGTTAACATTGTCGCTAGTACATTAGTAATGGGGGGCTCATTAGGGAAGTTTGGCCACAGCTCTGTGGCAACGCTCGAAATTTGCTCATATTGCAGAAATTGCCCTGTCCCTAGTTCAAACTCATTTTGTTCATCTTCCCACGTTATGAATTCTCCTTCCCTATAAAGATCCCCTAGAAGTTGGCATCCTCCCTCAGTCCAACGTCGTATCGACATGGAGTCCGCAATTGTGGCGAATGGTCGGAGCTCCCATAGGGACATGTCCGGTGTGCATGGAGCGTGCCAAACCACCCATCAATCCGCACTCTACCATACTTTTGCTACATGGCTTATTATATATGGGTATTTCTCGAGGACCACTCCTCCCATCATCAATAGCCCTGCAAGTGTGTTCCTACCGTACGTCCCAGCAGAAAGGACTTTTCCCAATTTTCAACTTCTACGCTCCCAAACGACACCTCCGATCAGCCAACCACGCCCTCGCCGCCGTCCCCCGCATCCGAAGAGCGACAACAGGAGGAAGGTCCTTCTCCTACCTGGCCGCCAAGACCTGGAACTCCCTACCGACCGACCTGCGCCTGACACAAGACCACCTCTCCTTCAGGAAGAAGCTGAAGACCTGGCTGTTCGAGTGGTAACGGCACCCCCCCTCCCCCAGCGCCTTGAGACCCTACGGGTAAGTAGTGCGCTCTATAAATGTCTTTGATTGATTGATTGATTGATTGATTTTCCTCATCATCCAGTCAGTGAACCGCAAACTGAAGCAGGGAGGCCATACAATAAACCTCTTGTCGCGGAACCTCGAGTCACCCCGTCTACCAAGTTCTTTGTAATGTCAACAAGCTCAGTCATCTCGTCTTCTTACTCCATAAAAGGTCCCCTATCAAGATTTCTTGTGTATTGAAATAGGATTGTGGTATCATATAGAATTAATGCTGCAGTGTGTATAGGCAATGGGGCAAGATAATCATTTTAATACCTGCTATTCACTCCATAAGTGAAAGTGGCAAGTCAGCCCAAAAAACAAATTGAGCGTCTCTATCCCTCTAACACCCAACCGATATTAAGCCTATGGTAGGCGTCGGCTGAGTCCGCTAGGCAAATTCCCAAGTCTCCTGCCCCCACTTCCAGCCACGGTATAGCCATGACAGGCATAGATTCCAGGGGGACCACTGCTATTCTTCCCATATGTATCAATCTCGATTTTGTATGGTTGATGTGTAGCCCCGAAATAGTACCAAATTGACGCATTTCATCTACAAGTTGTATGTGTCATCAGCATATAACAAAACTACATGGTTAGTGTTCGCCAATCGTATACCCCATGCATCCATAACTGTTCTCAGCCGCATGGCCATGGGTTCCATGCAGATAGGAAATAGCAATGGTGATAGTTGGCAGCCCTGTCGCGGGTCACGCTTTAGGACTGTGGACCTTGAGACTGGTCTACCCACATGTACTCTACCCATGGGGGCGGCATAGAGCAATTGGCTCCATTGCAGGTATTGTGTACCTACTCCTATCTGTCTCAAAACTTGCCACATATTCTGCCATTCTATTGAATCGAACTCTTGTTCGATATCCAATGATGCGATCACAGTGTCCATTTCCAGCAGTGCAGAAGCCTGCCATACATGTGCTAACCATCTTAGATTGTATGTTGTGTTCCATCCAGGGATAAACCCTGACTGATCGGGATGGATCAATCTTTTCATCAATGGTAGAAGACGTTCAGCCATATTAATTCTCAATATTTTTACATCAATTAGATAGGTCTATAGGAACTTAGTAAATTGGGGTCTTTATCCTTTTTGAGGATCATGGTGATAAGTGCTTCGCTCATGGTAGGTGGGAGTGTACCCCTGCCCAACATCTCATTATAAACCACCAGCAGCCTATCCACCAAAAGCGGTCCAAAGCCACTATAGAACTCCGCAGGGAAACCACCGGAGCTCGGACTTTTGGCTGCCTTGAGACGTCCTATGGCACTGTTTATGTCATCTCTGATAATTGGGGACCCTAGAGATTCCTGCTGTTCTCTAGTAAGCTGGGGGGGTCCAAGGCATCCAGGAAATTCAGCATTATCTCTAGCTCTGGCTCAGAGTGGTTAGTGTATACTTTTTCCAAGTGAGTAGCCAGAGATTCTGTAATAGCTCGTTGTGTGTACACTAGTGACCCGGTCTCGTCCCTCATCTGTAAAATTTGGGTAGCAGACGTTTCTTGTTCTACCAGACATGCCAAGAGTGTCCCAGTTCTATCACTTTCCCTATGGAGTCATTGCCAACATGTTATATGTACATATTTTTCTAACCTGTGGAGGTCAGTCATGAGCTCCTCTCTGGCCTCGGTCCACTCCACTCTTTCAACTTTTGTGGGGACTTTTTAATCTTGGCTTCATATGCCTCGATTCACCACTTTCATGGCCTCCCACTCCATTGCACAGCTCGAGGCCAATCCCCAGTTGGCCAGTTGTGTGGAGATTGTACCAACAAATGGTGGCTCTGTGAGCGCGTCAGTGTAAAGCGAACTGAGAGGTATTTGGGATCCCACCCTCTGGTCCCCAATTCTAGTAGGACCGGGGAATGATCCGATCTGTTATACCTCCAACACTCCATCCCAAATCACAGGACAAAAACCAATGATCCAACCTACTGGAAGTCTGTGTCCGGTGTACAGCATGAAAATTGCTTCACTGTGGAGTGGCGCTCCCACCATATATCACATACCTGTAGTCCCTGTAACACCCCTTGCAATGCTATGGTCATTTTTGGCTTTGTGTGTAACTTTGGAGGTTCCCTATCTAAACTGCCATCTAACACACAGTTCATATCTCCTGCTAGTAGTATTGGAGCTCCCAGGTAGGGGGAGGTCGTCTCGAGGAGGTTGCTAAAAAAGGAAGTGTTATCATCCTTTCGAGCATATACATTAATTATGGATATTTCTGATACATCTAGCCTCCCCTGTAAATAACGCATCTCCCATCTGGATCAGTAATATGAAACATGAAACATGATGTAGAAGTTAAAACAGGATCCCTAGTGCTACCCATATAAGGGCCCCTCGTGCAAAGCAGAGTATGAAGTGGCGTAGATTTGTCCCCTCCATCGCTTCCTCAAGTATTTTATAGAGTCACCCCAGACAAGAGTCTCCTGGAGGCATGCTATCGCCACCTTATATCTCTTTCTCAAGTGTAGCTATGCCTTGCACATTCCATGTAATTAACTTGCTCATGGTGGTTGTCTCAACACAATTCGTTTGCTACTCCAGCGAACATCATGTAACTCTGCACATATAAAGGTGATTGTTACGAGAATATCATACAGCACAATATTTTCTCTCATTTGATCCCAACAAAGGATGGTTTGTTTATTTGCAGACATAAGTACCCCAACTTCCCCCCTCCCCTTGGGCCTTATCACATTCTCCACCCTTGCCATGCGTAACCTGGTGCAGATATGTACATGTCGCCCCATTCCCCTCCGTTTACCCCCCAACTTATAACATTAAAGAGGTTTAAAACAACTGAACTCTAGTATCCATCCTTTCCCTTCCACCCCATTCTAAGTAAGTTGTTGGTTGACTGTTGAGGTGTGAGGGCACAGCTCCAACTCAATCAACAGGCCAAAGCCTCTGAAGGGGGTGGGGGCTAGGGCCCCCGCCATCCGTTTCAAATTAGTGATAAACTCTGTAGCATACCAATGTTCCCTTCCATTCCCCTTAATAGTTCAGTCTTACCAAATATGTAGCTCACACATGTCAAGGGAGTTCGATCAGTTCAAATGTTTCCAGCATAGTCCCCTCTTATGCATCTGTGTCCTCACTCACATTAATGCTTAATGGGTGCCGCAGTGATGACGGTCTTGAATCTGGTACTACATCCAATACCTGCAGTGTGCCATCAGAGCAGACCCGGATTCTGGAGGGGCTGTGGCTCTTAGTGGCATCTTGCGAATGTCCTTGGTGACGGCAGTTCTGTGATTGACTTCAAGTTCCAGGCTTCTTTGGTGTCGTCATGGAGGGAACCAGACAGGCCCCCAATGAACCTCTTGCATCTAGCCAGTCTGCTGCCTCACCCGCCGAGAAGAAGAATAATATTTTGCCGCCATGTTCTACCCGTAGCTTTGCTGGAATACTTACTGATTCATGCTGACAGCACGCCCCTTACCAAATTTCAAGTTGAACTGGTAATGCTTAACTACGTCAGGCAATGCGAGTCCTGGCACACGCTTTTGCAGTCACTCTTTTAGGTTAGGGGCAGCAATCTCAGTGTTCAGGGCGGGCATTTCAGTGGACTGCATCATGCAGGTGGGACAATGGGAATCCAAAGGTTTTAAAAGGTACATCCATCTGTAAGCACCCAGGGAGTGGCCAGAAGACAGGTTAAGTGTATTATGTACAGGCATATTTTAAGTATACCGTAGGCACCCCTGTGATGCATCAGATGTTTGGGTGGGTGCAGTGTTACTGTGTGAAATTATGGGCAATTTTGAGCAGTTGTATAGAATGGTGTGCAATGCTCAGTAAATGTGTTTAGCAACTTTGCATTTCTTTATTTTGCCAGGGTCAAAGGTCTGGGATTGGCCATTCGCGCATCGTGAGAGTGGCACGATGGGTGGAAAGCCGGAAATGGAGGCATGGGTTTTCTGTAATTGAGAGGATTTGGTTGGGGTTCCCAGGCATGAGCTGGAACAGCTTGCTGAAGAAGCTGTGGCACAGACTAGGGGGGAGGTCTCCCCTCCCAACATGTTGATCATACACCTGGGAGGCTATGAATTGACTTTCATGGGTAGGGGGGCACTGCTGCTAGAAACCAAATCCTCCATGTGTAAGTTAAGCAACCAATGGGGCCATGTAATTTATGGTAGCCAGAGATAACCCCACATTCAGTGTGGCTAGGAGCCCAGTCAGGGGATGCCCTGGAAACCTCACGCAGGAGAGTTAAAGGTGCCATGCGCAAATTCACTGAACAGAGGGGGTTTGCCTTTAATAGGCACGGTCAGCTGCATGTCAAGTCCACAGGGTGTGTTGAAGAGGATGGGGTTTACCTTTCTAGAGTAGGCATGGACTTGTTTTTGCTGGACCTGGGCGAGGCCCTGGAATCGGCAGGATGTAAGTAAGAATGCCTACTTGGGGGGCCCTGGTTGTGACGGTGGCCTCACCCAGAGTTGTGGCGGAGGGTGATCCAGAGGCTGAAAGGTACATAGGGTTAGATACTGAGAGGTACATAGGGGTACCCTCTTCAGGAGCACAACAATAGGGTCAGGGTGCAAAGGCCAAATATCCCAAGGAAGACCTAGCGGTGGACCATGGAGGAGCGCCAGCGCCCCGCTAGTTCTACGGGAGGTTGTAAACCTGAGCAACTGGGGGCTGCCTGGATACGATCCGCCCCCCTCAAGTGGCGTGAGTAAATGGGGAAACTGGTGGTCCACAGGTGGGAAGGGGTATACCCTCCCCCAAATTTGGTAAGCACCGATTGGTAAGTGCCATGGTGCTATTTGGCTCTTCAGGTAGGCAGGCAGCAGAGGGGCTGCCTGCCCTTGGGTCGCCCATAAGCTGACCCACCATGTTGGCATATTTCGGTATGCAAATAAACCTGCAGTAATTTTCTCGACAAAAAACTGTGGGTTGTGTGTTTATTTCATCATGAGATTGCTGTATGTGTGATGGGGAGTGTGTTACCGATATTGGCACTATGGCAGGTGTACGGTTCTCCTGTCTCAATTGCCTTTCAATGTATCTGCACCCATGTTCCAGCAACTAAAATGTTAGTTACAATGAGTCAAAAATACCTGTTTGTCTTAATTTCAGGGAACATTTGTTGTTTTTGAATACATTTGGATATAAGTAATGTGTAGTGTTTAAAGGCATTTCGTTCAATAACACGTGATAGCTCATGTTCACCAATGTAGAATCACTTTTGGCCAAGTAAGCAAATGATGGGCAGTGGGTGCGGGGAGGCAATTGGAGGGAACATTAATGGAGAGGCGAGTAGGCAGCATAGGCAAAGGACCCATAAGTTTTCAGTAGTTGAGGGATAGCAATCTGCCCTCGGGGGGTGGGGGAGTGGAGTAATAGGTAAAAAAAAACCTGATATTTTAGAAAGATCGAATCCAAAACAAGGAATCAGAAATCAATGCAGAAGTTTAAAAAATCTGAAATTATTGAACATGTGTGAGGTAGAAAAAGATGTGCAGGAAGTGCTCATTTACACGCAGGAAAAGAGCCACAGCAAAATCTGTCATGTAAATGAGCACTTTGCGAGTGCTAGCCTGGCAGTTGCATTGTAATTTGGCAGTTGGACCCTGCCTGCTTGTCGGTCCGTCACCTGACCGACCTGCCGCTAGTGAAGTGAGTCCCTAAGTGTTATGTGGGTAGAGCACATCATGAACATGTCCTTGTCCCGATTAACATTTATTGGTTGTGTAAGAGTAGAGCATAATGATTATAAATGAGAAAAGAAATGTATTTCACTCCTATGATGTAACAGGCCTTTTTACTTTTACTCTAAGTATAGACGTGTTGTCCATTAGGAAAAAAAGGGAAGATGACATTATAGGGAATTTTCATTAAAAAGGCCGAACATGTATTAACTGCGTCCACAGACAGGTTCTTCAGAAATCTTGTTGTCTTGTATCAATGGTGTTTCTGAAGGAGTTTGGTTCCCAATCCCGGATTAATATTTCTTTACCTAACTGAATGACTATCTCTAATTTTGCTATAATGTATGAAGCACTTAAAATACTATTGCTTTTGTTATCTGTTATCAGTGCCTGGGATGTTGCTAGCGAGTCTTGTTTTTAACAGTGGAAACCAAAAAGGCCATTGTTACTAGTGATCAACTAAAACAATTGTCACAAGGGGCAGCAGTTTGGCTCTTCAACAAGTGAAAACTAGTTTAATTTAAGAAAAGGAACAGAAGCATTAGGATCTTTATGACTTCTCATACAGAACTGGGAAAACTGCTCTGTAACTGTCAGTGAGGATGCTACGTGGGGAACTAACTGGAGAGTGCAATCTTCATCGAACAATTTAAGAAAATCTTTTAAAATGCAGGACATATGTTTCGTGTATTTCCTCCTGGTCTGGCCAGTATGCATCTGGAGCAGGAAATGCCACACTTTGCAGTTCGTGCAATCTGTTCAAGAAGTGTGCTTATTGACTAAATTAAGAGCAGTTGTACTTTACATACCTATTCAAAAATCCCCAAAAGGGCAAAGTTATTTTTATTTAAATATGTCCGGTGAAAATCTTTAGTTGCCTTATTGGACATTTTGCCAGTGTTTGGGAGATACTACGGTTTCAAAATTAACTGGGCTAAATCTCATTTGTATCCCCTTCACGGGGGAATACCTGTTTTGCCCCCAACTGCCCGATCCAAATTAGTACATTGGGGTTCAAATATTTAGGGATATTTGTATCCTTGAATCCTATACTCTGATATAACAACAATCTCCTTCCCCTCTCCGTCGTCTGCAGCGTGACATAGCCAGTTGGAGAACTCTCCCATTGTCCCTCCTAGGGAGGGCCGCCCTTTTCAAAATGATGTCCCTCCCCCGCTTCCTTTATGCCCTACAAAACTCACTAGAAGCAGCCCCCCCTGCTTACTTCAAAGAAATTGAACGACTCCAGAGCGAACTACTATGGAATGGACCACCGCGTATAGCTCTCAGTAAATTGACTCTGAAATGGTATGACGGAGGTATCGCCCTTCCAGACATCAAAAGATATTATTGGGCCGCCCACCTGGCTGACATCAACCATGGCACCTATGGCACCCCTGATGACCCTGACTACCGAATGGACAGATGGCTTCTCTCGGGTGGGAACAATAATAAAGCACTATATTCCAAACTAGCTCGACCTGCACCAACATGCCCCACCGGGCACTTGATAACCATCTGGCACACCACCAATAGATCTATGGGATGGGATGGTAAATTGACATTGGCCACCCCCTTATGGGAGTCCGCGAAACTGGGACACCTATGGCAGACAAAGGGATTTGATAAGTGGGATATGATAGGCATCTCCCGCATTCAAGACATGTGGGAAAAGAGAGGGATCAAAACGTTTGCTTCCCTGCAGGAGCAGCATGAGCTGGCCGACTTAGAACATTTTCGCTACAGACAAATACGGCATGCCCTGCGCTCAGCCTTCCCCACAGGTTGCTCTCCCCTGAGTCCTCTAAACTAGAAAGTAGGATATTGGATGGACACCTCCCTGAGAAGTCTATCTCTCTGATTTACAATAAATGAATACATAACATGGAGGACCCTCTCACACAGCTCTGACAAAAATGGGTGGCGGACAGTATTAAACTGGACGATGAAGACTGGCAGGAGGCTGTGTCATCTCTCAAAGTGGTAGCTATCCCTGCAAGACTGCGACTGGTCCAACTTAAAATCCTACACAGAATATATATGACGGGACCTAGACTAGTACTGATGGGAAGGGCACCCACAGGGGACTGTCATAGGCGATTGTTCCTAAAGATCATCTGGGAATGCTCAACCGTACAGTCCTACTGGAGGCAAATTCATGGAGTGGTGGGGACGGTCCTGGGAATCCCCCTGCTCCCAGAGGCACGTAGGTGTTTGCTCAACATATGGCAGCCCACTGACCTAAAAACACACCAAATACAATGGACGACACTTGGCTTTATGGTGGCTAAAAGGAACATAGCCCAGGCTTGGGGGCAGCCGCCCCTCCAACGCTGAAAGACTTAAAGGCTAGCATGGACTGGTGCATGTTCAGTGAAATGACTGTTTATGTGGCTCAAGGCTGCCACAGGAAGTGGTCCCTGATATGGGGGCCATGGAATCACTACAGAGGTAATATTTGTACCCCACCATTATAAATAGCCCTTGATGAAATGCATTCTCCTTGATTTGTCCTACAGTGTACAATGTGCTATGTTGTGGTTAACCTTGAATGTCCCTGATCGGATTGCCTACACCATTGTAATGCGCCATATTTTCTACTTGAAGTCGATGACTGTTAATAAAAAGAATTTAAAAAATATACATATATATGTCCGGTGAGCCTTCTCTTGCAATATCAATCTTCAAGCAAGACTTGTTGTTTAAAGCAGCCATTCATAAAAAACACTTGAAAAATATGAAACAGTGTGTAACTGTGAAGCAATTTTAAATTTAGGGCAAAAAATGTTGTCGACGTTTTTAGCTTGATTCATTGGAACAGACAAGTACAGCAGACATAATCTAGTAAGGACTATTAGTGGCCTCAATTGATGCAATGGCCTGCACTGACAAAGAAATTGTATGCATTAGGAGCAAAAAGACTAAGCAGTGTGCCCGAATCTCGCATATCACTTTGTCTTTTATATAAATACATTTTGAAAAGCTCCAAACTTTTGTAATTTTTTTTGTTAATTAAATAAAATATTTTATAATTTATGTGTTTGATGTATACTTGGTTCTCTATTTTTGTGTATTTATTCAAATAATTGAAATTGCTTAGGTAGGTGATCTCTGGCTTCCAGTAGTGATTCAGTGCAGGCACACGGAAGTCAAAAAGTTCTGAAATGCTGTATTAGATCACTACTGGTACTACATGCTTTAAAACATGTTGGTGTTTTTTTCTATATTCCACAACAACTCATGATGAGGGGCAGAAAAGGTTTGGCCATAATTCACCTCAGTATGCTTCTTTCTGAACAGTATTTGATCCCTAAAACCCTACAAATTTCTGAAAAAAAGGTTAAAATAACGTTATAGTTAGTTGAAATGTTCAGTATTAAACTCTAAAAATCACTGAAATGGCATGGGGTGAGTTATAGTTACTTGAGACACCACTAATTGTTGATTTTCAGTGTTTTTTAGAGTTTAAAATGGAACATTTCACTTAACTATAATGTTACTTTAACCTTTTTTTTTCATTGAGGTATATATATATGTTGAATATAAATATATCACCTACTGGCAGTTATCAGTAGGTAGTTATAGTTAGGACATAGTTTCCATAGTAAAAGCATTTTTTCTTTTGCCAATAACCTTGGCACCGGTTAATGAATCTTTGCGAAGTTTTCAAAACTAATCACCCGCTCCGGTCAGCTCCTGTCTTGATATTTTTGGGGTGATTCGTCAAGCGGGGCTGGTAAAAAAGGGGGGTCCCAAAATGTGTTTTCCCCATGTCATTTTCCATAGGAAAATTTAGACAGAGCTACAGGCCAAACTGCCAAACGGAATTACATCAAGTTTGGAAAAAAGGTGGGTCTTGGTTCAGAAAGAGCCCTTTTTTTGTTAGATGGTGTACATCCATTAAGTAGTTCTTGAGAAATTAGAAAAAGAAAAAGTTTTGATATCTTGTGCAGTGGTGGGTCCGCAAACTCTCCCGACCACAAGCTTCATTTTAATTGGCTGTCAACACTGCAAACCAGGAAGTGTTGACAGCCATCTTGTGTCTCTGTAGAACCGAATCACAACAAAACAGTAGAACAAACATTAAAAAACAAGAAAAGGGAGCAGGGTAGAAACACCCTGACCCCCTAGGCCTGCTCAGGGCCAAAAAAAGATTTAAAAAAAAATAATTTCGGATGAAAGCATGATGGGGTCGCGTATCCCACCAAAATTATTTTTAAAAAACAAAGCACGGCCCCCGCAGCCCCGGGGACCGCCACCTCCCTGGGGCTTTATTGATTATGCGCGGGGGGATGCAGCTCCCTCCGCAGCCCAGGGGACCGCCACCTCCCCGGGGCTTAAAAACAAAATGCATGGGGCTGGCCCAAATCCCCCCATGCTGCCCCGGGGACCACTGCCTACCCGGGGCACTAAATATTTAAATTGGGGGTTATAGACAATGAAGGGAGTGGGGCTGTGCGGCTCCCCTCCTGGAGCCCTTGATGGCCATGAGGACCGCCACCCCACAGGGCCGGCTCCTGCAATGTCCTGGGGGGCCCACCCCTAGGACATTGCTGTTTGCTATGTCTGGGCGGGAGCCATGCGGCTCCTGTCCTGTCATAGCAAACTCTGCTTTGGCTTTTGGAAGCGAGAACAGGAATACCTGCTCTCTCGTCTAAAAACCAAAGCAGAATTGCTTTTCCACAAGGGGAGCTGCATGTCAGCAGCTCCCCATGTGGAAAAGTAATGCCAGCTCCTGCAGGACCCGGGGAGCTGGAAGGGACCGTGGGGACATTGAGGTTCCCCCCTCGGTCCCCATCCTAGCATCCAGGCCCTGGGGAATGGAGTCCCCGGGGCCAGAAGTGGCACGGGAGGGGGGCCACGTGGCCCCCATCCCCTATGGAGAAAAAAAATGTTTTAAATGTAAAGGCTGGCCCTGGGGGATGGGGTCCCCGGGGCCATAATTGGAAAGAAATTGGCCTCGGGAGGGGGCCCACGCGGCCCCCTTCCCCATTTAAAAAAATAAAATAAAAAGGGATCGGGCCTTGGGGGATGGGGTCGCAAGGGCCCAAGAAATGTTAAAGAAGGGGGACCACACAGCCCCCATTGAAAAAATAATATATAAAAGGAGGCCACGCCCCCTTTTACCACCACACTGCAAACGCGCCCCCTGGCTTGTTGTTAGTTGGAGATTTAATTCCCCTTGAATACTGAGGGTCCCTGGGGGCCAACTAGCCCATGATGTACCTCCAGTTTGCGCCACAGAGCTGCGTTGCAGAGCGGTGGTCCGAGGTCACGGCCCTTTTACAACACTCTGCAAACGCGGCTTGTGATGCACTGCTGCTTGTAGGATGAAGTCCACTTGTATCTTGAGGTCCTCAGGACACAAGAGGACCTCATTGCCCCACCAGCAGTGCACCAGAAGCCGCCTTTGCAGAGTGGTGTAAAAAGAGGCATCATGAATGGTGTAATATGTGACGTCATCAGCAGTACATTGCGGGGTACGAGTTATAGTTAGCTGAATAAACTATAATGGCGGAGTTTCACGGGTTTTGTACAAGTGAAATGTCCAACTAACTATAACGTCCATGTAACCTATGGTATTTTTCAGTGAAAATATATATATATATATATATATATATATATATATATATATATATATATATATATATATATATATATATATATATATATATATATCCAAAAGACTGCTTGCAAAGATCGGGTGCAGCAACGAACTCCCAGCCAGCACCAAGGAAGCAGACACGAGCCCAAAGTATGTGCAAAAAGCAAGTAGCGTTTATTTTTTCATGAGTCCGCCATAACGCGTTTCACCACCGAAGTGGCTTGATCACATGACAACGTTAACATTTTTTACTGGACCTTTTAAACAGCTAGCACTTCAAACACGTGATTGCAAGTGTAAGTGACATAAAGAAAAAGTGAACAAGCAACATTTAGCGCTGTTTTAGAAGAGAGACTGCGCTTTGTAAAATACAAAAGAAATTTAAATTGATGTTGCTTTTACCAACTGATAGAAGGGACGAACAGTTAAATTTGTACTAAAATGCCAGTAATAACTTAAAAAAGATTTGCATTGAAATAAAAAATGTAATTTTGAAAATGTATACGCATAAATGCACAAATGTCAGTATAAATACCTGCATTGCATGACATTCTCTAATACAAGATTAAAGTAATTTTTTCCACAAAACTAAGTAGAAAAATCACACATTATAAAAGGGTATGTATGTACCACCATGAAAAAATATATATATATATATATGTGGTAGAAAAATAATTTATATATACAAAAATATATGGATCATATATTTACAAACATTTATAATTCATGTATTTACACAATGCATATTGACAATTACTGGTCATTTTATAATATCGGCCTGAATGCCATTTGATGAAAAACCCTTCTATGTGTTGCTAAACAATCAATTGCGAAACACAGTTGGATAATACGTCAAAAAGTGAGTAAAGTGCTTTAGGTGCTCTAAAGTTAAGGTGAGGATAATCCTGTGAATAAAAAATCCTGAGTAGGCAGGATTGGGTGAGAAGCTTGAGGCAGTTGCATTAGGCTGATTTTCAAAATCTATATATAGGTAGAATGAAATATAGACTTGATTATCTGGCACAGACATTCAATTGGATGCACCAGATGCAAATGTAGTTCATGAGAACAAAATGGAAAAGGATACAGGGGGCTGGTTAACAAAAAGTATCGGGAGCAACAGAAAAATTACAGAAAAATTCGTTCATTTCATTGAGGGGGTAGTAGAAGTCAAAGAAATTAAGTCATAAACATGTGTGTAAGTCTTCAGTATTATTCAATCCTCCAGGGCTTTTACTGTTGAAGTTCAAGATATATCTGGTCTCCAACATGCGCATCTTGCGTTCCCTATCACCTCCCTGTTTTGTTTTGGGAATGGTGTCGATGACATAGTATTTGAGGTCCTTCAAGTTGTTGTTGTGGACCTCACAAAAATGTCTCACCACTGGGTAGGCAGGGTCAGAGTTGATAATCGCTCTGATATGTTGTAATACCCTAGCACTCGCTGGTAATTTTGTACTCCCTACGTACCGTAAGGGACAAGTACACTCCAAGATGTAAATGGCGTACTCTGTTTTGCAATGGAGGGATTTGGAAATCTTGATTTCCCTGTTGCTGAAGGCTGTACGGTAACTGGTTTTGTTTATACCGTAAGTACAGGCTTTACATGTATGACATTTGGTAAATCCCCTGGAATTTTTTAGCCAGTCCTTAGATGGGACGACTTCTGGACAACTGGAAACTAGACTGTTATGGAGAGAAATTGCTCTCTTGTAGGTGATACTGGGTTTGGCTGGCATTTTGTAGCCAATTATTGGATCAGAGCGTATAAGTGACCAGTTCTGGTTAATTATTTTGCTGATCGCGCCTTTTTGAATACTGTACGGCACGATGAGTCTGGCACTTTCTGGTTCAACTGATTTGGTCAAAGCAGAGGTTAAGGGATTTCTAATGGCTCTGGGAACGAGAAGAAGATTTCTGTCCAGTTCCATTGTTTTGTTGATGGCAGTTTGAATAATATGCCTGGGATATCCTCGGGCGAGGAATCGCTCTTTGCATTCTCTTTGGGCCATGGTATATATATATATATATAAGGCATACAACGTCTTCAAAAGCAATCCTGCAAAGACGAGACGAACCTTTGACTGGTGCAAAATTCTGTTAATGGAACCCAAACACCAAGTCGACCATGACGCGTTTCAGCCCACGAAGGGCCTTGATCACATGACAAACGCTGAGAAGGTAAGGTGACCTTTTTAAAGTGACAGCGTGCCGATAGTAAAGCATGAACATAGAGGACAGACTAATGTCACCCTACTTGCGGTAAAAAAACATCCATAGTTAAAATGCAATAAATATGAATTTGATTATACATGTAAAACACATTGATCAATGGAGCTAAAATGCATGATTACAAAACAGTGCAATAAGTAAAAACATGTTAAAAGTAATTCCTGAATAAATTCATTCAAAAAACTGGAATAATACTTTATCAAAATCCTATGTACATGCCTAATCAAATTGCAACTGTTATCTATGCAATCATGCAACCAGCTCGGCTAGGACATTGGTAAAAACCGGGGAACCAATTTCTAAATAAAAAGGAACCCATTTTAATCTTTCTACCATAACACATTCGTCGCGTCCTAATCATCCACATTATTGCAATTCATAGGATAATACAGCCCAAGTGGGCTATACTCAATGTGCCAATAACAATTGAGTACAATTGAATGTGCAAACTTCGCAAATAAATACATACCAACATGCTATATCAATCCAAGTGTATAAATAATTACAAAAAAAGTGTCAAAAATCTTAATACCTAAATTTATAAAAAAGTTCAAAAACCAATAAATTGGTTGGAAGAGCAGCAATATACAGATATGTTACAAACAACAGGAATGCCTACAAACAGGTAAAAAAATCCTCACTAGAATTCATACCGTTTGGTATTTTACAATCGAACAGTATTATGTGTCTTGTCTACAATTTTCGTCGGAGTGCCTCATGGTCACCCCCTCTCCTAATTTCAGGACAGACTCCTCCTGATTCAAGAAGAACACCAGAGTGCTTGCAAAAAGTGTTTCATCCAGCCCATCTGATATGCAGCATCCCATATGGTGAGATGCTGCGTATTAGAAGGATAGGTAGCTCAGATCTGGATTGTAAATTAGCGCAGAATGAGTGCAGGTCTAGGTGTTTGAAGAGGGGATATCGGTCAGAGATTGTGGAGAAAGCCATGTGACGAGCAAATACTGTGGGAAGGGTGCAAGTAGATCAGTTGCCCGCACAGACAACTCCCACATCTCATGATGAGAGCAGACTGATTTTGACATATAGCAGGCAACATCAGGCTATACGTAAAATTATACGAAAATATTGGCCCTTGATTTCCAGTGACAATGTCCTGGGGCTTCAATTGCGCACCCCTCCTAGTATTACATTTAGAAAGGCTAGATCTATGCGTGATAGTCTGGTTTCGAGTAGTCCTGAAGTCAGAGTAGCAGGAAACTGGCTATCTGGCAGCAAAGGGTTTCTCAAGTGCTCGGTGTGCAAGGCACGCAAAAATGGTATTAACAAAAGCGAGTACTTGATTCCCTTCAGTGAGAAACCAGTTCGTATCCGATCCAAATTGACTTGCAAAACCGAGTATGTGGTGTATGTGCTGGAGTGTCCGTGCAGCCTACGTTATGTGGGCAGCACCAAACTACCAGCACATAAGAGGATACTCCAGCACCTCCGAGCCATTACCAACGGCGACACCGCGTACCCGGTTGCAAGACATTTCGAGGAAGTTCATAACAAGAATCCAGAGGGGTTGAAATATTTTTTCATCGATACAGTTTCTCCGCTTAGAAGAGGGGGTGACCGAGAGGCACTCCTACGCAAATTGGAGACACGCCACATAATACTGTTCGATTGTAAGATCCCCAATGGTATGAACTTTAGTGAAGACTTTTTTACCTGCTTGTAAATATTCCTGAAATTTTTAGAATTTATTGCTGACATATCTGTATTTTTGCTGCTCTTCCAACCAATTGAATGGTTTTAAAACTTTTTTATGCATTTGTGGTATTCGATGTGACACTTTTTTATAAGTAATTTTACACTTGGTTTTGATATTAGAGTGCTAGTATTTATTTGCAAAGTTTGCACACATACATTACACTAGATTGCTGTTTGCACATTAGATATAGCCCACACAGGCTTTATTCTTTTTGAAAAATGCAATGATTTATATAGGCGAATTGGACAGGAATGAATAAAGGTGGAGGAGACATGAGAAAGGGTTCAATTCTATTTATAAGCTGGGCCATGTTCTTTACCTATGTCCATGTTGAGCTGTTTGCATGATGGATAACAACACAGTAGCAAAATGATTAGACATGTATATATTGATTTTTATTTTTAACTAGAAACTGAACTTATTCATGAACTAGTTTTTACATGTTTTTATCGATTGCACTGTTCTTTTAATCATGCATATCAACTGCCATTTTATAATTGTATTTTACAGTTATTGTCCCTTTCATTGCATTGAATTCAAGTGTATATTTTATAATACAGAGAGGGAGACGTTAGTCTGTCTTCCATGCTTATGCATTTTTACTAGCACGCTAGCACTTTAAAAAGGTCACCTTGGGAGGAGCCACGCCAGCGACCAAGATGGCCGCTTGATTCTCGGCTCCGCCGGCTGCCACATCCTGACTAGCCATCCGGCATATTATCCTGACACCCGTCCCTGCCATCGGGTCGGGGACCAGCACCTGAGTCACTAGGTGAAATTTTGGTTCGATTGGACGTTCTGGTGTCATAATATTGTTGTCTGAAACTTTGAGGCCTATGGACGTGGAAGCCGGGACCCTGAGCTTGGTGGGGTCCGTAGTGGAGTGCGACAACATCGGCCTTTGGGACCGGAATAGGTCGGTTGGATCCTGGTTCATCGCGAGAGAGTCTTGGCGGGGGTGCCCTGAGTTCACCTACATTGGCCTAGGGTCACACTACTGAGGAAGTAGCCAGGACCCTATCGGTGGTGGCAATGGCTTCGAAAGGAGACCCTGAGAAGCCCCAGTCGAGATCGTCGAAGAATAACCGGCAGATCCAGACCAACAAAATTGACAAGTATGCTCTCTCTAAGGGGTCCCTGATAGATGCGAAGTGTACCCCGACTGGTGGGCGGGATGTTGATTCGGTCGTTGAAGACCCTACAATGAAAGACTTAATGGCAGTGATCACCGGGGTCCGCTCATCCTTGGACAAGATGGACACTAAATTAGACTCAGTGTCGATCGAGGTGGGCCTCATAAGGGCTGACCTGACCAAAATGGCTGAAAAAGTTAAGGGCTTGGAAATCAAGACGACGAGCCTCATCGAGGATGTATCGGGGCTCCAGAAGGAGGTGCGAGACCTTAAGGCAGCCCGGATCCAATTCCACCGGAAGCTCGATGAATATGAAGGACGGGCGCGCCGCAACAACGTCCGTATCTTGGGAGTACCGGAGAGGTCAGAGGGGTTGACTCTGGACCTCTTTGTCGAGGAACTCGTCCTGGAACATCTCAAGCCTAAGGGCCCCAGCAACTTTTTTATGGTTGAGAAGGCCCATAGAGTTCCTAGTGGTCACCCGAAGACGGGGGCACCTCCCCGTCCCATAACAGCCCGGGTCCTGAACTTTCGGGATCGAGACGCTATCCTGCAAACGGCAAGATCCATGGGCCCGTTGGCCTATGAGAAGGCTTCACTATAATTTTTCCTGGACTTTACTCAGTTGGTGCAGAGGCAACGGCAGAACTTTATGGCCATCAAGCGACGCTTGAGGGACCGAGCGATGAAGTACTCGATGATGTTTCCGGCCCGTCTTCGGATTGAACATGATGGGAAAACTTGGTTTTTGACAATCCTGAGGTCGCCGCGGACTGGCTGGACTGGATTGTGGGCTCGGACCCCGGGGGTCAGGCCCGGACAGACGATGGAGAACAGTGACTTGTCGCTGTGACTATACCGCATTAATATCACTAGTGACGTAACGGAACTGGTCAGGGTTGTTTCTATTTCCCCCCCTGGACTCTTTTTTGTGATTTCCTTTTTTGTGTATGGCTGAACGGGGGGACAGTGGTTGGTTCGGGGTGGTGGGGGCAGGTGGCCTGTTGTAAGGTCCTCCTCCGTTTTCTACTTTTAGATACCTGTAGTTAGTTGGGGGTGAGAGGCACGCTGCGAGTTGGGGATGTGCGTTTGCTACATGCAGGGGTGCAGGGAGGGGGGTTGGGGGTTGGGGGACCGGTACTAGGGGGGATTCGATTGTTGAGTTGTTTGTTTTGTGTGACCAGAGTTCGCTATGGGTGCCTATGGATATTCTGTTCTTTTTTGGAGATAGGAATGGCCTCCGCTAGGTTGGGCTTGGGGTTTTCCGTCCTTAGTTGGAATGTGAAGGACCAGGGTGATAAAATCAAGCGCACTATGGTGAGTCAACTGATTAGAAGGCACTCGCCCGATGTGGCGCTACTACAGGAAACTCATCTTATGGGTAAGCGTTGTATGGCGCTTCACAGAGGAAGCTATAAACTAGTGGCTCATGCTGGCTTTACTTCCGGCTCTAGAGGAGTGGGGATTTTTGTTAAAAATTCATTTCCCCTTAGCATCCAGTCGACATGGTCGGACAAGAGAGGCCGATGTGTTGGTATTTCGGGGTTATGGGAGGGCAGGACTGTCACGTTTTTGTCTATCTATGTCCCCCCAGCGTTACAGGTGGACACTTTCCGCGATTTGGGCCGTGTGTTTCTGACTTTGCCCATTGGAACTATGGTGTTGGGCGGGGACTTCAATGCTGTACTGGATGGTGAACTAGACAGGCACCCCTCCCCTGTGCTTTTGCTTCCCGTAGATGGCTGGCAGATTTTACTGCCGCTTCGGGCTTGGTGGATGGATGGCGCCTTAGGCACCCTAGTGATGTCAGCTATACACACGCCTCTGCAGCGCATCACTCACTCTCTAGGATAGATTATGTTTTGTTACCAGCGTCTCAGGCGGCTCTAATTCAGGAAGTGACTCATTTGGCATGGGGGGTGTCTGATCATTCACCGATATGGCTTCGATTGCGGATGGGACAGGGTGATGTGGGTAGGGTGGCACCGATTAATGCGTGGTGTCTGAAAGACCCTGCTGTTAGGAAGGAACTTGTGCGTGTCACGGATCGTTACTTTCAGGAGAATGTAGGTTTGGGTCCAGCGAAGTGTTCCCTGTGGGAGGCGTATAAAACTGTTGTGAGGGGGGAGGTTCTCTCACTTGTGTCTGGGTATAAGAAGAAGAGCAGGGCGGAAATAGATAGGGTGGAGGCGGAGTTATTGGTCTTGGAGGCTGCTGTCTCCTCCGGGGGGTGACCCTGGGGCGGGGCACCGCCTCGGGTTGCTCCGGGATGAGTACAGGACCCTGTCACACGACAGAGCAAAGACGCAACATGCTACCACGCAGAGTAGAATATATGAACATGGCGACAAGGCCGGGAAGTTGATTGCATGGCTGGAAAAGGGTGTTTGGGGATCTCGATTGGTGTCAGAATTGCGTATCGTGGGCGCGGCAGTCACGTCGGACCCTCAGTCAATTGTAGATGAATTTGCCCGTTATTTTGAGAAGGTTTATACCTCGACTGGGGACTTCACGGAGGGAGAAAACGCCGACATGATTCGGGATATTCCGATGCCGGTTCTGTCTGCAGAGCAAAGGGAATTTTTGGACTCCGCCCTCACGAACAATGAGGTGGCGATGGCTATCAGGGGGGGGGTTCATTCCGGCAAGGCTTTGGGCCCAAACGGTCTCCCCATTGAACTGTTTAAGCTTCACGCCAACCATTTGGCCCCGCACCTGAAAGTCATATATCTTGAGAGCAGGGACCGCGGCGAGTTACCATATGATCTACGCATAGCCAATATCGTGCTTATCTATAAGGATGGCAAGCCGCGCCTGGAGTGTTCATCGTATCGCCCGATCTCTCTGTTAAACGGAGAGCCTAAAGTGTTGGCCAAACTGCTCGCCGCCCGACTAGTGAAGGTCATCACGACCAGTCCGGTTTTATGCCGCGTCGGAACTACGCCCTTAATCTTCGACGGCTTCACGGGGTTGTGGCGGGTGCATCTCGCATCCATGAACCGGCGGTGTTGTTGTCCCTGGATGCCACAATGGCCTTTGATAGAGTGGAGTGGCCATACCTCTTTGCGGTTTTGGAGAAGTTGGGGTTTGGCCCCGTATTTATTGGTTGGGTTCGCCTTCTCTACTCTGCTCCATTGTCTAGAGTGGTCGTTAACAACCATAGATCCCGCGACTTCTCACTTGGGAGGGGCACTAGTCAGGGTTGCCCTCTCTCACCGCTTTTGTTCGCCCTCGCACTGGAGCCGCTTGCGGCCTGGGTGCGATGGGACCGCTCGATTAGAGGGCTGCTTTGGACACCGGAGTGGGAGGATAAGATCTCGCTTTATGCTGATGACATCCTGTTGTATCTGACTTCCCCTCACAGTTCCCTGGTGGTGTTTATGGATATCCTTGCTATTTTCGGAAGGCATTCCGGCTTCGCTATTAACTGGGCGAAGTCGGTCCTCTTTGTGTTAAGCGGTGATCCACCTAGAGTGCCGGCGAACTGCCCGGTGAAGTTAGAATTGATCAGTTTTCTTTACCTGGGGATCCAGATATTAAAGGACCCCAAAGTACGGTTTAGCCTGAATCTTCTTCCCCCATTGGCCAGATTGCAAGGTGATGTCGCTAGATGGAAAGGTTTGCCGATCTCTTTCTTGGGCCGCGCGGTCCTTTTCAGGATGATGGCCCTCCCGCGGTTTTTGTACGCTCTGCAGAATTCCTTTGACCCGGTGCCTCCGTCGTATTTTAACGAGATCGAATCCTTACAGCGCGGCCTGCTGTGGGAGGGGAGGCCGCGTATCGCATTGTCAAAATTGATGCTGCCCTGGTATGATGGGGGCATTGGTCGGCCCAATATCAGGAAATACTATTGGGCGTCCCAATTGGCGCCTATCAACCATGCCATTTATGGCTCACCGGTCGACCCTGGCTATGCAATGGATCGTGGCCAGGTGCCCGGGGGAGAGTATACCAGAGTGTTGTATGCGAGGTGCAGTCGTTTCCCTTTGGTGGGTCCTCCATCGACGGCGACGAGGGTATGGCACGAGGCCAACAGGGCCATCAAATGGGAGGGGCGAATAACGTTAGCTACGGCTTTGTGGAGTTCAGAGATGTTGGGCACTCTTTGGAAAATGAAAGGGTTTGACCATTGGGATTTGATTGGAATTACTCAGGTGCGTGATGTGTGGGGCAAAGATACGGTGTTGACGTTTGAGGAGTTGCAGGCTAAATACCAGCTGCATGATACGGAATGGTTTAGATACCTTCAGGTCAGTCACGCTCTCCATGCTGTGGTCCCCGATGGTGTGACACCCCCAGTGGCCTCCCCGCTGGAAGACAGACTGTTGGATGGTCATTTGCCCACCAAAGCAATATCGCTGACTTATAGGAAACTTATTAAACACGCTGAGGATCCCCTGGTGCGGCTTAGGGAACAGTGGGTGGCAGATGGCTTGGTCCTGGATGAGGAAGATTGGAGGGAGGCGGTGTCATCCCCTAGGGTAGTGGCTGTCCCGATGAGACTTCGTTTGGTCCAACTACGGATTCTGCACCGCTCCTACACCACGGGCCCTGGATTGTTGAGAATGGGGTTGGCCGTTTCTGGTGATTGTCGGCGAGGGTGCGGAATGCCTGGTACGTTCCTTCATATCCTTTGGAAGTGTGAAAAGGTCCGTGATTTCTGGACCAGGATACATCTGAAGATGAGTGAAGTTTGGGGAGTACGGATCGAGTTGGAGGTGCGTCGCTGTTTGTTGAATGTTTGGGAGCCCTCCGACCTCTCGATTCATGGTAAACTTTGGGTCACATTAGCTTGTGCGATAGCTAAACGTAATATTGTGTCGAGGGGGCGACCCCGCAAGTGGGGCAAGGTCTGGGGAGTGTGGAACGTCTTCCGGGGTGACATCTGTACGCCACCTGATGTAGATCCTGATAGTATGGAATCGGAGGACACCTAAGTCCGTTTATATATTCTTTATAATCTGTTGAATTTCTCTGGTGGAGGTCTATGTTCTCATTGTATACATTGGCAGTCACTCAATGCGCTCTGGTCAGTTTTGCGTTGTGTAATGTCTTTATTATTGCTTAATAAAAAGATGTTTTAAAAAAAAAAAAGGTCACCTTACCTTTTCAGCGTTTGTCATGTGATCAAGGCCCTTCGCGGGCTGAAACATGTCATGGTCAACTTGGTGTTTGGGCTCGAATAAATAACTTATGCACCAGCTAAAAGTTCTTCTCGTCTTTTGCCCAGCAGCTTTTAAGACGTTGTATGCCTCATATATATATAAATATATATATATATATATATATTACCTACTGGCGGTCGCCAGTAGGTAGTTATAGTTAGGATTTTTTTCAATGTTAAATCTGAAAATTCTATTTGGAATAACTTTGGCGCCGGTTGACGAATCTGCCTGAAAATTTCCTCAAAATGGC
Source organism: Lissotriton vulgaris (assembly GCF_964263255.1). NCBI lineage: Eukaryota > Metazoa > Chordata > Amphibia > Caudata > Salamandridae > Lissotriton > Lissotriton vulgaris. The sequence goes on from NC_141693.1 coordinate 1,374,075,539, forward strand.
CTCGCGGCGTTCCGGTCCTTCCCTGAAAGTTTGGGGGGGATTCGTCAAGCGGGGGCCGAGATAAAAGGGGGGTCCCAAAACGCGTTTTCCCCATGTTAATTTCCATAGGGCGGTCGATTTCACTTTTAGCCCGAACGGCTGAATGGATTTCCACCAAACTTGGCAAAATTGTAGGGACTGGTAGCCCGATGTGCCTTTGCTATGTCTCAAGATATGTGCTCCAGTGGATTTTGAGTAATTAAGGTTCAAAAAAATATATATATCTATAGCCGCGCTCCGGTACGCGCACCGGTACGCGCACCGGGCGCTTACCGCGACTTGCGCGCAGAAAGCTGATTGGCTCTGGGGTGTCTGTAAACATTCTAAACAGTCCGGAGCGGCCGCCATCTTGTGTCTCGGTAGGATCGAGACACGAGAGGTGGCCAAAACAAAGAGGGAAATGACCATAAGGGGGCAGAGTAGACCCCCCTTGACCCCCTAGGTTTGATGTGGGGGCCATAAAAGGGCCCCGCGGAGCAAAAAAAAAATAAAAAAAAATTTTGATTTTCGCGGGGTGAGCGCCCGGTACGCGCACCGGTACGCGCACCGGTAAGCGTACCGGGGAGCGTACCATGGGGAAAAAGAATGACAGTTTTAAAAGTAGCTGTTTAAAAAAAAAATGTTTTGTTGTTTTTTTTTATACATACACATACATATATATATAAATGCATATGCATATATATATATGCATATATGTGTATATGTGTGCGTGTAGAGAGAGGTAGAGAGGTAGAGGTGTAGAGGTAGAGAGGTAGAGAGGTAGCGGTAGAGAGGTAGAGATTAGTAGAGAGAGAAGAAGAGAGAGGTAGAGAGGTAGAGAGTAGAGAGTGAGTAATAGAGAGTAGAGAGTGAGTAGTAGAGAGTAGTAGAGAGCAGTAGAGAGAGTAGCAGAGAGTGAGTAGTAGAAAGTAGTAGAGTGAATAGTAGAGTGAGTAGTAGAGAGTAGTAGAGAGTGAGTAGTAGAGAGTGAGTAGTAGACAGTAGTAGAGAGTAAGTAGTAGAGTGAGTAGTAGAGAGCAGTAGAAAGTGAGTAGTAGAGAGTAGTAAAGAGTGAGTAGTAGAGAGTGAGTAGTAGAGAGTGAGTAGTTGAGAGTAGTAGAGAATGAGTAGCAGAGAGAATAGTAGTGAGTAGTAGAGAGTGAGTAGTAGAGTGAGTAGTAGAGACTAGTAGAGAGAGAGTAGTAGAGAGTGAGTAGTAGACAGTAGTAGAGAGTGAGAAGTAGAGAGTGAGTAGTAGAGAGTAGTAGTGAGTAGTAAAGAGTGAGTAGTAGAGAGAGAGTAGTAGAGAGTGAGTAGTAGAGAGTAGTAGATAGTGAGTAGTAGGGAGTAGTGAGTAGCGAGTAGTAGGGAGTGAGTAGTAGAGAGAGAGTAGTAGAGAGTAGTAGAGTAGTAGAGAATGAGTAGTAGACAGTGAGTATTTGAGAGTAGTGGAGTAGGAGAGAGTAAGTAGTAGAGAGTAGTGGAGAATATTCCAAAGTTTGGCACAGCACCACTTTCACAATGAGTCCAATCAAATCATATCACTTAGAGTCCTTATTGAAGCGCTGAATCTTGGTGTATATTCAAATGCTTTTATTTTCCTTAAGTTTATGTACCACAGCCAGCCGAAAGGTTTCGTTCTGTACAACAGAACTTCTTCAGGGCGTTCTTATTTCCTTCAAGTTATGTCGGTATCCAGTTGTCATATAACTAGATATTTCTTCCAAATGTTAGACGAGACATAAGTATATTCTTATTCAAAGTGACTAGGTATCAATTTTACCCACACAATTCGGGCAGACTTGAGTAATTTATAGCATCCTCAAAGTCAGTCTTTCAAAAATTCCAAAGTATAGGACATGATAATCCAAATCCAAATGTTTCTCAAGAAAAGTAATTTACAATCGTTCGGAATATCGGTGTTTGGGCAGATATGATCCAGGGACCCCCAGTATGCAAGGGGAATTAGTCCCCCCTCTACAAACGTGCCAGTGGCCTGCATTGCAGAGAGGTGTAACAAGGGTGTGGCCTCATTACACTTCTCTGCAATGCAGCTCCCTCGCGCATACTGGAGGCTCCTGGTGGACCAGTTGACCCCAGGGACCCCCAGTATGCAAGGGGAATTAGTTCCCCCTCTGCAAACACGGCAGTGGGCTGCGTTGCAGAGAGGTGTAACAAGGGGCATAGTCTCATTACACCTCTGCAATGCAGCCCCTGGCGCATACTGGAGGTTCCAGGTGGGCTAATTGGCCCCCAGGGGCCCCCAGTATGCAAGGGGAATTAGTTCCCCCTCTTCAAACATGCACGGGGGCTGCGTTGCAGAGAGGTGTAAAAAGGGTTGTGGCTTCATTACACCTCTCTGCAATGCAGTCCCCTGGCGCATACTGGAGATTCCTGGTGGGCTTTCAGGTCTTATATAGTTAGGAATTAGCATTAAAAAAACCTTTGAAATTCACTGAAAAAACCATAGGTTTCACACCAGTTATAGTTAGGAATTAGCATTTAAAAAACCTTTGAAATTCACTGAAAAAACCATAGGTTTCACACCAGTTATAGTTAGGAATTAGCATTTAAAAAACCTATTAAATTCACTGACAAAACCATAGATTTCACACCATTTATAGTTAGCTGGAAATTTTACTGACATAAAACCATTGAAATTCCCACGTTATAGTTAGTTGGACTCACTATAACTTGCGCGCCTGTAATGCACTGCTGATGACGTCACATATTACATCACTCATGACATGGTCAGTGACATCACTCATGACATCACTGATGACACCATCCTTGTGACAGAGTGACAGACCTAATTTCAGTGTAATGTAACGCTTGAAACACATATTCAAAAATAGAAACAAACATTTTCAAAAAAATGGAGATACCCAAACCAGTAACAACAACCAATTCAGTAATTCCACCATCTATATACACATCCACTCATTCACCAACAGTTCTATATAGTCACTTATATATATACTCACTCATCATATGTAGTGATACACCTATACATCCTGTTACACATCAGCAGTCATCCAAAAGTTACTCACACACATACTCCCACATGCAAATAAACTATTGAACATCCATTTATTTGCATATACATTTATACACACACTACCACCTTACTTCTAAGGAAACTTACCCATACTTACTCTCTTAAACAATCACTTATAGAAACACATACTTATTTAAACAGGAACTCCTACAATCTCTCACTATATATACTATACTCACTTATATACATCAATACTCACATATACTAGATTAAAACATATGTCGTTACTAATGAAGACACTAGTGAGACAGTCATTCACTCACTAACACACACATATACACACTCATCCACCCATACAGTCCTGCACATATGCTGTCTTCAAAACACATACAAACAGTGAGTCAGTCACCAACCCCTGCAGCCACTTATACACAAAGAGAAACACTGATACAAACATTTAAATATTTAAACAATACTCGCTAATATATGTATTCACTAAGATACACGTAATAAGCCAGTTACCCAACCAATTTTTTTAAAAAAAAACATCCATTTACACACTTATTTAAACATTTATTCTTCCATCGACCTTTACAAATACATATATAAAACAAATTTATTTTTCAGAAAGACACACATTTACTGGATGTGTCATCAGTGATGTCATGAGTGATGTCACTGACCATGTCATGAGTGATGTAATATGTGACGTCATCAGCAGTGCATTACAGGCGCGCAAGTTATAGTGAGTCCAACTAACTATAACGAGGGAATTTCAATGGTTTTATGTCAGTAAAATTTCCAGCTAACTATAAATGGTGTGAAATCTATGGTTTTGTCAGTGAATTTAATAGGTTTTTTAAATGCTAATTCCTAACTATAACTGGTGTGAAACCTATGGTTTTTTCAGTGAATATATATATATATATATATATATATATATATATATATATATATATATATATATATATATATATATATATATATATATATATATATATATATATGTATATGTATATATATATATATATATATATATATATATATATATATATATATATATATATATATATATATATATATATATAAGGCATACAATGTCTTCAAAAGCAATCCTGCAAAGACGAGACGAACCCTTGACTGGTGCAAAGATTCTTTTAATGGAGCTCAAACACCAAGTCGACCATGACGCGTTTCAGCCCGCGAAGGGCCTTGATCACATGACAAACGCTGAGAAGGTAAGGTGACCTTTTTAAAGTGACGGCGTGTGGATAGTAAAGCATGAACATAGAGGACAGACTAATGTCACCCTACTTACGGTAAAAAAACATCCATAGTTAAAATGCAATAAATATGAATGTGATTATACATGTCAAATACATAGATCAATGGAGCGAAAATGCATGATTACAAAACAGTGCAATAAGTAAAAACATGTTAAAAGTAATTCCTGAATAAATTCATTAAAAAAACTGGAATAATACTTTATCAAAATCCTATGTACATGCCTAATCAAATTGCAACTGTTATCTATTCAATCATGCAACAAGCTCGGCTGGGACATTGGTAAAAACCGGGGACCAATTTCTAATTAAAAAGGGACCCATTTTGATCTTTCTACCATAACACATTTGTCGCGTCCTAATCATCCACATTATTGCAATTCATAGGATAATACAGCCCAAGTGGGCTATAGTCAATGAGCAAATAACAATTGAGTACAATTGAATGTGCAAACTTCGCAAATAAATACATACCAACACGCTATATCAATCCAAGTGTATAAATAATTACAAAAAAAGTGTCCAAAAATCTTAATACCTAAATATATAAAAAAGTTAAAAAACCATTTAATTGGTTCAAAGAGCAGCTATATACAGATATGTTACAAACAACAGGAATGCGTACAACCAGGTAAAAAAATCCTCACTAGAATTCATACCGTTTGGTATTTTACACTCAAACAGTATTATGTGTCTTGTCTCTAATTTACTAGGAGTGCCTCACGGTCACCCCATCTCCTAATTTCAGCACAGATTCCTCCTGATTCAAGAAGAACACCAGACGCTCAGAGTGCTTGCAAAAAGTGTTTAACCCCTTCACTGCGGCGGCTATTCCGCCGCAGTGCTAAGGGGGCGGGGCGGCCGTGCGGCGGCCGCATGCTGGTGACGGAACCGCTCCATCACCAGCGTCGTGGCGCTGTGCTTATGACGGAGCGGTTCCGTCATGGCCCACCCCGCTCAATAGAACGCTCAGCGCAGGCGCGGAATTCGCGCCGCGCAGGAGCGCCGAGCGGGCCATGACGGAACCGCTCCGTCATCAGCACAACGCCACCGCAGCTGATGACGGAGCGGTTCCGTCATCAGCAGGGAAGGGGTTAATGGCAATAACGGCGCGTTTCGGATTACTCCTTCATCACGGTCCGTGATAAAGGAGTAATCCGAAACGCGTCGTTATTGCCATTAAACACTATTTGCAAGCACTCTGAGTGTCTGGTGTTCTTCTTGAATCAGGAGGAATCTGTGCTGAAATTATATGGGGTGTTCCGGAAGCCCGAACCAGACCGTCCGACCAGACAGCTCCGACCATACTGGAACTGGTGTTATATATATATATATATATATATATATATATATATATATATATATATATATATATATATAATAAAAAAATCAACAAAAATAACAAAGTTTAAAGCTTAGTTATAGTTTAGAAATCTTTTTTCCCTATACAACCCGGGCTGAAACTACACAATCTTTAAAAAATAATTTTATACATTTATAGTTATAGGTTCCATTTATAATTATCTACCGCTTTAAAATTATTATAAGTAGCGCACCTCATTACACCTCTTTTCAGCTCACTAACCAGCCAACACTAACTATAACTCGCCACTCTACCATTCACTGTGTTGTGACAAATGTAATTTGAGAAATTATAAGTGTTATGAATGCTATGATTTCACGTGTTATAAGTGATGTAGTATGCAAGGGCATAACCATTGAAAAACGCATGACATAGTTAATGTAGTGTGGTGACTGAGGTGACAAGACTGTTTTCGGAGTGTGTGAAGTGTGTGACTTATAGTAATTTGAAGATGGTGCATAAATTATACATTGTAGTTTTAAATATAACTTTATAATTAGTAATGTTTGTGTATTTTAAGTTGGGTTTGTATAGAAAAAATACCTAAGTTATTTCTAACTATTAATTATCCTTAACCTTTGTTATTTTCATTGTATTTGAATGGTTTTTATTTTTAATAAAAATGTGTTTCAAATCGCAGTGTGGAGTGCCATTCACTGGAGTGTTGTAAAGTGGAGTGTGGCACAGTCCAGTAAAGTAGAATGTAGTAGAGCCTAGTGTTGCACACTGAAGTATTGTAGAGTGGAACAGAGTGTTGTCAAGTAGATGGAAGTGCTGTAATGTACAGTGGAGTAAAATGTTATATCAATCAATCAATCAATCAGAGTACTTGTAAAGCATGCTACTTACCCCTGAGTGTCCCAAGGCACTGAGGGGAGGGGGGGTGCTGCTACTGCTCGAAGAGCCAGGTCTTGAGGAGTCTTCTGAAGGCGAGTAGGTCTTGGGTCTGCCTTATGTGGGTAGGGAGGGTGTTCCAGGTCTTTGCGGCGAGGTAGGAGAAGGATCTGCCGCCGGAGTTCGTTCGTTGGATGCGGGGGACAGCGGCGAGGGCGAGGCTGGCAGAGCGGAGCTGGCGGGTGGGGGCGTGGAAGCTGAGTCTGCTGTTCAGGTAGGCTGGTCCGGCGTTGTGGAGTGCTTTGTGTGCATCGGTGAGGAGCTTGAAGGTGATCCTCTTGTCGACGGGGAGCCAGTGTAGGTCTCTCAGGTGAGGGGTGATGTGGCTGCGGCGGGAAACGTTGACGATCAGTCGGGCGGAGGCATTTTGGATGCGTTGTAGTCATCGTAAGTGTTTGGTTGGGATTCCTGCGTTGCCGTAGTCCTGTCTGCTGCTGACGAGGGCCTGTGTCACCGTTCTTCTTGTTTCGGTCGGGATCCACTTGTATATCCTGCAGAGCATGCAGAGGGTGTTGTAGCAGGAGGAGATGGCGTTCACCTGCTTAGACATGGAGATGTAGAAAAAGGGTAGGGCTGGTGGCCTTTTTCAAAGTTGCCCGGCGCTAACCGCCTCTATACCATTCTAGTTACCAAACAAAGAGGCAGGCGCTGGAGACCGGAAGGCAGGAAACAGAAGTTTTATTCCGACGGAGCAGAACACATCAGATCAGACAACAGGGTATCTTCTCGAGGTGCTCTAACAGCCTCTCTGAGGTCTGGCCTCTTATACCCTGGTTTATGACGTGTGAGCATTCTTTATTGCATAAAAAAACTCTGTGAACTCACAAAAAGACATCCCCGTAATCCTCGTGTCAGACCCGCCCCCACATGTATCCACAATAGAGGTCCTCACCCTGCTGATAATAAGCGGGGGCTATCACGCAGCTGAGTGTTCCGCCGATTCTTAGGATGTGTGTGCCTGATCGTATCCCAGGGGGTGGGGAGGCCAGGATCAATAGTGGGCCCTTTGAAGAGGAGCGACTCCATACAATAGGGGGCAGTAAACTGTATCTCCCGGCTAGGCGATGGCCTCGGACCTGTGTGGACAATCGGACTCGGGGGAAGGTATCATCAAAGGAGAGGTATTCATGCCGCGTGGACAATCAAGCGCGGAGGGAGAGTTTACCAACAGAGGGGTATTCATGAAAGGAAAGGAGGTGTTGGTCAGGCGCGAGCATGACTCCCAAGGAAAGAGTCATGCAGAAGAAGAAGGTTTATGACTTGCCCATGTGAGGGAGGGGGGGGGGAAAGCCAGGGTGCGCGGAGGATGCTCGCAGGGTCAGGGGAGCACGCTGGCGATCGATCATGGACAGGGAGACCATGATACCTAAAATGGCTGTCGTGCATGTTGTACGTGGGTGACAAGCTGGCGCAGATGATGTTCAGCTCGTGTACTAAAATTCCACAGAGAGGGAGGAGTTGAGGATGAATCCTAGATTGCGTGCATGGTCGGTGGGTGTTGGTGCTGTTCCCAGTTAGGTCGGAATATGCAAACACAACAGGTGATGGACAGAATGTGGATCAATGTCACACACTCACCCCAGTCCAAAGATCTGGGCCCAAATCCATCGTTTTTTTGCACTCCACACCACCCTGGGTTAGACAATGGCGATATGCAAATCAGCTCTGACCCTGTGCCCCATGGGAACAGTCCAGTCCGAACTACAAAAGCCATGTCCTTCCCAGAACGGAATCAAGCATCCGAGGACCGGACCGGTTTCGAGGTAACACCTCCATCAGCCCAGCTAGCTTGACTCCAGTGGTGTGGAGTGCCTGGGACCCACGTCTGGGCATCCCCAGCGCACTTAGGGCACTGGGGATGCCCAGACGTGGGTCCCAGGCACTCCACACCACTGGAGTCAAGCTAGCCGGGCTGATGAGAGGTGTTACCTCGAAACCGGTCCGGTCCTCGGATGCTTGATTCCGTTCTGGGAAGGACATGGCTTTTGTAGTTCGGACTGGACTGTTCCCATGGGGCACAGGGTCAGAGCTGATTTGCATATCGCCATTGTCTAACCCAGGGTGGTGTGGAGTGCAAAAAAACGATGGATTTGGGCCCAGATCTTTGGACTGGGATGAGTGTGTGACATTGATCCACATTCGGTCCATCACCTGTTGTGTTTGCATATTCCGCCCTAAGTGCGCTGGGGATGCCCAGACGTGGGTCCCAAGCACTCCACACCACTGGAGTCAAGCTAGCCGGGCTGATGAGAGGTGTTACCTCGAAACCGGTCCGGTCCTCGGATGCTTGATTCCGTTCTGGGAAGGACATGGCTTTTGTAGTTCGGACTGGACTGTTCCCATGGGGCACAGGGTCAGAGCTGATTTACATATCGCCATTGTCTAACCCAGGGTGGTGTGGAGTGCAAAAAAACGATGGATTTGGGCCCAGATCTTTGGACTGGGATGAGTGTGTGACATTGATCCACATTCGGTCCATCACCTGTTGTGTTTGCATATTCCGCCCTAAGTGCGCTGGGGATGCCCAGACGTGGGTCCCAGGCACTCCACACCACTGGAGTCAAGCTAGCCGGGCTGATGAGAGGTGTTACCTCGAAACCGGTCCGGTCCTCGGATGCTTGATTCCGTTCTGGGAAGGACATGGCTTTTGTAGTTCGGACTGGACTGTTCCCATGGGGCACAGGGTCAGAGCTGATTTGCATATCGCCATTGTCTAACCCAGGGTGGTGTGGAGTGCAAAAAAACGATGGATTTGGGCCCAGATCTTTGGACTGGGATGAGTGTGTGACATTGATCCACATTCGGTCCATCACCTGTTGTGTTTGCATATTCCGCCCTAAGTGCACTGGGGATGCCCAGACGTGGGTCCCAGGCACTCCACACCACTGGAGTCAAGCTAGCCGGGCTGATGAGAGGTGTTACCTCGAAACCGGTCCGGTCCTCGGATGCTTGATTCCGTTCTGGGAAGGACATTGCTTTTGTAGTTCGGACTGGACTGTTCCCATGGGGCACAGGGTCAGAGCTGATTTGCATATCGCCATTGTCTAACCCAGGGTGGTGTGGAGTGCAAAAAAACGATGGATTTGGGCCCAGATCTTTGGACTGGGATGAGTGTGTGACATTGATCCACATTCGGTCCATCACCTGTTGTGTTTGCATATTCCGCCCTAAGTGCGCTGGGGATGCCCAGACGTGGGTCCCAGGCACTCCACACCACTGGAGTCAAGCTAGCCGGGCTGATGAGAGGTGTTACCTCGAAACCGGTCCGGTCCTCGGATGCTTGATTCCGTTCTGGGAAGGACATGGCTTTTGTAGTTCGGACTGGACTGTTCCCATGGGGCACAGGGTCAGAGCTGATTTGCATATCGCCATTGTCTAACCCAGGGTGGTGTGGAGTGCAAAAAAACGATGGATTTGGGCCCAGATTTTTGGACTGGGATGAGTGTGTGACATTGATCCACATTCGGTCCATCACCTGTTGTGTTTGCATATTCTGCCCTAAGTGCGCTGGGGATGCCCAGACGTGGGTCCCAGGCACTCCACACCACTGGAGTCAAGCTAGCCGGGCTGATGAGAGGTGCTACCTCGAAACCGGTCCGGTCCTCGGATGCTTGATTCCGTTCTGGGAAGGACATGGCTTTTGTAGTTCGGACTGGACTGTTCCCATGGGGCACAGGGTCAGAGCTGATTTGCATATCGCCATTGTCTAACCCAGGGTGGTGTGGAGTGCAAAAAAACGATGGATTTGGGCCCAGATCTTTGGACTGGGATGAGTGTGTGACATTGATCCACATTCGGTCCATCACCTGTTGTGTTTGCATATTCCGCCCTAAGTGCGCTGGGGATGCCCAGACGTGGGTCCCAGGCACTCCACACCACTGGAGTCAAGCTAGCCGGGCTGATGAGAGGTGTTACCTCGAAACCGGTCCGGTCCTCGGATGCTTGATTCCGTTCTGAGAAGGACATGCCTTTTGTAGTTCGGACTGGACTGTTCCCATGGGGCACAGGGTCAGAGCTGATTTGCATATCGCCATTGTCTAACCCAGGGTGGTGTGGAGTGCAAAAAAACGATGGATTTGGGCCCAGATCTTTGGACTGGGATGAGTGTGTGACATTGATCCACATTCGGTCCATCACCTGTTGTGTTTGCATATTCCGCCCTAAGTGCGCTGGGGATGCCCAGACGTGGGTCCCAGGCACTCCACACCACTGGAGTCAAGCTAGCCGGGCTGATGAGAGGTGTTACCTCGAAACCGGTCCGGTCCTCGGATGCTTGATTCCGTTCTGGGAAGGACATGGCTTTTGTAGTTCGGACTGGACTGTTCCCATGGGGCACAGGGTCAGAGCTGATTTGCATATCGCCATTGTCTAACCCAGGGTGGTGTGGAGTGCAAAAAAACGATGGATTTGGGCCCAGATCTTTGGACTGGGATGAGTGTGTGACATTGATCCACATTCGGTCCATCACCTGTTGTGTTTGCATATTCCGCCCTAAGTGCGCTGGGGATGCCCAGACGTGGGTCCCAGGCACTCCACACCACTGGAGTCAAGCTAGCCGGGCTGATGAGAGGTGTTACCTCGAAACCGGTCCGGTCCTCGGATGCTTGATTCCGTTCTGGGAAGGACATGGCTTTTGTAGTTCGGACTGGACTGTTCCCATGGGGCACAGGGTCAGAGCTGATTTGCATATCGCCATTGTCTAACCCAGGGTGGTGTGGAGTGCAAAAAAACGATGGATTTGGGCCCAGATCTTTGGACTGGGATGAGTGTGTGACATTGATCCACATTCGGTCCATCACCTGTTGTGTTTGCATATTCCGCCCTAAGTGCACTGGGGATGCCCAGACGTGGGTCCCAGGCACTCCACACCACTGGAGTCAAGCTAGCCGGGCTGATGAGAGGTGTTACCTCGAAACCGGTCCGGTCCTCGGATGCTTGATTCCGTTCTGGGAAGGACATGGCTTTTGTAGTTCGGACTGGACTGTTCCCATGGGGCACAGGGTCAGAGCTGATTTGCATATCGCCATTGTCTAACCCAGGGTGGTGTGGAGTGCAAAAAAACGATGGATTTGGGCCCAGATCTTTGGACTGGGATGAGTGTGTGACATTGATCCACATTCGGTCCATCACCTGTTGTGTTTGCATATTCCGCCCTAAGTGCGCTGGGGATGCCCAGACGTGGGTCCCAGGCACTCCACACCACTGGAGTCAAGCTAGCCGGGCTGATGAGAGGTGTTACCTCGAAACCGGTCCGGTCCTCGGATGCTTGATTCCGTTCTGGGAAGGACATGGCTTTTGTAGTTCGGACTGGACTGTTCCCATGGGGCACAGGGTCAGAGCTGATTTGCATATCGCCATTGTCTAACCCAGGGTGGTGTGGAGTGCAAAAAAACGATGGATTTGGGCCCAGATTTTTGGACTGGGATGAGTGTGTGACATTGATCCACATTCGGTCCATCACCTGTTGTGTTTGCATATTCCGCCCTAAGTGCGCTGGGGATGCCCAGACGTGGGTCCCAGGCACTCCACACCACTGGAGTCAAGCTAGCCGGGCTGATGAGAGGTGCTACCTCGAAACCGGTCCGGTCCTCGGATGCTTGATTCCGTTCTGGGAAGGACATGGCTTTTGTAGTTCGGACTGGACTGTTCCCATGGGGCACAGGGTCAGAGCTGATTTGCATATCGCCATTGTCTAACCCAGGGTGGTGTGGAGTGCAAAAAAACGATGGATTTGGGCCCAGATCTTTGGACTGGGATGAGTGTGTGACATTGATCCACATTCGGTCCATCACCTGTTGTGTTTGCATATTCCGCCCTAAGTGCGCTGGGGATGCCCAGACGTGGGTCCCAGGCACTCCACACCACTGGAGTCAAGCTAGCCGGGCTGATGAGAGGTGTTACCTCGAAACCGGTCCGGTCCTCGGATGCTTGATTCCGTTCTGAGAAGGACATGCCTTTTGTAGTTCGGACTGGACTGTTCCCATGGGGCACAGGGTCAGAGCTGATTTGCATATCGCCATTGTCTAACCCAGGGTGGTGTGGAGTGCAAAAAAACGATGGATTTGGGCCCAGATCTTTGGACTGGGATGAGTGTGTGACATTGATCCACATTCGGTCCATCACCTGTTGTGTTTGCATATTCCGCCCTAAGTGCGCTGGGGATGCCCAGACGTGGGTCCCAGGCACTCCACACCACTGGAGTCAAGCTAGCCGGGCTGATGAGAGGTGTTACCTCGAAACCGGTCCGGTCCTCGGATGCTTGATTCCGTTCTGGGAAGGACATGGCTTTTGTAGTTCGGACTGGACTGTTCCCATGGGGCACAGGGTCAGAGCTGATTTGCATATCGCCATTGTCTAACCCAGGGTGGTGTGGAGTGCAAAAAAACGATGGATTTGGGCCCAGATCTTTGGACTGGGATGAGTGTGTGACATTGATCCACATTCGGTCCATCACCTGTTGTGTTTGCATATTCCGCCCTAAGTGCACTGGGGATGCCCAGACGTGGGTCCCAGGCACTCCACACCACTGGAGTCAAGCTAGCCGGGCTGATGAGAGGTGTTACCTCGAAACCGGTCCGGTCCTCGGATGCTTGATTCCGTTCTGGGAAGGACATGGCTTTTGTAGTTCGGACTGGACTGTTCCCATGGGGCACAGGGTCAGAGCTGATTTGCATATCGCCATTGTCTAACCCAGGGTGGTGTGGAGTGCAAAAAAACGATGGATTTGGGCCCAGATCTTTGGACTGGGATGAGTGTGTGACATTGATCCACATTCGGTCCATCACCTGTTGTGTTTGCATATTCCGCCCTAAGTGCGCTGGGGATGCCCAGACGTGGGTCCCAGGCACTCCACACCACTGGAGTCAAGCTAGCCGGGCTGATGAGAGGTGTTACCTCGAAACCGGTCCGGTCCTCGGATGCTTGATTCCGTTCTGGGAAGGACATGGCTTTTGTAGTTCGGACTGGACTGTTCCCATGGGGCACAGGGTCAGAGCTGATTTGCATATCGCCATTGTCTAACCCAGGGTGGTGTGGAGTGCAAAAAAACGATGGATTTGGGCCCAGATCTTTGGACTGGGATGAGTGTGTGACATTGATCCACATTCGGTCCATCACCTGTTGTGTTTGCATATTCCGCCCTAAGTGCGCTGGGGATGCCCAGACGTGGGTCCCAGGCACTCCACACCACTGGAGTCAAGCTAGCCGGGCTGATGAGAGGTGCTACCTCGAAACCGGTCCGGTCCTCGGATGCTTGATTCCGTTCTGGGAAGGACATGGCTTTTGTAGTTCGGACTGGACTGTTCCCATGGGGCACAGGGTCAGAGCTGATTTGCATATCGCCATTGTCTAACCCAGGGTGGTGTGGAGTGCAAAAAAACGATGGATTTGGGCCCAGATCTTTGGACTGGGATGAGTGTGTGACATTGATCCACATTCGGTCCATCACCTGTTGTGTTTGCATATTCCGCCCTAAGTGCGCTGGGGATGCCTAGACGTGGGTCCCAGGCACTCCACACCACTGGAGTCAAGCTAGCCGGGCTGATGAGAGGTGTTACCTCGAAACCGGTCCGGTCCTCGGATGCTTGATTCCGTTCTGAGAAGGACATGGCTTTTGTAGTTCGGACTGGACTGTTCCCATGGGGCACAGGGTCAGAGCTGATTTGCATATCGCCATTGTCTAACCCAGGGTGGTGTGGAGTGCAAAAAAACGATGGATTTGGGCCCAGATCTTTGGACTGGGATGAGTGTGTGACATTGATCCACATTCGGTCCATCACCTGTTGTGTTTGCATATTCCGCCCTAAGTGCGCTGGGGATGCCCAGACGTGGGTCCCAGGCACTTCACACGACTGGATTAAAGCTAGCCGGGCTGATGAGAGGTGTTACCTCGAAACCGGTCCGGTCCTCGGATGCTTGATTCCGTTCTGGGAAGGACATGGCTTTTGTAGTTCGGACTGGACTGTTCCCATGGGGCACAGGGTCAGAGCTGATTTGCATATCGCCATTGTCTAACCCAGGGTGGTGTGGAGTGCAAAAAAACGATGGATTTGGGCCCAGATCTTTGGACTGGGATGAGTGTGTGACATTGATCCACATTCGGTCCATCACCTGTTGTGTTTGCATATTCCGCCCTAAGTGCGCTGGGGATGCCCAGACGTGGGTCCCAGGCACTCCACACCACTGGAGTCAAGCTAGCCGGGCTGATGAGAGGTGTTACCTCGAAACCGGTCCGGTCCTCGGATGCTTGATTCCGTTCTGGGAAGGACATGGCTTTTGTAGTTCGGACTGGACTGTTCCCATGGGGCACAGGGTCAGAGCTGATTTGCATATCGCCATTGTCTAACCCAGGGTGGTGTGGAGTGCAAAAAAACGATGGATTTGGGCCCAGATCTTTGGACTGGGATGAGTGTGTGACATTGATCCACATTCGGTCCATCACCTGTTGTGTTTGCATGTTCCCAGTTAGGTCGGCCACCAGGAGTCGTCCCAGACTGAAGGGTTGGATCTGCGGATGAGGACCTCCGTCTTGTCCGAGTTCAGCTTCAGTCGGCTGTTCCTCATCCATTCAGCAACGGCCTTTATTCATTCGTGAAGGTTGGTTTTGGCGGTTTGTGCATCCTTGGTGAGGGAGAGGATGAGCTGGGTGTCATCGGCGTAGGAGAGGATGTTGAGGTCGTGCCGATGGGCGACGTGGGTGAGCGGTGCCATGTAGATGTTAAACAGAGTTGGGCTGAGGGATGAGCCCTGAGGTACGCCGCAGATGATCTCGGTGGCTTCAGAGCGGAAGGGGGGAAGGCAGACGCTCTGTGTTCTGCCGGAGAGGAAGGAGTTGGTCCAGTCCAGGGCCTTCTCTTGGATCCCAGTGTTGTGGAGGCGTGTTCGTAGTGTTTGCTGTATGGTGACAGACCGCGTCGAAGGCGGCTGATAGGTCCAGGAGGATGAGGACCGCCGTTTCTCCTTTGTCCAGCAGGGACTTGATGTCATTGGTGGCGGCGATGAGGGCAGTCTTGGTGCTGTGGTTGCTGAGGAACCCGGACTGGGCAGGGTCCAAGATGTTGTTCTCCTCTAGGTAGCGGGTCAGTTGTTCGTTGACGGTCTTCTCAATTACCTTTGCCGGGAACGGGAACAGGGAGATGGGCCGGAAGTTCTAGAGGTCCTTGGGGTCCGCCTTGGGTTTCTTGAGTAAGGCGTTGATCTCGGCGTGCTTCCAGCTGTCCGGGAAGGTTGCTGTCTCGAAGGAGGTGTTGATGACTTTCCGGAGATGGGGTGCGATGGATGTGCTGGCTTTGTTGAAGATGTGGTGTGGGCATGGATTTGACTGAGATCCGGAGTGGATGGTGTTCATGATTTTGAGGGTGTCATCGTCGTTGATGTTGGTCCAGTAGAGCAGGCGGTTAGTGCGGATGGTGGTCGTGGAGGCGGAGGTCTCAGTGGTTGTTGGGATGGTTGTGGCGTTGACACTGTCGTGGATGTAAGTGATCTTGCGGTGGAAGAAGGTGGCCAGCGAGTTGCACAGGTCTTGCGGGGGTTGGATGTTGTTGGTGTTGGAGCTGTGGTTGGAGACTTCCTTCACGATGTTGAAGAGCTCTTTGCTGTTGTGCGCTTTGTTGTCTAGGCGGTCTTTGAAGGAGGCCCTTTTGGCGGATCTGATGAGGTGATGGTGTTTGCGGGTGGCCTTCTTGTGGGCGGCGTGGCAGTCCGGTGTTGGTTCACGGAGCCTGATCTTCTCCAGCTTCCGGCAGGTTTGCTTGGAGGCCCAGAGGTTTTCAGTGAACCAGCTGGCTTTCTTGTTGGTATGATTGTTGGAGGGTTTCTTGATCGGGGTGAGGGTGTTGGCGCAGTCGTTGATCCACTGTCTGAGGTTGCAGGCGGCAGTATCTGGGTCCGTATGGTCAGTGGGTGAGCTCTGGGTGAGGGTGGTGGTTAGCTGGTCTTCGGTGACTTTGATCCAGGAGCGGTGAGGCTTCTGTTGGGTGCGGTGTGTTGCGTGGTGGGTTTCTTGAAGGTGAAGTGGATGCAGCAGTGGTCGGTCCAGTGGTGTTTGGTGGTATGGTTGAAGAAGACGTGGGGGCCTGCGGAGAAGATGGGGTCAAGCGTGTGACCGGCAGAGTGGGTGGGTGTTGTGACGAGTTGTCTGAGTCCGAGGTTGGCTAGGTTGTCGATCAGGGTGATGAAGTTGGTGTTGTCATTGTTCTCGAGGTGGAACGGATCCCTCGACCTCTCGCAGTCTGGATTCCGGGCCAACCACAGCACCGAGACCGCCCTGATCGCAGCCACCGATGACATCCGAGCCCTGCTCGACAACGGAGAAACAGCGGCCCTCATCTTCCTAGACCTCTCCGCGGCCTTCAACACTGTCTGCCACCGTACCCTTGTACAGCGCCTCAGCAACGTCGGAATCCAGGAGAAGGCACTGGAGTGGATCATCTCCTTCCTCGCCGGAATGACACAGAGAGTCCGCCTCCCCCGTTCAGATCAGAAGCCACCGAAGTCATCTGCGGCGTTCCTCAAGGCTCCTCGCTCAGCCCAACCCTCTTCAACGTCTACATGAGCCCCCTCGCAGCCATCGCACGCCAGCACAACCTCAACATCATCTCCTACGCCGACGACACCCAGCTGATCCTCTCCCTCACCAACGACACCGCCACCGCCAGAGCCAACCTGCACGAAGGGATGAAAGAGGTAGCCGAATGGATGAAGAACAGCCGCCTGAAACTGAACTCAGACAAGACGGAAGTCCTCATCCTGGGATCTTCACCCTCGGCCTGGGACGACTCCTGGTGGCCCCCCGCTCTAGGCAGCGCACCCAAACCAACAGACCACGCACGCAACCTGGGCGTCATCCTAGACTCCTCCCTCTCCATGACCAGACAAGTCAACGCCGTCTCCTCGACGTGCTTCAACATCCTGCGCATGCTACGAAAGATCTTCCGGTGGATCCCCACCGAGACCAGGAAGACGGTCACCCAGGCCCTCGTCACCAGCCATCTGGACTACGGCAACTCCCTCTACGCCGGAACCACCGCCAAACTCCAGAAGAGGCTCCAGCGGATCCAGAACGCCTCAGCACGACTCATCCTGGTCATCCCCCGTCGCAACCACATCTCCGGACACCTGAGAGACCTGCACTGGCTCCCGGTCAACAAGAGAATCACCTTCTGTCTCCTCACCCACGCACACAAAGCCCTACACAACCAAGGCCCAGGATACCTCAACAGCCGCCTCAACTTCTACGCTCCCAAACGCCAGCTTCGTTCGACCGGCCATGCCCTCGCCGCCATACCCCGCATCCGAAGAGCCACAACAGGGGAAAAGGTCCTTCTCCTACCTCGCCGCCAAGACTTGGAACTCCCTCCCGACCCACCTCCGCCTGACCCAGGACCACCTCGCCTTCAGGAAGCAGCTCAAGACCTGGCTGTTCGAGCAGTAGCGGACCCCCCTCCCCTAGCGCCTTGAGACCCTGCGGGTGAGTAGCGTGCTATATAAATGCCTTGATTGATTGATTGATTGAAGTTCAGGTCCCCGAGGAGGATGTAGTCCCTGGAGGTGAGGGCATGTGTGCTGACAAAGTCGGCGATGGAGTCGCTGAACTGTGGTCGGAGTCCGGGCGGTCTGTAGATGAGGGTTCATCTGAGGGTGGTGTTAGGGTCGGTGTGGATCTGGAAGTGCAGGTGTTCGGCGGTGCTGAGGGTGTCGTCGGTGTTGGTCGAGACTCTGAGAGTGTTCCTGTGGACGATGGCGATTCCTCCTCCCGCTCTGTTGGTGCGGTCCTTGCGTGTGATCTCGTAGCCTTCCGGGACGGCTATGGCTATGTCGGGTGCCGAGGCGGGGTTCAGCCAGGTCTCCGTCAGGAAGGGGACGTCTGGGGAGGTTGAGTTGAGTAGGTCCAAGAGTTCAACAGCATGTTTTTGGGCAGAGCGGGTGTTGAGAAGGATGCATCTGAGGTGGTTGGGTTCTTTCCTGGTCGGCAGCATGGTGGGGCGGATGCTTGTGAAGCTGCAGTTCTGGCAGGTGAAAGCTCCGTGGGTGTGCTTCGGGCAGCCAGGAAGCAGGTATGTGATTGTCCGGTGTTGAGTGCGTGGAGGGTTCCTGCATCGTAGCGGTGTCGAGTGTTGTGGTGTCCAGGGGTCCTGGCGCTGGGCGCGGTCCAGGCATGGATGGGCACAGACGGGCTTGCCTTAGGTGCACCAGCGGCGCGTCAGCGGTGCGCCCGCTGAGCGCAGCTTCCATATGAGATATGAGGGGATGTGGGAGGGAGGAACAGCTGGGAGGCGGGAGCAGGGCAGCGAATGGGATTGCAGGTTGGCGGGGCCGCAGGGACGCAGCGGCGGGAAAAATGGGAGCGGGCCGCGAGAGAACTAGGCACAGGAAGGAAAAACAAGATTAGGCAAGAAAACAAGTACAGGCACAGAGGAATAAAAACAAGTCTGGGCAAGAAAGCAAGTTAAGCACAGGGGAATAAAAACAAGTCTGGGCAAGAAAGCAAGTACAGGCACAGGGGAATAAAAACAAGTCTGGGCAAGAAAG
Source organism: Lissotriton vulgaris (assembly GCF_964263255.1). Classification (NCBI taxonomy): domain Eukaryota; kingdom Metazoa; phylum Chordata; class Amphibia; order Caudata; family Salamandridae; genus Lissotriton; species Lissotriton vulgaris. The sequence continues at coordinate 1,374,094,623 of NC_141693.1, forward strand.
CAAGTACAGGCACAGGGGAATAAAAACAAGTCTGGGCAAGAAAGCAAGTTAGGCACAGGGGAAAAATACAAGATTAGGCAAAAACAATGCAGGCAGAGCCGTGCAGCAGCGTGGGGAGCGAACTGCCTGCGAGCAGGGTCACTGGTCGCTCCTTTCACCGCTGCGCGGCTTCCATATGTGGGGATGTGGGAGGGAGGAGCAGCTGGGAGGTGGGAGCGGGCAGCGAATGGGATTGCAGGTGGGTGGGGCCGCAGGGACGCAGCGGCGGGAAAAATGGGCGGGGGCCGCGGGAGAACGATGGCTATTCCTCCTCCGAATCCGTTGACGCGATCCCTGCGGGTGATCTTGTAGCCGTCTGGGATGGCTATGGCGATGTCAGGTGCCGAGGAGTTGTTCCACCAGGTCTCGGTCAGGAAGGCCACGTCTGGGGCGGAGGTGTCGAGCAGATCCCAGAACTCGACGGCGTGTTTGCGTGTGGAGCGGATGTTGAGGAGTATGCAGCGGAGGTGGTTGAGTCCAGTCTTTGGAGGTTTGGTGGTTCTGTCGCAGGTGAAGCTGCAGGTGTGGCAGGAGAAGGGTCCGGGGGTCCATTTTGGTGCGTGGAAGGGTATACTCAGATGTGAATCCCTTGCTCATTGCACCATCAGGATTCAAGCAAGCCGGTCCCCGGAAGCTTGTTTCCTTCTCAGTATAAGAATTGGCTTGGTAGTTTGGTCTGCCCTGTTCCCATGATGCACTGGGCCAGGGACAGACTAATTTGCATGTAGCCAGGTTCTGAGCTGGGATGGTGCAGTGAGCTAAAAAACGGTGATGGATCAAGCCCTGATCTGTTGACTGGGTATGAGTGTTCTGTTTAATTGAGATACTCTGTCCATCACCACCCCCTTTTCTGAATCGTTTTGTCCACCATAAGCGTGGAAGAGTATACTCAGATGTGAGTCCCTTGCTCATTGCACCATCAGGATTCAAGCAAGCCGGGCCGAAGACGGCTGTAATGCCAGAAACCGGTCCCCGGAAGCTTGTTTCCTTCCCAGTATAAGAATTGGCTTGGTAGTTTGGTCTGACCTGTTCCCATGATGCACTGGGCCAGGGACAGACTAATTTGCATGTAGCCAGGTTCTGAGCTGGGATGGTGCAGTGAGCTAAAAAACGGTGATGGATCAAGCCCTGATCTGTTGACTGGGTATGAGTGTTCTGTTTAATTCAGATACTCTGTCCATCACCACCCCCTTTTCTGAATCGTTTTGTCCACCATAAGCGTGGAAGGGTATACTCAGATGTGAGTCCCTTGCTCATTGCACCATCAGGATTCAAGCAAGCCGGGCCGATGACGGCTGTAATGCCAGAAACCGGTCCCCGGAAGCTTGTTTCCTTCCCAGTATAAGAATTGGCTTGGTAGTTTGGTCTGCCCTGTTCCCATGATGCACTGGGCCAGGGACAGACTAATTTGCATGTAGCCAGGTTCTGAGCTGGGATGGTGCAGTGAGCTAAAAAACGGTGATGGATCAAGCCCTGATCTGTTGACTGGGTATGAGTGTTCTGTTTAATTCAGATACTCTGTCCATCACCACCCCCTTTTCTGAATCGTTTTGTCCACCATAAGCGTGGAAGGGTATACTCACATGTGAGTCCCTTGCTCATTGCACCATCAGGATTCAAGCAAGCCGGGCCAAAGGCGGCTGTAATGCCAGAAACCGGTCCCCGGAAGCTTGTTTCCTTCCCAGTATAAGAATTGGCTTGGTAGTTTGGTCTGCCCTGTTCCCATGATGCACTGGGCCAGGGACAGACTAATTTGCATGTAGCCAGGTTCTGAGCTGGGATGGTGCAGTGAGCTAAAAAACGGTGATGGATCAAGCCCTGATCTGTTGACAGGGTATGAGTGTTCTGTTTAATTCAGATACTCTGTCCATCACCACCCCCTTTTCTGAGTCCATTTTGGTGCGGCCTGGAAGCAGGTGTGGTTTCGGCTGGTGTTGAGTGTGTGGAGGGTGCTGGCGTTGTAGTGGATTCTGGTGTCGTGGCGTTCGCGGGGTCCCGGGGTTCTGGCGCTGGGCGCGGTCCAGGCGCGGATGGGCACAGTGCGCCAGCAGCGCGCCCGCTGGGCACGTCTGCTGTGCGGCTGCTTCTCGGCCTGCATATGAGGTGGCTTAGGAGGGAGGAGTAGCTGGGAGGCGGGAGGGGGAGGCGAATGTAAAGATTCTGTAGCATCTGGTAAACGCCTTAAAAAAGATCCTCCATCTCCATCAAAATCTCCACTTCCTGTCACGCTAGATGATATTATGGAGGAACTGCGTCTCATTCATCCATTTATAACAGATACGGCCACAACTCTTCAGAGACTGGATGGAAAATGGTCTAGTTTGGATATGAGACTTACAGACGTTGAGCAAAAGGTTAGCGATGCTCAGGATGTTGCTGCCAAAGTTGCTAGCCTTACAAAAGAGATTGATCAACTCAAGAAAACTTCAGAATATTTGAAAAACCGCAATAGGCGCAATAATATGCGTATTTATGGTATTCTGGAGGGCTCTGAAGGGTCTGACATCATCAAATTTTTGAAAACTCAAGTCCTTCCATTTACCGACCTTTCTAAATACATGGATTTTAATATTCAAAGAGCTCATCGCCTTGGACCATAGCATTCATCTTCTGCTTCTAAACCCAGAGGTATTATTGCCTACTTCCTCCTCTACTTAGACCTCATTGCGATTCTCCATTCTGCTAAACAACGTAAGCAGTTGCTCTGTTCTGGTCATAAAGTATTTCTTACACAAGATGTTTCCAAACCAACAGCTGCTCGTCGGAAAGAATTCCTGGACCTGAGACCTGCCCTTAGATCGATGAATGCTCAATACGGTCTGATCAACACTTGTTTTTTCAAAGTGACTTATAAAGAAAGAACTTTCAGCTTTGATGATCTGCTGACTTTCGGAAGTTCATCCATATTCAAATGGGAGAACTCATGGAACTTAGCAAACCTTAATTGTTTTGTTGCCTGTTCAATGTTTTGTATTGATAGAGTTTTTCATCCTTTTCTTTTGTCTATTGTAACAAATTATCTGTTCTTCTCTTTTTGTTTCACGGGCCTCCTCCTCGCAGTTTAGTTGTATATTCCTCCTGTTCGCGTTGCCCTGATGTTTGTACTGTGCTACCCATTTCACTGCTATTCCTTCCTAAGTGTTGGTAAGTCCACTTCATTTGTCCTATTTGGTTCACCGTTAGTCTTCTGACTTTTTTTTCTCCTTCATTTTGTTTGTTATATCTATTGTATTGGTGACCTGATTTCTGTCTTTGTCTCCTGCTTGTGCGGTTGTCTGGTTTTTCGCTGCCCCCCCCCCCCTCCCACTTTAATGTCTTCCGGTCAAGTGTTTCCTATGACTATAGCCACTTGGATTTTTGTCATCTTTCTTTTGACTTCACCTCTTGGGGGATTTTGTCTTCCTATTTTCTCCTTCTCTCTATGTTTCTCCTCTTCTTTTTTCCCTATTTTTCCTTTCCCCTTTTTCTCCCTGGACGTCTTTTTTCTTATCACTTTCTTCCCTTTCATTCAGGCACACATCTTCCTATTCAGTCTACTATACTTTTTTTCCTTTTTTGTTTCTGCTTCTGATTCTCTATCGCTTTCTCAATTCACTTTTATCTTTTTTCCTATGGTGGTCATGGGATTCAACGTCTCCCTTGCTAGCTTTTCTCTAATTTTTTTACCTTTCCTACCTTTATCTATTTTTTTAACAACTCTATCATTCCTCAATCCTTATCCCCTATCTGTTTGCCTACTTTTCTGTAACTTCCAAAGATGAGCGGTCTCCGTGTCATTTCTTGGAGTATTAAAGGTATTCGCAACCCTGTTAAGAAACAACGGGTTCTATCTCATTTAGCAAGATTAAAAATGTCAAGTTGCTTTGTTACAAGAAACTCACCTTACGCTTAAAGATTTGCCTTCCCTACGTAAACAATGGGTGGGTGATGTCACTTCGACCCATCCAACTCCGCCCAATACTGCAGATGAACCCTATCCCCTGCCCACACCCTGGATGAGTGCACTGCAAATATCAACAGGGCACTATCAGCCAGAGCGCCGGAAAAGGGAGAGGAAAAAGGAAGGAAAGAACGGGTGCACTGGAATTCTCAATCAATCGATCCCGTCTGCTGGAGGAGTATACATGAAGCGGGAGACAGAAAGAACACAGGGCTTACTGATAACAATTATGCTGGTGCAAGCCCTTCTTGATTCGTTCTGTGGCCAAGTACAATACAGACACCCTTATACTCATGACCCCTCTTACCAAGGTACAGGTCCTCGTTGCCGTGTGCCTACAACAGCTGCTTTCCAATAAGTGAGTCCCACAAAGCAATACAGGAAGTGCAGCAACCGCACAAAGTGGAAAGAACCTCCACTCGAATACTGTTCCGGGATTCCAATCCAGGCACAACAAAGGGGAAAAAGTCTCTTGACAGAAAAAACCCCTTCGCACATTGATTAGGGATATAAAAGGATAATGCTAAGAAGAAGTCCAAAAAATGAAGCCCCAACCCTCTCTAGCTAAGTAGAAACAATGAAAAACGGGTCTTCAAAACAAAGTCTGTGAAATGACCCGAAATAGACACAACAAGGGGGAGCGGCTGCAATAAACCCCGGAAGAACGCCGCTCTTCGGCCAGCACACAGCCGCGCACTGATCCGACTCCCAATTGAACCCTCTGGCGGGTCTCAGGGGTCCGTAGAATGAAGCATTGTCCAGGGGAAGTCCAGGGAAAGTCGAAAGGCACCCCTCCAGGGATGCCAAAGGAACCAAGGCCAAAAACGGACTTCAAAGGGAAGAAAACACGAACCGGCAGCCGCCCATTCACGAGGCAAATGTCACAGAGATTCCCACGGCTAGCAGGAAACAACAAGAGCCCAGTCCAAACGAAGCCAGGTCCAAACAACAGGATACTAAACCAAGCAACGAACCACAGGTAGGAAACCCTTATGACCTGAATACCACTCCCACTACCCATCAGGTGACCTGCCTGTACATGGCCATAGAAAGAAGACTACCCAGCCGATTGAATCCTAACAGGTGAAGCCTTTTGCTCCCCGTCAGTAAAGAACAAAAATGGTGTTATTATTTTGTTTCATAAATCGTTATCTATCCAGTTAAAAAATGAGTTTCATGATACCAATGGTAGATGGTTGTTTGTGGATGTTATTGTTAATAATACAGATTTATCCTTCTGCAATGTTTATAGTCCCACTGGTGTTGACTTAACTTTTTGGAAAGATTTCTCTGTGCTTCTCTCCTCGCATGCAAATGATGATTTAATTGTTGTTGGCGACTGTAATCAACTTATGGATCCCTTTTTAGATTGGAAATCTCAATCTAGATTTGTACCCAAAAAAATGCAAAAATCCTTCTTCAAGCTATATCCTCCAGAGGCCTTATAGATTCCTGGAGGGTCTCCCATCCTGAAACATTAGAATTTTCCTTTTTTTCTCCTGTACATGCATCACACTCCCGCATACACTACTTTTTTCTCTCTCAACACACTTTCCAATTCATGATTAACTCTGAAATAGGTTCTATCCTTATCTCAGATCATGCCCCTGTTATCCTGCATATTAACTACCCCTCTTCCATCCCTACCGCTCGACGTTGGCGCTTCAACAACTCCCTTCTTCTAGACCCCCAGTTCACCGAACAATTTACTATTTTCATTGATGAATTTTTTGACAATAATCTTCACTTTTATCTGGGATGCCTTCAAACAGCTGCCAGAGGCTACATTATCAACTTTGTTTCTCGCAAAAAAGAAAAAAGCTCTCTCTCAATCTTCACTTATTCTCAAACAAATAAAAGAGCGTGAACATCTTTTTTTCACTACTAACTCTGCTGATGCACTTTCTTCAATTATTAAAGCAAAAATAAATACAATAAACACTCATGGGATTCTGCTTGCAATAATCTCCTTAACTGTAATGCAAAAATGTATGGTGGGCGCAATAGAGCTGGTAAATCCCTTGCAAATTATCTCAAAATCAAAAAACAAAAATCCAAAATTACTGTTATTACGGATGCTCATGGGAATTGTTATTCTACTGATGTTAAGATTTTTGATTGTTTCGTCGAATATTATTCCTCCCTATATACTCCGAAATCAACTCCTTCCTCTATTCAAATTGATTACTTTTTTCAATCTATTCCCAAATCCCCAGACACTTGTATAGATCTCTCCTCCCTTGATGCACCTATCTCCGAAAAAGAGCTACTTCATACCATTACTCTTTTACCTAAAGATAAATCTCCTGGTCCAGATGGCTTCACTGTTCGCTTTTATTTTCATTTTAAAAATGTTTTATTACCACACTTATTTTCCTTGATTAATAATTTTCTTACCCTGGGGGAATCCAATGGTTCTTTTACTCAAGCGATGTTTTGTTTACTCCCTAAGAAAGATAAGGATACATCTCTTTGTCAAAACTATTGGGCCATTTCATTAATTAATACAGATTGTAAAATATACGCAAAAAATTTAGCTATTCGATTAAACACTGTTATTCCTGACCTCATTAATATCTATCAATCTGGGTTTGTTAAAGGTAGATCTATCACAGATAATTCAAGGACTCTCCTTAACATTATTCATCTTGCTTCAAAGATGGATTCCCCAGTTGCTGCTATCACCCTTGATGCTGAAAAAGCTTTTGATAGGGTTAGCTGGGATTTCATGTTCGGTGCACTGAGGTGGCACAGTTTCAGTCCTCACATTATCAAGCTAATTCATTTGCTATATTTAGCTCCTTCTACATCTATTTGGGATAATGGAGCTCAATCTTCTTACTTTCCTTTACATAGAGGTACCAGACAAGGTTGTCCTCTATCTCCCCTTCTTTTTATTTTAGTCTCAGAACTTTTTTTAGAAAAACTTTGACGCTCTACATCTTGTACTGGTTTTTTATATAAGAAAAATTATATTAAGTTCACTGCATACGCCAATTATATCTTACTCTATATCTCTAATCCTCTCACTTCCTTACCTGCTCTCTTCTCTTTACTAAAAGAATATTCCTCAGTTTCAGGATATAAATTGAATATAGATAAACCTGAAGTTTTACCCCTCAATAAATTTTGCCTCCCTCACATGTTTCATGGTTCTGGTTTTGAATGGAATCCTAAAAGTATTAAATGTTTAGGTATCCTTTACACCAATAATATCAAAGAGACTATTAAAATTAACCACAAAGATATTCTTATAAAGCTCTCCTCACTTATTGATCTATGGTTTCCTTTATTTCTTTCCTGGTGGGGAAGATTTGCAACCATTAAAATGATGCTTTTCCCTATTGTTAATTTTTATCTTTCAATGCTACCCATCTCTCTTGCCCTTTACTTTTTAACCCTTATAAACCGCACTCTTATCAAATTCTTATGGAATAATCGCAAATCCAGGATTTCTCTTTCTCGTCTCCAACAACCAAAGGATTTGGGTAGGGTCAACTTTCCCAATTTGTCTCGCTTTCATTCTGCTTTTACATTAAAACAAATATGGCCCTTCTTAGCAGATTCTTCCTCTCTTCCTGTGACAGCATGGAGTTCAATAGAATTGGAGCAACGATCTCCTTTCTCTTTTCTCACAGCCACTCACTTAACTCAACCCCGCAAGCGTTTTCTTACACCCACTTTGAAACATTCAAAAGCACTTGCCCTGTTAATATTTCACCCTTTTCTATCACAGGCGCGGTTTCATTCTCTTGCCCCGATTTGGTATAATCAATCCCTAAAGATTAATAATAAATCACTCTTTTGGAAAGAATGGATCGATAAAGGCATTATCCTTTATGATAGTCTTCTCAAAGTCAAATCCTTTAAGGGACTTTTCTGATATTTGTACATCATTTAACTTATCCAATACATATTCCTCTCAATTTCCCTTGCTTAAACATGCCCTGACCTCTTTCATATCCCAACGTAGTTCCCTATCCACTACCGTTCCATTAGATTCCCCTCCACCAGATTTCACTATCCCTCTCAAAGCTGCTGCTATTTACAAAATACTTTCCCGTTCCACTCTAGACCGGCTCAAATCTAAACTTGCGCTTACCTGGGAAAGGGATTTATCGCAAGAATTCTCCTTTCCAATTTGGGACTGCATTTGGTCTAATATTCACACTGTTTCTCGCTCAGCTAGTACCACACAGACGGTTGTATGTCAGTACAACGCATGCTTTTACCCTGTATGCCATTACAACGCGGGGATTACAACGCAAGTCGTTACAATGACTTGCGTTGGGGGGCGCTGGATAGTGAAATAGTTTAATTTTCTATTCCAACTCTAGTCCCCGTGGATAGTAGGGAAGGTGTTGGATAGAAAATTAAACTATTCCCTATCCAAAAGCGCCCTCCAGCGAAAGTCGTTGTAACAACTTTCGATGTAATCCCCGCGTTGTAATGGTAGTGCGAGGTAATAGTTGCGTCGTAAAGGATGTTCCCCACACAGACTTTATATTTTTTTTATAATCGGCTCTTCCTCACCCCCTCTGTTTCATTTAAATTTAAAGCTTCTGAATCTAAGAAATGTTGGTCTTGTTCTTGTACTGATAGTGATTTTTTTCATATGTTTTTTCAATGTCCATTGGTTAAATTCCTTTGGTCTCATATATGGTTTAAGCTAAATGATATTTTAAGTTCAAATCACCCCTTCGATATTGTTCATATTTTTCTTGATGGCTCTTCCCCCATTTGGAATGTTCTGTACAATGTGCATAAATTTATAGATTTGTATTTAGCTATTTCTTTGCAGGTCATCACAATGAACTGGAAGAATACTTCAAAATCTCGTACAATGCTTGGTGGAATCTGTTATGCCATCATCATAGACTTGATCGTGCTTTTGCCACCACTGCTCCCCTTTTGATCAAAAAAGATCTGTTATGGCTGGGCTACCTTTAAACCGACTTCCTTTCTAGACATATTCCCTAATTTTCACTTATAATATGTGAATTGTTTGCCTTTTTATTTTATGCTCCTCCCTCTTCTCTCGCTTTTCCCTTTTTCTTTCTCCCCCCCCCCCTTTTTCTTATCATAAAACACCTTTAAAAGCATCTTCCCTTGGTATATTCCCTAATATTCCCTTTTTTGGGACTTTTTGGTTCTACTATTATATTGTGTAACCTTTTGATCTACTTTCATTGCTACCTGTATTGCAATTATGTTTTACTTGGTTTATCTGATTTAATAAAGCTTTCTAAACTAAAAAAGAATGGTGAGTCATAGTTAGTGTTGTCTGGTTTGCGTGCTGAAAATAGGGTATACTGAGGTGGGCTACTAAACATTAACCTTTGTTCTTTTCATTGCAATTCCCGTTTTTTTTTAACATTTTTAATAAAAATGTGTTTCAAATCGTAGCCTCCATGGTCACGATTGGAGAGTTGTTATGTGGAGTGTTGTACAGTGGAGGAGAGTGTTGTAAAGTCTATTGTCACTGAGTGGAGTATTGAGGTTTGTAATTGAGTAGAGTAGAGCAAAGTGTAGTTCTGTATCATACAGTGCAGTGTTATATAGTCTAGTGGCATGGGTGAGGGAGAGTGTATTAGCATGAGGTGGAGTAGCATACTCTGGTGTCGGGTAAAGTGTAATACCATACAGTAGAGTGGCAAAGATTGAAGTTGCATACAGTATAATAGCATACAGTGTAATAGTGTAGAGTGGAGTACAGTGGAGTGGCCCAGATTAGAATAGTGTAGAGTGTAAAGTTTAAAGAGGAGTGGCATACAGTGGAGTGGTTTAGACTGAAGTGGCATACACAGAGTGGGATAGAGTACAATAGCATATAGTAGAGTGACTTAGAGTGGAGTGGTGCCTAATGGGCTAGAGTAGAATTGAGTGCTAGAGTGGTGTGCTGCACAGTGGAGTGCCATAGAGTGTAATCGTGTATAGTGAAGTAGGGTACTTGCAGTGGCGTACAGTGAAGTGGTGTAGACTGAAGTGGGATAGAGTGTAATAGCATATAGTGGAGTGGTGTCCAATGGAATAGCACACAATGGAGTGGCGTAGAGTGGAGTGGCATACACTAAGGTGGCGTAAAGTGGCATACAGTGAAATCGCATACAATCAAACGTTATACAGTTGAGTGGCATACAGTGGAATAGTATTGAGTGGAGTGGCATACAGTGGAATGGCTTAGAGTTGATAGCATATAATGAAGTAGCGAAAAATGAAGTGGCATACTGCAGAATGGCATACATAGAAGTGGCATAAAGTAGTGTTGCATACAGTGCAATAGCGTAGAGTGGACTGCATTGAGTGGAGATGTGTACAGTAAAATAGCGCAGAATGGAATGGTGCAGAATGAAGTGGCATAAAGTGGAGTGTTGTACAGTGGAGTGCCATAGAGTGCAATAGTGTATATTGGAGTAGCGTAGAGTGGAGTGGTATAGACCGGAGTGGCATACAGTGGAGTGTGATAGAGTATAGGAGCATACAGTATAGTGGTGTACATTGGAGTGGCGCCCAGTGGATTAGTGTACAATGAAGTGGCGTAGAGTAGAGTTCCATACACTGGAATGCCATAGAGTGGAGTAGCATACAGTACACTGGCAGACAGTGGAATAACATACTGTGCAGTGTTTTAGAGTGGCCTGGCAATTGTGCACAACAATCCAAAGGCAACTACAATTCTATTCAACAATATCAATGGTAATTACAAAATAATTCTCAAAGAAGGCTAAGTGTACAACTAAACATGACTCATAAAAAGATTTATGTTCTTACAAAAAATATTTACAATTTATGAGATAAAATGTCTATGTGATTTATAGGACAAGTTAAAAACGACATACTTCATGCTCAAATTGTCTCTTGTGATAATCATAGCAGCATGATCTAGAAGGCATAATATTATGTAAACAAATCACTTCATAATGTTTGATTCTTTGAATACAATAATTGCAATTATGAACACAAGGATAAATTCACAACTGCAACAAAATGAATGACCATATGATTCATAAAGGTAGGTATTTCATTCATTTAGTAAACAAAGAAAGAAAAGCAAGAATTTCTCACAAAAATGTATTGAAGCTAAGAGACACAAAGAGGGGTGGCTTCAATCATGGATAGATCTTCATGGAAACAAGTCTAAGAAAAGGGCCTGGAGGATGGGGTCCCCAGAGCCAAATAAAACTCAGGGAGGAGGGTCTTCTAAGGGATTGGCCACAGGGCCTGGCAGCAGGACAAGCCCTGTGGCTGCCAGTGGGGAGCTGGATGCAGGGCCAGCCATGCATTCCCAAAGGCCATGCGCAATGTGGGGTTGGCTGCCAGTGGGGACTGAAAGCCAGTCTCTGTAGCCAACTAAACGCCATGCAAGACCAAAGGCCATGATCAGTGTGGGGTTAGCTGCCTCCTAGTTGCTGCCTGTGGGTAATTAGATGTAGAGGCTGTGCGCAGCGTGGGATTGGTTACCTGCTAGGGGTTTGGCTGTCTCTGGTTAGGTTGGCCACAAGGAATGTTGCCAACTCCCTGCAGTGCACACCCAAAGGTCACCTCCCTACTCTATGCAACTGAAGGCCATGTGCGCCAGGGGGTTGGCGTTACGTATGGTAAAAAAATATTAATTTAATTTTTTTTAAACCTCATAGACATTCACTGAAAAAAACAAAGGCTAGAGTAACGTTATAGTTAGGTGTGATATAAAGCTCTGTTTTTGTTTGAAAAGAACATAGAACATGTCATGCATGATGTAATATGTGAGGTCATCAGCAGTGCATGTCAGGGGTGCAAGTTATGGTTAGCTCTGAAGAATAGTGATTATTTGCATTAGCCACATACAATTGTGGATAGCGTATTTCGCTTAACTGATCAACCTTGCTCACAAATATATCACATTCTTGTTACAATGGGGAGCATCTTATAATGCACATATAAAACTAACAAAATTGCATGTGTACCAAATATCGATTATTCAAAATTTCTGCTACTTGTAATTTATAATTTCAAAAGAATAAGTCATAGATCATAATTTATGTCACATTTACCCCCATGCGATTCAAATGTGGACTCACATTGGAATTAGAAATATGGAGGCCACCATTTTCAATCACAATCAAATGAACTGTATTAAGTAAATCATTCTAATCCTTTTACCATTTTATCTTAAACTTTAAGTCCTAGTGGGGTTTTCAGAGAAATCGAACCTTACTACAGATTAAACAGTAAAGGATTATCCTGTGTAGTGTAACTGATATTTGTTTCTCCACAAAAATATACTTTCAATTTCTCACTAACTACACTCCACACCTCCAAGTAAAGTGTTGTCATCAATTATGTAATTCCAAATGTCATTAATAAAGTAATTAATTATGTCATAGAACACGTCATGAGATTAAAAGCAGTGCAAGGCGGGTGCGCAAGGTATAGTTACTTCAGTAAATTATAACTGGTGAATTTCAGTGTTTTTTCAGTTTAAAATGTTACATTTTAACTGACATTTGAACCTAACTATAACATCACTTTATGCTTTGGTTCTTTAGGCATTTCTGAGTTTGTTGTAATGTAAAGTAAGATAGTATTACCATACCTAACCACAACGTAACATTAACCTTGCGTTTTACTGAATTTATAGGATATTTTTTAACTTAAAGTTATATGCAATTACCATTACCACCCCCCTGCAGGCATCCAACCCTCCGTGGGTGCCAGCCACCCACCTTTTACAGCTTTTAGCTGTAGTTGGAGCAGTGTTTGCTGCAGGCTCCCATCCCCAATACAGACAGATAGCCCCCAGAGACTACCTCATCACATTTTTATTTTTCAATCATCTCATCCTGTGGGGTTTTCATAGGAAGACATAGAGGTCCATCCTGGCTCCAGAGGGACTTGCATGGAGAAGAGGTTCTATGCTGACTCCTGAAAAAGTCCAATGGGGTTGTAAACCCCATCCCAAAATGTTTTCTTTTACTTTTGACCCCAAGAGAACTCTTCACACAAGGGAAAGGATGTTGGCTATCACCAGTGTGTGCCCTTATACCTTCCAAATGCTTTATTTCCAGGACATGGATACTGAGACCTTGAGTCCTGTAATGGCAGTTGCAGTGTTTCTCTTCATGTTGTGGCCAGCCAATCAGACGGTGAGCTCCTATGGAAGCGAGACAGCCAATGGGAAAAAGTCCACTCAGTCAATTGGATCGCTCTATTGTTTAAAGTTGTGTACCCAACCAGCCAGAAATATGTACATTTTTTATCCTTAATTTTTGAAACAATACTGAACAAAATTACACCAAGTCACAAAAAGTATGCTTTCTGGGTAAAGATGTATCTCTAAGCGAAATATGGTGTAATTCTGTTTAGCTGTTTGTGTTGTAGTGCTGTTCAAAATTCTCTATAAAAATTGCTTTTTGGGACCTCTCTTTTTTATGGCCCCTCCTGATGGATCATCCCAAAATTTTCCAGAAAAGAGCTAAGGTGGATGAACTTCATTTTGGAACGCTTTGTAAAGATTCGCCAAACTCCAAAAAGTTATTGAAAACAGAAAAATATTCATGTTGCATAGTCAATGGAGGGTGGAGTATTTTAGCAGGAGGAAGCTTGTTCATCTTATGGCATGGACACCAAGGGTCCTGACCCAGGGCCACAACTTTTCAGAATCCTGCTTCACAGATGACCAAATGGCTGCTGTCTCTTACTCTTCTTTCTACTCTGTGTTTGTTCTGTCCATGAATATTTTGGGTGACTTCTGACGTACACCTTCACCCTACGGATCACTTTCCCGCCTGCACCTTATCATACGAGCATATACTGTGGCTGTTGCAGAAGGAAAAAATTTCAAAAGGAATTGGGGAAGGAAGTGGGTTTATTGGGATAAAAAAAACAAGGGCACATCCTGGAAAGAAAGATAATAAATGAAAGCATTGAGGAACACAATGCCTGGCCCATCTCCCCATCAAATGTCCACAAATGCAGGTAGAGAAAACGAGGTGGGCTGCAGCATGGAAAAACCAAACACACTCTTGTATCTGCGTTGAAGTCCACTTCCATGACAACATGGCTACTTCCACTAACCATGCCACCTCTGCTGACATTCTTTCCCCAAGTTACAGAAGAGTTCCAGAGGACAGCAGTAGCAGAGAGCACCAAAAGGAACACAGGAGGTTGAGGTAAGAGAAAAATAAGCAGATGAAGGCCTCACCAGGAAACCTCTATGCACTTACAAAAAAACTAGTAAATAACTTGGAATTCACTTTGGTGAATTCACTAGCACAATTCATAATTTGAATAGGCTCGCATGGCGAAAAGTCCTAGAATCTGTGAGATCAAGCTGCCTAATATTCTCCATGCTTGGTGGAGGTTAAATTGTTGTGCCCTAACCTATATGCAGCATGGTAAGTTGAGATATAACTGTTTGTTTAATATAGTTGCCTTTCGCCTTAGTGTATCTCCTTTGTAACACAACCCTAATGCTGAAATTCTTCAATGCCAAATGCACTCACAACTTGCAATGGTTATTTGGACCATCACGTTTTGCCATGTTTTTGTTTCTATTAAAACCTTTTAATCCTTTAATGGGCTTGAAATAGTTTTATAAAGTATGTCTATTCCAGGAGGCTATACAAGAGCCATTAGCAGCCTAAAGTTTAGCTCTCCTATAGTAAACCTGGACCTATTTGATCTGTGTGCAGCGAGAAATAATTCTCCAGTCAGAATCCAAACCTGTCAGATCTCTGTAAGCTAAAGTTATTTTAATATGATAGAAAGTTATTCTCTCTCATACATCTTGTAAAATGACTGTAGACTGGGAAGTAGGTTTGCTGCCCAAATCCTGACCTCTAGATTTGGGCAAATCTGAGGGACAAAGTTCCTGTTAGAGTCAGGCTGGTCACAGATATCAGCAGTCACAGGTATTGTGTCATGCTTGGCTCCAGGTTCACTCTACAAGATACTTGAACAATCTAAAGTGTGTGCTGAAGCTTACTATTGAAGCTTACGGTGTGTGCACCGGTGGACCTAGCGAGAAGAAAGCACAACGCTGCCGTGGTTCATGGACCCGAGCCATGGGCAACACAGTTAGTTAGACATGGGACGATAACGGGACAAGCTGCTGCCACTGCTGCCACTTTATAGCACCAGGAAAGTGCGCCTGAGAAGTCCGGAAGAGACGGCAGGCGTGGCATGCTGCGCGGCAGAGCCGCTTCTCAGGTAGTTGGAGGCGCCACAGTGGGACCGGGGATGCTGGATAAACGCTGATTTGTCTGGAAGCAGGCGGCTGAGGTTAATGCAGAGCCCGCACAGCTTCCCCTGCTGTCACTCTGGGTGACTGTGGAGCATGAAATTCAAGATCGGAACTCCTGCGGAGCCGATGGATATATGTACTTGAGGTCAAAATTGGTATTTCCCTGACTTATGGGCGAGGTTCTGTCCCGAGAACGCATGGTGGCTAAAAATGGTGGATGAAGCCGACGGTGCGATGCGAACGGCGGAGGTGCTACAAGGACTCGCTGTGCCTTGCTGAAGGGTGGTGTTTCATCCTGGGATCATCATCTGAGCTCCGGTGTGGTGTTTATTTGCTAATTTGCCCCAGAGACTCCTTAATTGCTCTAAGCGTCTACTTGCCTAATGTCAAAATGGCGGCATATTTCTCCCGGCTGTCTTTTCCTTTGTCCCGGAGTGGCTTCTGTCAGATATTTCTATTTGGAATACCGACCGAATTAAGGGATCGGAGTGGTTTTAACAGTATGCCACAGAGTGGCATAGTATCTTCAGATCTTTGCAAAGCTAACGCATGCAGGTTCGTAACGGTTGTGTAACGGATGTCATTGCCCCACTTTAAATACGTAGCACACAGGCACTACAGATCTGGTTCAGGAACTCTCCTCTTAACATCACCCTTGTGCTACCGATAAACGATTACCATCGGACAATAGTTGAAGTACAGCAACAGCTCGGGCAGCTGCAACGCTTCTTCCTATCTACTTAAAGGACACTTTGAGTGCCCTGGCGGCCTGTCCCTCATTTACAGCTGCGCAGCAAGTAGTGCCAGCTGCACCGTTTAGGTCTTTTTACAGCTGCGCAGCAAGTAGTGCCAGCTTTACCGTTTAGGCCATTAACAGCTGTGCAGCAAGTAGTGCCAGCTGCACCGTTTAGGCCAATCTATCTGTGGGGTCAGTTCTGATTGAGTTAGCAGTGAGATGCACTACTTCGCCCCATTCCCTCACAGCTGCGCAGCACTTAGTGCCAGCTGACATTCTGGATACAAGGCTTCAGGCCCTATTATGATTTTGTGGTGCTAGGAAATGTTTTTCATGAAGTATGAAATGTTTTTTCAAGTAGTATGATTTACGCACCCTGTTCTGAGTACCTCTAAAGGTGGTTTAATGATGATGAGGTTGTCGTGCATATTTTGGTTATGCAAGTGAGATTTTGTTCTACCCCGTGCTTTATGCCTCTAATGTTAGTGATTCTCAGGAGATTAGGGTCCAATATTAGTCTGTTGAGATTATGGGCGTATGATGCGGTTGGTGCCGAATGTGATGTTTGCTACAGGCTGATGCTAAGTACAGGTATCACCAGTGGATACTGGGTGTTTGTCTATGATCTGTTTTATTTTATTTTTACAAAATGTGCTTTGTGGTGGTTCTGACAGTGGTCCAGTTGGCACTGTCATATGTAAAAAATTCCCTTTGTAAATATCATCTAGTGCCAAGTGGCATCATGTATACCTAGATGAAGGGCCCAACAAACACCAGCGGAACCACAGAGACTTCCAAGCCCCCATCTTCTTCTGCTAGCGATCTGTGCCTAGTCACCTCACCTCCTGGACGGCACATTAGTTCAGCTATCTTCGCCCGACGTCTGGAATATGTGCCCCCTCTATGTCCTTTTATTTCTCCTCACCAAGGCTCTCCTAGTAGCACCCTTCTCTTATCCCCCACCCTCCTCCTCCTCATTGCCCCAATATGGCCACCACTCGAGTTAAGGCTGGAAGTAACTGCTACAAAATCATTTATCCTCCCAACCAGACGAAAGCTTCAGTAAAACAATTGAAGCATAACACTATTGAACGTTTCCCTGATTCCCTTTTTGTTGATCAATTTTACAATGGTTGGTTTGGGAGGCTCAAAAACGATCTCATTTTCTTCACTCACAACACCCCCTCTTGGTCCACCAGCTTATATAATTCCCTTAACGTCACCTCCTCCTCCTCTATCCCTCATGGGAAACAACAAAAAATGTCCCCATCTGCGTGTTTCAACGGCTCCCTTACTATCTCGCTCTATAACAACGGTACTCCCATGATCCAAGACAAAGACACCTGTCTCTCTCTCTCTTTGACCACCTCTTCCCCTCCCTACCCCCCTCATCTGCGACCGGTTCATCCCATGACTCTTCATCTAGCTTCACCCATTTCTCCCTTTCTCCTCACCTGACCCCCCCCCACACTCTAACAGGCTGCACCCCGAGAAGCACAGGTCGGCCATCAACCCTCCCCCTCTCCTGTGCCCTCCTCTCATATTCCTCCCCCCACAGTACATCCCCCCCTTTATCACTTCAGCCTTACCTCTAGCTAATCCGCTCCTCGTCCAATCTGCACCGTCCCGGTACTCTAATCGCATCTCCTCCCACCTATTCCTACCTGGTTTCCCCTTTTTAGTCCACCGCTCCTCCAAACTTCCCCCCAGTTAACTTTCCTTACGCTCCCCTTATTGCTCCCTCTCCCCCTATTCTCTACCCACTCCTCTCCTTGCTATTTACCCCGATTTCTCCCATTGCATCTCTCTCCTTCCCCCCACTCCTCCAGCATTGCTATGCTACTCCTTCTCCCCATTTAGGAACCCTTTCCATTTCCCTCTCTCGGGCCCAGCAGAACCATTTCCTTTATTCAACTTCCCTTTCTCCCAACCCCCCTCACCCCGCCAGATGCCTGGTCCCTCACAGCCACTTCTCCGAGCTGACAGGACCTCTCCAACCACCTCCCCTCCTTTCTGCCCTAACCTCCTACTTCCCTATGATTCCACACAGTCCTCCCCTCTCCTTCTATCCCACCGCCTTGAGCCGCACCCATCTCCCCCTAAATTTGTCCTTAATTATTTCCTTCTTGCAACTCCAACAAAGACAACCCGCCCTGCACCTCTGATACACCAACTCCCGCTCTCAATCTCCACTTTTCCCCTCCTATGAACCCTAGACCCCAACTATCCTCCTGTCCTCCTCCTGTCCTGTCTTCATCACCAAATCCGACCCCTCCTGTTTCCATAGAGCCACACAACCTTCCTTGCTCTGCCCTACTCTCTCTGGAAATTAAGCTAGGCTCTCTTATCACCTCCATCTCCCAGCTTGTAGCTACCATTTCATTTTTAAGCTGCAAGATCTCCACTTTTCCTTACACCTCTACTCCTTTGGAAAACTCTCACCTTCCCACGAAATGCACCTCACCCCCTCACCCCATTATAGCCAAGCATAACCAGTTGTCTGCAACCATCATTAATACACACAAGCCCTTGAATGCCACCCTTCCTCAACTTGCATCTCAGAGTAACCCAACTATCTACACTATTCCGACCATTTCCTCTGTCAGAGCCAAGCATCCACCTAAACCTGCCCATGCACCCCTTCTAAGTACAATATCCCTACCACTCTTCATAGCCCAAGTGCCCCCGTCACCAAAACAGTCTTGACAGAGCTGCGCTGTCTGCTCCACAACTGCAGATCTGCAAGAAAACACAAACTTGAAATCTCCAATACCATCACCTTTCGCAATATTGACATGCTCTTCCTCCCAGAGACTTGGTTCAACGATACCTCTCACTCTATGTTTGATCTCCTATTACCCACAGGCTATTCGGTTTTTAGAAATGACAGAACTGAAAAAGTTGGGGGCGGTGTTGCAGTCATCTTTAGAAACTCTCTTCAACTTAAGGCTTTTCCTATAAGCTCCTTCCGCACTTTTGAATGCCTATCTCTTGAGCTTCAACTGCACCACCGCTCACCCCTCAGACTCCATGCCGTTTACCGCCCCCCTGGCTGAGGCCCTGCGTTCATGGAGGAACTCACTGACTTCATCAGCGACCAATACTCACAAAGTGACAATCAGACCTTCGTGGGTGACTTCAATATCCACTAGGGCTTACCGCAAGACTCTTCCGCGAATTCGTTGGCCACCTTCCTCTCTGTAAATGATCTTATCCAACACTACACAGAATCAACACACTACAAGGGCTCAATCCTGGACCTTGTTGTCTCTAAAGCAGGCATGCTTTCTATTGCTACTCCGAATCATGTAGACTGGTCTGACCACTTCCTCATCCCATTCCCTCTTCACCTTGCACACTCTATAACTCTTGGCCAACCTAAGAGGGCTACCTCCTGGTTTCGTGACACTAAAAATATTTACACTGTTTCCCTCTGTGACTCAACTTTGCTGTCACTTTCAAGACTGGACCCGAACCTAGATGTTGGTGAACTCACCTCCCAATACCTCACAGTCCTTGCACTGGAAATCAATAACGTTGCTCCTCTCCAAAGCAAAAAGAAAAGGCCCATTCCCTTGGTTCAACAAATCCCTCTATGAAGAAAGGAAGCACCTAAGGCTCCTGGAGAAACAATGGAGGCAAGCGCCCTCCACCGATAATTTGACCACGCTTCGTTCAGCAAGATCCAAGTACCACAAGCACATCTTCCTAGGGAAAGTGTCGCACTTCAGAATCCTCCTTGATTCAGCCAAAAATATACCCAAAAAACATTTTGATCTCATCAAGAATACTAACTGCTCTCCCCCAACCTCCAAGCTGGAGGATTCTACAAAGAAAGCAGCGGATTTTTCTGTATTCTTCGACAGAAAAGTGAAATCACTGGTGGATCAGGTCGCTCATCCTATCCCTCCTGAGTAGCGCAAATCACTAGTCATTTGGCAGAACTTTGACCCCCATCTCTGAAGATGCCCTCCTCAATTGCATCCGCGAAAGAAAGCCGTCCAACCATTCGCTTGACCCCATCCCTAGTGCCATTGCCATTGACTTCTATACCCATTTGCTTCCCTATTGGACCACTCTAGTCAACCTCTCCCTCTGTCAAGGCTCCCTTCCTGTCCCCTTCAAATCTGGACAGGTCACCCCTTTGCTTTAAAAACCCACTGCTGATGCAAAAGACCTCAACAACTTCCGCCTCGTCACTATCCTACCCTTTCTTGCGAAGATCACAGAAAGATGTGTAGCGAAACAACTCTCTCGTCATATCAAGGACAATGATATTCTTGATAATTTTCAGTCCGGCTTCATCTAAAACTGCAGCACTGAAACAGCCCTGCTGCAAGTGATTGATGACGCACTGCGAATACTCGATTCAGGAGGGTCTTGTCTTCTAATTCTCCTTGACCTTTCTGCAGCATTTGACACTGTCAATCACAACACTCTCCTCAACACTCTTCAACAAAGAATGGGCATGGAGGGCACTGTGCTTAAATGGTTTGCTTCCTTCCTCTCTGATAGATCCCAAATGATCAAAATAGCGAACAGTCTTTCACCTCCGTCTGCGGTAGGTCAAGGTGTTCCTAAATGCTCTATACTTTGACCCACACTGTTCAATCTCTATTTAGAACCACTGGGAGATCTCCTAAGTAAATCCGGGGTCCACTATCATCTCTACGCAGACGAAACTCAAATCTACCTCAAGGTTGCCTCCACTCACGATCTCTTCGTCCTAAGCTCTACTCTAGACTCCATTCAAAACCGGATGTCAACACATCAACTGATTCTGAATCCCTCCAAAACTGAATTCCTCCTCCTCCCCTCCTCACTCTCTCCTCCCCCGGTTCAATCATGGAGGGATCAGTTGAGTCTACTTAACAATAAACCCATCATTGTTGACAGAGCAAAATCCATTGGTGTCATACTCGACAAAAAACTCAATAAATCTCCCACATCAACTCCATTGCAAAGTCTGCTCGATACCAACTGGGCCTTCTTTGGGGAATTTGCTGCTTCTTCCCGGAGCAAGACCTTAAAACCCTTGTCCAATCGCTGGTCCTCTCCAGTCTGGACTACTGCAATTCTCTTCTCAATGGCCTCTCCAAATCCCACCTGTCCCCCCTTAAATCTATTCTCCATTCAACAGCTCGCTTCATTTATGGGGTTAAAAGAAGCAACCACATCACACCCATGCTAACCACCCTTTGCTGGATTCCCATCGAGGCAAGATCTATCTACAAGACGGCCTGTATCACCCACAAAGCCTTGCACTCCTCCTCTCCTTGCTACCTGGTGAATAAACTGAAACTCTATGGAGGCTCTAGACCATCACGTAATGCGGAAAATTTACTGCTTGAACCTCTCACTTTCAAGAAGGAAAGATCGATGGCCCAATCATTTTCGGGTAAGGCAGTGAGAATCTGGAATTCACTTCCGCCTCAGCTCCGGACCACCACCTCCCCCCAGGCCTTCAAAACTGACCTCAAAGTTCTCCTCCTTCAAAGACACTTCCAAATGTAATTCACACCCTCTCTATTATCTGAAGGAAGACCCTCCATTATAGAGAATCCTTTTCTTCATGACTATGGAAGTGCCTTCCCAGTGTGTTCTACCAGTTATTGCAGTATTATCCTTCTAACTGTGTTTGGTACTCGTTTGTAACATGCACACGTCACTTTTCTCTTGTAACACACTGTTTGCTACCTCTTACATTTTGTTTGCTTTAGATACTTGCACAAGTGCCACCATTGCCTATGTAACGTTTGTTCTTGTGCTTGAGTGTCTGCCCTGTATTGCAGTATTATACCTCTATTTGTACTTTGTACGCTTTTGTAACCTGCACACATGTCACTTTTTCCTCCTGTAATGCACCGTTTTCTACCTCTTGTATTTTTTTTGCTCACAATTGTCGTTTTTGCCTCATGTAACTTAACGTTTGCTTTTGTAATTTGTTCATTTGTAATGTTTCGCCTCATAGATCAGTTCTGTTCCTACTGTGAAGCGCTCTGACACCTTTGGGTAAAGTCTGCGCTATATAAAAACGCATAAAGTAAAATAAATAAAATAAAATTCCTTCTTCCCACAGGGTGGAATACAGAAGATCTTCTCCCTCCTAGCTGTCTCTTCAGATGCCATATTTATGAACAATGCATGCACCAGAGACTGCAAATGTTCTTTCTCAGTGTTACAAACTTCATGGCATTCCAGGCATACATTTGTTACATTTAAAAAGATGACAAGTTGGCATGCTCTCATCTTTCTAGGCCTTTCACTTTCATGTTGTACATACATCATATAAATGCAAAGGCAAGTTTAGATTAGCAGATATGACATGCGATCAGCCCTACGTTGCACGCAGCACGTGGTTTGTCATGGTTTGCATACGCATATGCATATTACTAACAGATACAAATACTTTATTCTTTTTAAAACATATATGTTTGTGATTATTGTTTGTTTCTGAGAGCTTATCTTGAATTATGTCTGTAACCTGAGCCCTAGTTTGGCTTTGATTCCACACACTGTACGTATAAAATCTGCTTATGGGAGTGATAGCACTGCTGGCCGATGCTCGCACTTTGCCGCTGGCCGCGCGACACGAAGGGGAGGTAACGCGAGACAGCGTCCTAGTGACACATGCCTCGCGAGCAGAACGTCACCAGCGCGACAGGCGGGGCGCCGCCCCCCCCCGGACAGGTGGCCAATGAGGCGCTGCAGGTAGAGGGTAGGCGGGCCCAAGGCCTTTATCTAGGCCAGCCTGGTTTCAGCAATCCCTCTTTCCCGCCGCGTGTGCTAAGGAGACTGCGCGATATACCGGAGGTTATTTGCGCGGGGCTCGGTGAGGGCAAACTGGGTACCAGCATGCAATATCAGCTAAGGAGTTTGCCCACTAGGGTGGCCAGGGCCCGGTTAGGGAGCCCAAGTAACAATGGGCATCGCCTGTTAGAGGGGTTGGTAATGAATTCCAATGGCACGCTACGAAGGGGCCCAGGTAGTGGGGGCAAGAGTTTTGACTGCTCCATTCAATCCACAAAGGTAATCATTGGTGTTGGCAGCCTATAATTAACACACAATTAGTCCCTACTTTGCTGGGACAAACATCGGACAAAACAACTGACTGCCAAGGAATCTCTTCATAGGTGTGGTTTTTGCTAAAGGGTGGCCTAAGAACCGTATCTAAGCAATCCCCATCCGAGGTGCGGCTTATGTTCTAGTGGCGTGTCCCATGGACTGTCCAAGAAATCCCCATAGCGTTGTGGTGAAGGGGGCTATGATAGAGGTGTACCCAAAGGCTTAGTAAGGAGAAGAGACTAAATCAATCGCCCAAATGCAAGGGTCACTATCGGGCTAAGCACCTGATAAGGGGTAAATTAAGGGTCGCAACGGCAATGGGGGGTTCAAGGTGAAGGGTGCCCCTGGAATAGATCCTAAATGTGGTGTGCGGGGATAAGTAACGCCATTAGGTGAACAAATACATGAGGTAGCTAACAGTGCATTCAGGAGGGAAGTGACAAGGGGCAGGCTACAAGAGAAACAAGTACAATTGGGGGCGTAATACCGCGGCAAAGGTGGCAGCTGCAGGGGGACCTCCCAACATTTTAGTAGTACATCTGGGCGGTAACGACCTGGTTACAAGGGGGAGGAGAGCCTTAGTGGATACGATGCAGCGGGAATTCACGGCATTAGCAAACGAGTTGGGAGCAATGGAATTGGTATGGTCAGAGATTGTCCCACGCAGGACTTGGAGAGGAGCGCGGTCACCGCAGGCCATCGAGCAGAGCAGGAGAAGGGTGAACAGGGCCATGCAGAAATTTACCGAAAGAAGAGGGATGGGTTTTATTAGGCATTCATTAATACAGGACAGGGCTATGGGATACTATGAAAAGGATGGGGTTCACTTGTCTGAGACGGGTATGGATGTGTTTCTCCTTGACTTACAGGAATCTTTGGCGGCAGCAGGTTGTGTTTGAGATACGGGGTTAGGTCTAAGCAGCAGTGCTAGGTGGTGGGGGACTCTGGCATCGGCGGAGGCCTCATCCAGAGCTGTGGCGGAGTACAGGGCGATCTGGAAGCAGATGGACAGTAAGGGTACCTCTGCGGCAGAAGGAGACAGTAATACCTCTGCCTGGCACATTAGGGGTGCCCGAGCCAAAGACCTGGAGCCGAGGGGGTTCCAGGAAGCAACGTCGGCGCCCCGTTAGTCCTTCGGGCGGTCGGGGGTGCCTAACCGACCGGGGGTGGCTTCATCGCTCCGCCCCGACAGGGGGGGCGGGAGTAACGAGATAAACATTAAAAGTACTGCACCGTCAAGAGCATCGACTTACCGTGCAAGTTGGCTAATTAGGCAGGCGGGTCAGCGAGGGGCTGCCGTCTTGGATCGCCCGTAAGATGACCCACCTATCTGCTGTACTATGCAAATAAACCTGCACCCCGTTTTCCCACAAGCATGTCTCATGAGTCTTCTTGGTGTGAATGTTGTGGGTACAAGTGGAGCGAGTGATGGCGGTGTGGGCACTATGCCGCTGGCCGCGCGACACGAAGGGGAGGTAACGCGAGACAGCGTCCTAGTGACACATGCCTCGCGAGCAGAACGTCACCAGCGCGACAGGCGGGGCGCCGCCCCCCCCCCGGACAGGTGGCCAATGAGGCGCTGCAGGTAGAGGGTAGGCGGGCCCAAGGCCTTTATCTAGGCCAGCCTGGTTTCAGCAATCCCTCTTTCCCGCCGCGTGTGCTAAGATCTACTCTGCGCTGTTCCCGCCCTGGCCCAGACCCAGCGGCAGAGCAGCAGGTTGGTGTGAACAATTAATGGTCTTTTTTGTGTTGCAGGCGGAGTCACAGGGCGATCTGGAAGCAGATGGACAGTAAGGGTACCTCTGCGGCAGAAGGAGACAGTAATACCTCTGCCTGGCACATTAGGGGTGCCCGAGCCAAAGACCTGGAGCCGAGGGGGTTCCAGGAAGCAACGTCGGCGCCCCGTTAGTCCTTCGGGCGGTCGGGGGTGCCTAACCGACCGGGGGTGGCTTCATCGCTCCGCCCCGACAGGGGGGGCGGGAGTAACGAGATAAACATTAAAAGTACTGCACCGTCAAGAGCATCGACTTACCGTGCAAGTTGGCTAATTAGGCAGGCGGGTCAGCGAGGGGCTGCCGTCTTGGATCGCCCGTAAGATGACCCACCTATCTGCTGTACTATGCAAATAAACCTGCACCCCGTTTTCCCACAAGCATGTCTCATGAGTCTTCTTGGTGTGAATGTTGTGGGTACAAGTGGAGCGAGTGATGGCGGTGTGGGCACTAGTCTCACTGTATAGCCTATAGTTAGCTCTGCTGTCGGAAATGTGTGCCTGAGCAGTCTGTATCCTGAGGGCTAGCTCTACCGTGAGGGTGTGCTGCTTGTAAAGTCATGGTAACCTGAGGTGAAGCTTCCTTGTCGGATGTCAGAACTTGGAAGAGATTCCGAATCTGAAGTTCTGAGCCTGTACATTACCTACATTAAGAGTGGTAGCTTTGGGCCTTATACTATACAGTCTCTGAAACTTCAAGGACTGCTGCTTGTGCGTGTAAGGAACAGGTAACCTAAAGAACAGTTTTCCCGACCTTAGCCTAGGACAGTGAGCCATATGTAATTGAATGTATATTTCTAGTGTTTGACACTGTAGCCTGTAACATATCTCTATTCTGAGACACAGGTTTACTTACTCTCAACCGTCTGTGGGCCCAATTCACAGCCATTTGTTTTCATGAATCAGGTTCACAAGTACACATGGATGAGCATACAGCTGTTGAGCATTCACAAAAGATAGCTTACTATCCATAGCTCCATTTAGTAATGCAGAATTATCGGCCATAGCTGCGTATAATTAAGTATTAATAAACTCCACATAAGAAGTTCGGAGTGGCGTTTTCAGGCATGATTTTGCCTGCTTACTTTATGAAAAGCCACAAAAGTGTTCGATATTGGGTATTCCCAAACTCCTATCTCCCTTTTTGCCACCATGAACATAGTCAGTCTTGTATTTCTTCAAAGGCCTGAAGTAACTCTTGTTCCAGGGTGAGAGGGGGGACAGATCCCACCAAACATTCTGTTGGTATGGAGGGAGGGGTTCTGCATGGAAAAAAATGTTTTCCGTAAGCAGAAAAACGGAAAAGATAAAAAAAAAGTGTCATTGCAGATATGGATAGCTTTAAACAATGCATGATTGCACGCAATGTACAATCTGCATTAGGGACATAGCAGCATGAAAAATATATGACTTACTCAGAAGAACTCCCAGGAAGCTCTGACTACCAAAGTTTTTCATGCATAGTACTGCTGAATCTTGTGAATTAGGGAAAATTGCAAATATGCGCCTGTGATGAATAGTATTTCGACAGGAGCAGGTTACAATTCCTTTTGTTAACTGGTCTAAATAACGTGTAACATTGAATATCCGTGCTGTCTGGAAGTGTAAACTTGTATAGTCTTTGTAACCATAAGGACATCACCGGCACCTGCTCCTTTAAAACCTGTGTAAACTGAGGGATTGTTGCTGGGCTGGAATCTATCGATTATGTACATCCTGAAGAGTAGTTTTCGTTTGGGAATCTAGAACTTGTATTAGGTCTATGTTCTATAAAGTCAGAAGCCATGACTTCTGTGTGGACCTCAACTACCTGATACAATTCACCCACACCCCACTGAGAGATGGTGTCACCATACTAAGGAGGCCTGCACTCTGACTGTCACTGACGCCGCGCTGAGGTGGCTGTCCTACTATTACTATACACACAGCAAAACAGTGTGTGCAGTCCTATGTACACTATATGTGTTATGCATTACCCAACTGCAAGTTGAATCAATGTAAATTCGCAAGTCCTGGAAACAGCCCTCTTCACAAGATGCCTCTGCTGCTGTAGTACCAAGAAGTAGTTAATTTCTCCACGTCTCCTTCAGCCACTCCACCGGACTGCATTGGACCGACCCCAGCTTCATCCATTTCACCTTTAAGAAGACTACATCCCACCACCGCCCGCAACAGATCACCCGCAGAAGCTGGAGCAAAGTCACCACAGACCAGCTAACCACATCACTGAGCCAGAACCCACCAACCGACACCTCTGACACCAACGACGCAGCCCGCAACCTCGCACGATGGATCACCGACTGCGCCGACGCCCTTGCTCCACTGAAGTACCCCCCAGGCAAGACCGGCAACAGGAAAACCACATACTTCACCAACGCCCTCAAAGAATCAAAGAAATCCTGCCAAACTCTCGAGAAATCCTGGCGCCACGAACGAACAACAGAAAACATGACAGCTCTCAAGACTGCCACTCACAAACACCACCAGCTGATCCGCACCACCAAAAGGACATCGTTCAAAGAGCGGCTGGACAACAACACACACAACAGCAAGAAACTCTTCAGCATCGTAAAAGCGCTCTCCAACCCAGCGCCAGCAACAATGACATCACACCGTCGCAAGACCTCTGCAACTCCTGCGCCACGTTCTTTTACCGCAAAATCGCCGATATACACAACAGCTTCAGTGCCCAAACTCTGCCACCACTAACCAAACCAATGCCCCCCACCACCACCCTCATCGCCTGGACCCCCATCAGCACTGAAGACACCACCCACGTAATGAACACCATCCACTCTGGCTCCCCCCCGGACCCATGCCCTCACCACATCTTCAACAAAGCCGACACCATCATCGCACCCCACCTCCGGAACATCATAAACAACTCCTCCACCACGTCCGCCACCTTCCCAGAAAGCTGGAAGCACGCAGAGATCAACGCCCTTCTAAAGAAACCCACAGCGGACCCTAAAGACCTCAAGAACCTCCACCCCATCTCTCTCCTTCCCTTCCCGGCAAAAGTCATCGAGAAGACCGTCAAAAAACAGCTGACTACATTCCTCGCGGCAAACAACTCCCTTGACCCATCCCCGTCCAGATTTTGAGCCACCCACAGCACTGAAACCGCCCTCATCGCAGCCACCGATGACATCAGGACCCTGCTGGACAACGGGGAAACAGCCGCTCTCATCCTCTTAGACCTCTCAGCCGCCTTTGATACCGTCTGCCACCGCACCCTAATAACACCCCACCACGACACTGGGATCCAAGGAAAGGCCTTGGACTGGATCACCTCGTTCCTCTCCAACAGAACCCAGAGAGTCCGCCTCCCACCCTTCCGCTCCGCGGCCACCGAGATCATCTGCGGCATACTCCAGGGCTCCTCGCTCAGCCAAACCCTCTTCAACATCTACATGAGCCCCCTCGCCGCCATCGCACGCAAACACAACCTCAACATCATCTCCTACGCCAACGACACCCAGCTGATATTCTCCCTCACCAAGGACCCAGCCACCGCCAAAACCAACCTCCAGGAAGGAATGAAGGACGTAGCGGAATGGATGAAGCTCAGTCGCCTGAAACTGAACTCAGACAAAACGGAGGTCCTCATCCTTGGACAATCCCCATCCGCCTGGATCGACTCCTGGTGGTCCACAGCGCTGGGCACCGCACTGACACCCACGGACCACGCACACAACCTACGATTTATCTTGGACTCCTCACTCTCGATGACCAAACAAGTCAACGCCATCTCAGCCTGAAACTGAACTCAGACAAAACGGAGATCCTCATCTTTGGACAATCCCCATCCGCCTGGGACGACTCCTGGTGGTCCACAGCGCTGGGCACCGCACTGACACCCACGGACCACGCACGCAACCTAAGATTCATCTTGGACTCCTCACTCTCGATGACCAAACAAGTCAACGCCATCTCATCCGCATGCTCCAAAAAATCTTTAGATGGATCCCCACCAAAACCAGAAAGACGGTCACCCAGGCCCTCGTCACCAGCCGACTGGACTACGGGAACGCCCTATACGCTGGAACCACAGCCAAACTTCAGAAACGACTTCAGCGCATACAGAACGCCTCCGCACGACTCATCCTCGACATCCCCCGCCACAGCCACATATCTGCCCACCTAAGAGACCTGCACTGGCTCCCCGTCAGCAAAAGGATCACGTTCAGGCTCCTCACCCACGCACACAAAGTGCTCCACGACATGGGCCCCGAATACCTCAACAACCGCCTCACCTTCTACACTCCGACCCGCCGGCTCCGCTCCGCCAGTCTTGCCCTCGCCACCGTCCCACGGATTCACAGAACCACCACCGGAGGAAAATCGTTGTCCTACCTGGCCGCCAAGACATGGAACTCCCTCCCTGCCCACCTACGTATGACCCAGGACCATCTCACCTTCAGGAAACACCTCAAAACCTGGCTATTCGAGCAGTAACAGCACCCCCCCTCAGCGCCTTGAGACCCTCACGGGTGAGTATCGTGCTCTATAAATGCATTGATTGATTAATTGAAAGGTAGTGCGTGTGGATATTCGAATTATGGTCGGTACACATCTAACACGGGTATATTTCGGACTACGGAAGGGAAGCTTTTCGAATCAGTAACTGACTGACTGCTTCAGTCTTCTTTGGATTGTAAGGCAAATTAATTCGATTTCCTTGAGAATGTCCAGACGGGCTTTTTCTCTGTGTATATTGCAGCCACCCATTAATATTATGTGGTTTAAAAGTGTCCGTGAGAGCCGGTAAAGGATGAGTTAAACCCACTTGTTCAGTTGAGGCCACCCGATACTAAAGATCGCTTTTGAACTTTGCGTGTACACTATTTTAAAGAATGTGCTATGGACCATGAACAACGGGCAGAGTGACATTTTAAATTAGTGTAATCATTTTGATTCCACATGAGGATGGAAGTGCTGCACTGCCAACTGCCCTACTTGCTTGCTTCTTTTTGAATTCTCCGAATTAGCTGTTTGACCTTTTCCTATCCAATTTACAGTTTTTTCAATGTGACATTCTACAAGAGACCGCATGAGGTCAACCCACAGATATTACCTTCTTAAGCAAGCAGAGCGCTCAAAAAAAGACACCTCTTTGCCGCTTGCAGTGGAGTCATATCCCAAAACCACAATGGTAGCTGAAGTGACATCGTACCTCTTATGACATCAGAGGAAGTGACCTCATATGGCATTTACCATCAGTGACATATAATTGTCCGTCTCTTAAACAACACAAAATGGACGAAAGGAGTAACGAGTTAACTACCAACACCAGTAAAAGCTAGAAGACATACTTTATTAGAAAGGATCTGGTGCTAAACTATGCTACTTCTTTCCAGAGCCGTAGGTGGGGACACGACAGAGTGAGACCTAAGTACCTTTTGACAACAGTCAAAAACTCTCGTCCATTGGACATCTGCCGGTCACTGGTGGTGGAGGCGGGATAGGATCATATTATGATGCGGGCGTGCTGGGGGCCAGTGTGATCTCCTCCTGCATCTGGTGGCTTGTAACTCAGGTATGGCATCAGAGAGCTGATTAAACAGTGGAAATACCTCTGGAATGCCTACTCGCACTTTCTGGATTTAGAACACAGAAACCATAATTTATACTGAAATAATTGTAGGAAAAGCATGCTACGAATTCTACATTGTTTAACCAAACTTGTTAAGATTTATTAAAATACTATTGGGGTATTGGTACAACCAAGGCCATAACTTGAAATAGCTTTCATTAATACCTCAGATTATGGCAAAGAATTGGGAGGCATAGACGTGTGTGTGGGAAGGCCAGGGAAATGTGGCGCACAGAACAGAGAAAATGATTAGGGAGGAGAAGGAGTGCTGAGAATAACCAGCTACCCAATGGACTTATGGGGAAATAAAGGGTAACAGGCGTTACTCCACTCAGCTCTGCCATAGCCTTACAGAGGGTTATCGTGTCGATCCCATTTATCACAATATAGTGGATCTAGTTTTCCATGCATTTGTGTACAAATAGCCTTTATTACGAGTATGAAGCCCGTTTGCCATTGACAAAACTTGGTTTTATACTAAACTGAATATTACACGCTTAGATTTTTGTGTGAGTAAATCTTCAACGAGGGAATTCCAGGGCGAGAACGCCGTAAAAGTTTCTAAACAACCACAAATGCTGTTTTTTGTGGGTATTCATAAGATTTTTCTTGGTCCCTTATCCACCACGAAAATGGACTGAGATGTACTCCTGTTAAGTGGCACCCAAAAATCAGTTTCAGAATGGGAAGATGAAGTTAACATCCCCTAAACTGGTTGTGATCTAGAGCTATTGATTTCTTCAGGAGAAAAGGATTAGACTTGGTGGAAAAAAGTAAGCAAGAGCAATGCCACTGGTGCTTTTTCATATGCACAAGTGTTCACAGTGTATATTTGCAGTCACAGCCGGTGCAGGTAAGAGCGGTGGGGCGGGGTGGGAGGGAAGCCGAGAGACGACGGGATAGGTAAAATAAAATTTAAAAAAAGAAAACCATACCTTGCCCTCGCCACATTGCAGAGCACACGTTAAGTGGTTTTCATTTATATTCCCTATTCTGTCCTCTGTCATCCCACCCCCCCTCCCCCCCACTCTGCCCCACCGCTCTTACCTGCACAAGCTGCGACTGTATATTTGTTCATCGAGTAATAACTTTGTAAAACCGTAAATTGGAGTTAAGAAAAGATTTAAAGGAGTACTCTTAGAAAACGTAGGAGTAAACCTACAGGTGTAAATTTACAAACTAATCAGACTATGTGTTTCCTATCCAGGGTGTTTGTGTTAAACGTCATGTTATCAGGTGTTTTGGTCTTTTGGTTTATTAGAAGCAAATTAAGGCAATAATCTGAAAGCATATTAAAATGTCAAATAAAAGCATATGAGTGAAACAAAGTGAATTAATGTCATGGAGTAAGGTGGTAACCTTACCATTTGTCTGGAGCCTATGTCATGCAATCAACACCTTTTATTATCTATTATGATAATCATTCCTGAGTGATGAGTTTACCACGGTAACTACAGTACTCATATCCCATTATTGATCTCTTACATTTGGAAACCATTTTTCTTAGTCTTCAATCATATTGAAGAAACCACCAAGTAGGAGAGGCAAATTGCCTCTGTCAAGTACTTCATTGCAAGACAATTGACATGCTAAGGTTCAGGTGTGGAACATTTACATTAACTACATGCCACATACATCTACCTACATTTACATCACCCAAATGAAATCTAATCTTATGAACAACTAAGAATAACTCTCCATACTAATAAACTTCTGATTACTCAAAAACCTTGCCTCAAACACAAGGCACAGCTTCAATTATCCCCCGCCTCATGATCCAACCTCAACAAATTGCACAAATATTCAACTATTCTCTTTGAGCTCTAAAATTGTTATTCACCTTTTGCTACCATCACCACTTTATCTTCTCCCATTTTATAAAAAACAGTTTCTGATTCCTCATACTTCTCATAGATCTTGCTATTCTATTTCCACCTACGTCAGCACTCCACTATACAATCCAGGATGGATAGATCCAATTAGGCTTTATCCTTGATTTTTGAACCTTGTCGCTAATAGGATGAATGGAAAATACCCAGAATAAAGGCACATGATTGTTTGAAATTTCCCAAAGCCACCATCAACTCTTCCTTCTAATTATTATCTCTGATACCCCAAATGCATTGCTCCTTCTTTCATCCTATTATACCAACATAGTGGATCCCAGGTGAATAGCACAATGTGGTTTATCAGCTATATTTAAAGATCAGAAACGTTTTTTTCATGAGATCAGGACAATTATCACATCATTATCACTTCAAGGAAACACTTGCACAATCTCTGATGGTTGATTGCACTACCTGTGAACAATTCTGACCACTTCATAAAATAGTCAATGAAACTGTAAAATTTAGAGATGCTCCACCCAAGCTCATAAGACACACAATATTTATTACCATGCTTTTCTATGGATTCTCCGGTCAGCTGACTGGAATTAAGCCAACTCTGAATTTTTTTTGATAAATCTTAGATCCTTTACTTATAGTGAGTCCTTCACTCTCGTAAAACCTGAATATCTGCTCCTGTCAAAAGGGTATATTAATGATCCAAATCTTCTTCCTATGAATACTCATATTTCCCCCATGCCAATGGTCTCTCTCTCTCTCTCTCTCTCTCTTTCTCATTGAGTTAGACTTAAGTGTGTTACCTTCCCTCAGTGGAAAAACATACCAACTCCAACTTCACTCCGAAAAGCTCCTCAATTGGCCAATCTATTTACTCTTGTTTGGCCTCCTGCATAGCATGTATTATTGAACTTTGTATAACATTTCACTCTGTGAGATGGTCCCTACTCCAGGATTCTGAGATACAATCACCACCACACCATACTTTGACAGGGACACACTATCTATCCTGGGTAACAAATGCAAGATAATTGCTTACCTTGTTGTTCATCTCAGCCTATATTTCACCTGATCAGAAT
Organism: Lissotriton vulgaris; assembly: GCF_964263255.1. NCBI lineage: Eukaryota > Metazoa > Chordata > Amphibia > Caudata > Salamandridae > Lissotriton > Lissotriton vulgaris. Next base: position 1,374,127,917 of record NC_141693.1, read on the forward strand.
ATTATTATGTCACTGTCATCCTTGCTCATCATGCCATGTTGGAAATGGCCCTTTTCACATGGTTATCCCCAAACCTTCTTTTTCTTCCTCCCTTATTTTTCCTGACCTGTGGTTGTTGGCTATAGGACTCTGGGCACTTTACCACTGCTGACCAGTACTAAAGTGCATATCCTCTCCTTGTAAATTGCTATTGTGATTGGTTATCCGTGATTGGCATATTTGTTTTACCAGTAGGTCCCTAGTAAACTTCACTGAGTGTGCCAGGGCTGGTAATTCAAATGCTACTAGTGGGTCTGCAGCACTGCAGCACGACCTGCAGCACTGATTGTGCCACCCACATGAGTAGCCCTAAAATGGTGTCTCAGGCCTGTCACTGCAGTGCCTGTGCGCAGTCTGTGAACTGCCATGTTGTCCTGGCCAGTGTACAGACTTGGCAGGCCTAACCCTTTCTTTTTCTTACCCACTGGACACCCCTTTGGTAGGCCCAAGGTACCCCCCTGGGCAGGGTGCAGTGTATGTGAAAGGTAGGACTTGTAATAGTGTGGGTAACATGTCCTGATAGTAAAATACTGCAAAATTAGTTTTTCACTATTGAATGGTTATCTTGCTCATAGGCTCATAAGCTAGAATGGGGAATGCTGTGTATAATGTTTACCTGCATATCTTCTGTGTCTAATGGCCCTGGCCTCACCTCACAAAGAAAGAAGACATGCCCTGGCAGAGGGCACCTAGAACTGGTTTGGACTGGATCCTGGACCCCTCACACATGTAAGGACAAAGACTTTTGAGGTATAAGTAGCTGTGCTGAAACCCCAGTAAAATAAGACTACGTTTGCCAATAAGAGGCATTACTGTCAAAGAAGATCAGCTGAAGAGACTGGAAAGGAAGACTGCCCTTGCTGTGTGTTCTAGGGCTGACCTACAGTTTGTTGTTACTACTAAGGAAGGGGACAGGGGACTTTCCTGTGTTCTGTGTTCCCCCTGCCTGCTTGAAGGAAGGATATTTGCTGTGTGCTGTGTCCAGGAATAAGTGTCTTCAAGGGCCTGAAAAGAGCAGGCCTCCTGTTAAAACTCAGGAACCCAAACGTTTATCCAAGATTTCTACTATCAAGAGGAACCTCTGCCAGAAGAGGAACAGCTGAAGAGACTTAGGAGTACTGCCCTTGCTGTGTGTCTGGGGCTGGCCTGCAGTTTGCTGTTCTATGGAGGAGAGGACATGGGACTTTGCGGTGTGCTGTGTCCCCCTGCATGACAAAGACTTTGCTGTGTGCTATGTCCTGAAGTGAAAGTTTCCTAGAACCTCTTTAAAGCGCTGTATGCATGTGACTGCACGCAGCTTGTGTCCTGTGTGGAGAAGGGCGCGCACCTGCGGAGAGTCTGCTGTTCCCCCCAGTGCTACGTGTTTTCACCACCGCCGGCCCAAGTCCATTACCCGAGCCGAGATCCACCCAGGAGCCATCACCGCTGCTGGCCCAGGACGTCAGCGACATTGTCAACACTAGGGAAGACGTCAGGCGGAGGCAGGATCAGCTGGGAGGCGTTGCCCAGTAACCAGGACCTCTTTGAAAATCATTCCTGCCAAAGAAGGAGCCGCCCAGCAGGACGTCCGCTCCGAATCAGAGAGGGAAGCTGCACTCAAGGCTGGCCCAACCCCCCCTCCCGGGAATCCTCCTGGACAGAGAAGGCTCAAGGGAGAGAAGTCCCCAAGGCGCTGATGGCATAGAGAGACCAGCCCCCAGGTAACACGCAGATCAGCACTGCCACTTGTGCTACCTTGGGAGGGTTGGAGGCTGGCAGGGCTAGTTGGAGTCTTGTCCTGATAAACGGGCCTGTCGGGGGTTGCAGAGGTATTTGTCAAGTAGCGGGGGCTCCCTTCTTGAGGACTTTGGCATGGCCCCTAACGGCCCAGCAGTAGAGCTGCGTTACTGGGGTCCACTCTAATGTTCCTATTTGTTTCCATCATTTGGGGGGCATATTTTGGCAATTACTGCACATGGAACCGTCGCCAGTCGGGGAAGGCCCGTTGCCAATGAGAGAACTGTGCAGATGATAACAGAACTGTGCAGGGGCTAAAGAGACCAGTGTTGTTGCTAATGTTCGTGATTTGGCTTTTGACAAAAGAAACCTACCAGTTTGTTTTACTAGGGACACTTATTAAGAGAACATTACCAAAGTGAACATTTTTCAAGAGACCATTCCTAAGAAAAGATAGCCTATGTATGTTGGATATATGTCGTTTTGATCTTGCCTAAATTAGATAAAGATATTTATATGTTTAAAACAACCTGTGTGGTGTACATTTGTGGTGTTTCACTGTGTTACTGTGAGTGTTAGAGCAAATACTTTACACATTGCCTTGGGGATAAACCTGTCTGCTCGTGCCAAGCTACCAAGGGGGTGAGCAGGGGTTATCAACTGTGTGATTCCTCCTTGCCCTGACTAGAGTGGTGGTTTCTGTCTGGCTTTTGCGCTAGCCTTCGCCAACCAGAAACCCTATTCCTAACATGCCATATCTTTCAACATTTCCTTTTGGACAACAAAGTAAATAGTGCATTTTGGTCACATCTCAGACAGAAATAGATGTTCCTAAAGAACATCTTGAAATGATACACACCTAAACCTTGATTATGAGTGGCCTGCTAAAAATCCTGTTATCCACCCCCCTTCTAGAATCATCATTACCGGGAAATCAGAATTTATGGGCCTCTAGTAGTGAAGACTGTGGGCTTCCCACTCATTGGCAGAACATTTCGGTTGGGCTGGTAGTGGAGCGGTTGGTGTAGGCTTCACGACTTTCTCTATATACTCCATTTTCAGGGATGATAGTGCCCATAGCCCCTTTACTCTAGGATCTCTCATGATCTTGCTAAGCAACTGCGTAGAAAAACAATTGAGTGGTGCCACATCGCAAATGGTGTTTTATCAATTCAGGTGTCTTTCAGCTGTATTATTCTAATTTTGTATTTACATTCTACTTTTAAATGTTTTTAAAATCTTCTCCTTCGGAAGGTATAAGCATCACATTCTGGAAGCCACTTGAAATAGAATTCTAAGAGACTCAATGGATGTTTCAGTCCAACAGGTCCTGTTTGTCATTACTGCCACCACAAGGTTTGTCTTATGCCTGACCCCATCTCCAATGATTTCATAAACCATGTGTTAAACAAAAAACATCCACAGAAAATCTGCATCCTAGAGAATTTGATGATTATACCCTTTTCCTTTATAAACCAAGGACACCAACCAAGTTCTCATCATGTTCCTCTTTAGGAGGGGGAAACATCTATTACAACGCAACTGTTACAACGCAACTGTCATTACATCGCATGCCATTACAATGCATGCCATTACAATGAATGTCACTACAATGCATGCCATTACAACACATACCATGGCAACACATGCCATTACAGTGCATTATAAGGCAAATAATGGAGATTTGTTTAGTATTAGGGTGGGTATGGGTTTTGGGGTACATGGGAATAGTAATGTTTACCCCTACACTATACAACACTTTCCTTACTGTTGCACTCACTGGAGTTGGAATAATAATTTTTACCCCTACACTATTTAACACTTAGTAATGTTTACCCCTACACTATCCAACATTTATCCTACTGTTGCACTCACTGGAGAGGAATTAGTAATTTTTACCCCTACCCTATCCAACAGTTACCCTACTGTTGCCCTAAAAGTATTATGCGTCATAAGGGTATGTGTTGTTGTGGTATGCATTGTAATAGAATGCGTTGTAATGGTAGTTTTAAAAAATGTGTTGTAATGGCATACGTTGTAAAATCATGCAATGTAATGGTAGTTACGATGTAAAGACTGCGTTGTAATTGCACGCATTGTAATGTCATATATTTGATCCTTATGTATTGAATCTTATCTTAGATGGGATTTGCAATGTCACCTTTGGAATGTTTTGGCATAATCATATACATTTGTGGATGTATGTTAGACCTGGCTGCCTTGGTGTGGTTTTCCCCTAACTTTTCACATTCAGACCTCCTGTTTTTGCTGACTTCGTTTTTTGCGGCCTTAAGACTCTGCACACTTTACCACTGCTAACCAGCACTAAAGTGCTTGTGCTGTCTCCTTACAACATGTTGAATTGGCTTATACACAATTAGATATTTAAAATACTTGTAATTCCTTAGTGAAGTGGCACTACCTATGCCCAGGGCCTGTAAATGAAATGCTACTAGTAGGCCTACAGCACTGATTGTGCCACCCACTAAGTAGCCCTTTACACATGTCTCAGGCCTGCCATTTCAGCCTGTGGGTATGCAGTTTTACACTCAAACTTTGACCTATCAAAGTAAACATTTTGCCAGGCCTCAAATCTTCCTTTGTAACCCATAAAAGTCACCCCTAGGGTAGTCCCTGGACAGCACGAGGAGCAGGGTGCAATGTATTTAAAAAGTACATTGACGGGTAGTGAAAGACTCTTAAAGTCATTTGTCACTACTGCAAGGCCTACCTCTAACATAGGACAATATCGGAATCACCTTATTACATTTTATAAGTATCATTTCTAAATTGGAACAGATAACACCTTCATGTTTGGTGTTTTTTCAATTGTAATTTTAAATCCTAACTTATGGTGAAATAGGATTTTAAATTACGATCCTGGAAATGCCACTTTCAGAAAGTTGACATTTTTTTGCCTTAGTCATTTGGTGCTTGTTGGCTGGTACTGGGACACATGACTGTGTGTGGGTGACAGTTGTCCTTTGCGTATTCCTGCTAGACAGCCACACACAATGGGGAGCTTAGGTGGACTGGACGGGACATCACTCGGAAGATGGGAGGGATGAGCTGGGCTCAACCCCACCTACACTTCAATAGGCTGTTTCTTGTCTCCACACAAAACACTGCATACCCACTGTGGTCAGTCTGGAGTCAGGACCAGGAAGGCAGGGGACCTGTGAATTTCAAAAGCTTGCCTCGAGAACCTTCTCCTCACTTCAAAGGCACTACTGGGTACAATTACTGGTTCTCAGATACCACCACTTCAGTACACTTCTGGACGTGTGGATACTCTGCAAGGAAAAAGCACCGCTGTGCTGCTGAAGGGACTGCCACTATGTTAAACAACTGATCTAACAGAGCTGCTGCCCTGCTGTACTGTGCTGCTTCTTGCTGCCCTCTCGCCTAGGAGAGATCAATTGGATCTGCATCTCTTGAACCCATAATGGCTGTGTCATGCTTGCCGGTCGGATGCCCATCAAACTACAAAAATGGCTGGCTCCCTTTAGCGTACCTGCATGGGAACCCGCTTGGGTAGACAAATGCTCCCTGATCCCAAGCCAAGACGCTTCGCATCCCTGATACTGAAAAGAGCAATCCTCTTGTGGGTCACTCACCCTCACTTCTGGGTCGTCATCTGTCGGCGTCCCTTAGTTGAGTTGGGTCTCCTGAACAACAGCTCCTTATCCTGATCGCTCTTGGCAACGCTGGGTTCCTGTCTTGCCGTAAAGGCAAGGATACACAAAAAGAGAAAAGCCTGCATTATTCAATCAAGGTAACAGCACTGTTGCTCTGACATTTCTAATTATAGTTTGAATCATTTTCTTTGCTTATCTGACATGAGGTCCGAGTCTATGGAGGTCTGCTGCTGAGAATGCTTAAATTCCTGTAAATTCCTGAGAGACAAGGAATATTGTTAACTCTACCAGAAGATAAGATGGATTATACATTGCACCAAATAGTGTCACATAGTGCCTTAAGGTATAAAGTAGTTGGAACTACTTTCTTCAGGCATTGTATATCTTCAGGTGGGATTCTGTACAGTTTTACTTCTACATTTTTTCCTATTCATTGCTCTTCAATTCAGAATACCATATTTCTTATAGCTTTTTTCCTTTGCAGATAAAACACCCTTTGCTTACACTCGTCACCAGAATTCATGGAAGGGAATTATTCAGGTAGTTACATTCACACATAGAATAGACTTGATTATAGGTTTAGAAATATCCTACATACTTACCTCTTTTTCTGTCCTTTCTTTTAACAAAGATTTCTCTTTGCTGACGGGTTCTGTCCCAGAGTGGAGTGCGACGTGGGACCTTTTGTTTTCCCCCTTGTTTTCTCCCTTCTTCCCCAGGTTACTGTTGGTACTTTGACTCAGTTGGGTACAATAGGTGACCAGCAGAAGTTAAGGACCTTTCATCATTTTCATATCGCTCCGGCGTAAACGTGAGAAGAATCTGACTGGCTAGTTCGCAGGCCTCCCGATCTGAAACCTCATGGACATAGCAGGCTTCCATCCACCTTGAATCAACACCTGGACTCTGCGATCTGTGATTCTACCTAAGTCTTGGACCCTTGGAAGCGGGCTTCAGGTACTCTGTCAGCCTCTGTGGATCAAGTAGAACTGGTGCATCTCCTCTGCTGCTTGGCACAACCCCCGAACAGAACTGATGCATCTCTGCTGCTGTGTGGATTGGACCCTTTGCAAATACCCACATTATTGCCGCTCCCTGCATCTCATTCAGAACTGCTGATGTGCGATGCATCCTTGGAGCAGAACCTCGCATCTCTCATCAACAGCAGCCTCAACGATGACACCAGAATCCACATCTCAGCCTTGCAGCACTTCTCAGCCTTGCAGCACTTTGAAATGGATGCATCTCCACTCCACTCTGGGACAGAACCCGTCTGTGTGCCGCAACCTCAGTGTCAAACTTCACCTCACAAGCACTTTAAGGTACTTTGCTCAGTGGGCCCAACTGTGTCCCTGTAGCTGGCCTGCGCTCCATTGCAGTCGGCCTGATCTTATGCCTTTGTCCCAGTACGGTGTGACCAGATAGCCATGGTTAGCGCTTTGTGCTTGTTGGCACTATTTTCATTTTCATCTTTCAAATTGCATATCTCCAGTTGTACTGATTGTATTTTTGTTGTTTTGGTCTTGTTTTATTCATTAAAGAAAGTTCTATTTTTCTGATGTGTTGTGGGATCTTTTTTGTGTGGTATTTGTTTCTTTATTACTGTTTGAAATATTGAATAAATACTTCACACAATGACTCTAAATTAAGCCGTGCTGCTCTGTGTCGAGCTATGAGAGGGTTGAGCACAGGTTAATTTAGGGTTCGCTTGTGTCTCACCCTGATAAAGATTGTGGTAGCTGCGTGACCAGGGCTCACACCCCAGTCAACCAACAACTCTATTTCTTAAAATGTTCTAATAACCTAAAAATACATCAATTTAGACTAAATGTTTTGGGTTCTGGGTAATATTTGACCTTGAAAAGCGCACCTGTCCCAGACTGATGCACCACTAGGGGTTTTGTTGATGTCTATATCTGAATGACTGACACTTTCACAATTCTTGGAAAGATTGGCTAGATGGCATCTGCGTCAAAGGCAAACATGTTGATTCTGCAGAAATTGAGAAAAATGGCTACTCCCGTTACCAACAATTGAGAAGATGGCGAATTCCATTACCTAAGATGGATTCGGGGACCACTTAAAAATTGAGTCAGACCTTTGGACTTTACATCCTAATGACAAGTAATATCTGGGCCAAAGATTAAAAAAAAGCTGGACAGGCTAACTAAAATGGAGACTATAGCTAAAGTGGAACCTGTACTGTATTTGTTTAAGAACCTGAAACTAAAAGACAGAAGGTTAAAAGCAATTGATTAAAGGAAATAAAACAATAGAATTGTGGGGGAAAACAGTCATAAGATTTATAACATTCCTGATATAATTTCTAAGCTAAATAATCACTTAATTATCACTGAATGTGTTTTTGTTTTATCTTGCTTAGCAGACATATTCATGATATATTTAGAGAATAATAGCACTTGCCAAAAACTTGCATTTGATGATATAGTAATTCATAGCTTGCTACAGTTTAAATAACACGTCTTCAAACTGAAATGAAAAAGGGAGCTCTGCACTTGAAGACATGATCTTTACAACATGATCACTACCTGCTGCTCTAGTACAAAAGTGATAAAAGTACTCAATTCTCACAAAAAATGCTTCTTGGTGTTGGATAAATTTGCGAATATACCATGGATAAAGTATGTGATTACTACTTTTAAGGACTTCTTACATTTGGATGTACGTAAAGAACCCGAGATTGCAACTTCTTTATCCAAAAAAGGGTTGAAAGAAGAATTCATGAGGGTAAAACTCGGTAAACGGAAAGCAGATACACGTAACTATTCAACCCATGCTTTCTATTTTTCCAATGTAAATGAGGGTCATGGTTTGCCGACCTACCTTAAAATAATCTATAGACAATCTCATCAATTTGTATTATCCAGACTTAGACTTGGTATTGTCCACAATCTTGTGGCCTTCCCAAAGATGAAAATTTATTCAACTTCTGCTTGTCCATGTGATGGACTGACCAAACAAAGTACCCCTCATTTCATGTTAATTTGCCCCCTCTATAAAGCCCTACGTATTGTTTACTTGAAACCGTTGTTTAAAAAATACTCTGTGTTCTCTACCTCAAATGCCATGAAACTGTTATTTTCGCTTGCTAGCCCGGATTTGTGTTTTTTTACTGCAACCTTTATCCTGAAATCTGTTGCTCTAAGGAAGAGTATGGTGTTTTAGCTGTTTTACTGTGTTCCCCATTTATTGACTTTTGTATGTCCTCGAAACAACATACGATGATATGTACCCTTCCTGTTTTATGATATTTGTACGATTTTATCTTGTGTACTTTTATGACGTTTTTTAAAACTGTCGAATAAAGTTTATAAACTGAAAACTGCTTCTTGTAAAGAAAAGTGGACGAGCAGGATGTTGTTAAGAAACATTTTCTTTCAGGCTGACGCCCTCAATAGTCTTTGTTTCTTGGTTGACTAGGCCATGTTCGATCTTCCTTTTTAGCTGTGAGGTTGAATAGTCTCTTGTCTAACTGGTGTTTCTGCAGTCCTGTGCCAAAATCTTTGTAAAAATAGTTGATTCCATCTCCTTTCCGAAATGGTGTGGCTCACAGAAAGGGTGGCCCCAAATGCTTGATCGGGCAGTCATACATACCTTCTTCTACCAACACGGGGATGTAATATGTAATATTATCATTACAAAGTAGATAGTACATTACAAAATAAATGTTATTACTTAATGCAATTGTTGTCATTTGGTTAAACTTAACATCATGTAACTGTGCTCTTGAGGACTATGGATTAATTTGGAATGCATTGAGCTATCTTACCAGTTGCTGGAGGCCTGACATGATCCATCCAGCCTCAAATGAAGGCGACCTTACATGCCGATTCACAGATGTTCTTGTGATAGGATGGTCCCCATCTTCACTGTCATCCAGTTTGTGGGCCTGTGATCATTGGCTCACAACCCGTAACAGGGCCACCAGTACGCGCCTTAGGAATCAGCTCACAGCAGGGGTTGTCTTTCGAGACCCAAATCAAGAGTCAAATCTGTCCGCCCTTAGTTTATCACAATGGTGCATAAAAGCAGTTCTATTCTCCCCTGCACTGTCAGCAAAACAGTAGACCAGGAAATGATTCTTTCTTGATTGGACTATAGACGTTTGCTTTACCTTAGTCCTGTACTATATTTCTCGACCACAATTCAGATTGTACACAATGTGTCTCCCAACCTCAATCCGGACCACTCTGCTTCATCCAACTGAACCCCCTCTCTCCCATCTGTAAGCCCTTGATTTACTGCCTTTTACTAAAAGGTTCGTTTTCAAGAACCTTTGTGCACCATTTATTGTTTTTGGCCCAGGGCCTGCAAGCCCTCCAGGTCAGTAGAGGTCCTGGTCGTCTTTTTCTTTCTTTCCTCGTGTTGAGCCGCGTTCTGCTTCCCCGTAAGAATTCACCCACCTTCTGTTATTCATGTTAAATAAATGTGAAGCTCTCTGATGCCTGATCCGCAGTAAAAAAAAAAAAAAAAAGCTTTAAATAATAACTACCCTGTTTCATATTTATGCAGTGGCGGCTCGTAATGTCGACGATTAGTGGGGCGGGCCGTGGGAACGCACAAGCACAGTCCCATCCTCCCGTCCCTCACAAGCACACACATACTCACTCCCACCCATCCATTCACAAGCGCACACATAAACCCATCATTCGCTAGCACATACCCATGCACACACCCATTCAAAGCACACAGCACTAATTCACATACATTTTTCTTGCGCCCACCACAACTTATAGTATGGGGCATCGGATCAGCCCCCTTTGAGCCAGTGTCTCGAATTTTCGCGAGTTACGGCATTCTTGCTTGCGATCCATGTGCACATTTGCCATAAAATTAGCACCCTTCAGTGTTACGGCTGGTAAACCACTGCGCTGTTTACATTTTAAAAAAAAAACAACATTTTTATGAACGTTTAGTTTACCTCCTTTTCAGTATACTGCAAGGGAACAAGAGATGAATGGATCTCAAAATACAATGAATATAAATGAAAAAACTTACCTTGGCTTAATGGCTTCGTTCCCGCGCTGACTCCGTCCCGAGACTGCTCCCGCCTTCGTCCTGGATTTGAATGTGGGCTCTCGTCATTGAAGGCTGCTGCAGGCAGCCTCCCTCCCCTCCATGGCAGCCGGCGCTGATTGGTTCGGCCGGCTGCCCTAAATACGTCATTGCTCACAGTCTGCATCCTGCAGAACAGAGAGTGGGAGGAGGCTTGGGGGAGCGGCTTGCCCACTGTTGCTAATACTGTCTGTTTGAACAGCCTCTCAGGCTGTCCAAACAGTACGTATTCACAACAGTGGGCAAGCCACTCCCCCAAGCCACTCCCCACTGCCCTGAGGCTCTAGAAACCAGGAAGTTCGGAATCGGCTGACGGCTGACTGCTTTCTCGCCGTGCGAGAAGGGCAGGCAGAAACAAATGGTAGTTATTAATAAATAACTACCATTTGTTTCTGCCTTCTTCTCGCACGGCGAGAAAACAGGTGGGGCGGCGCCCAAACGCCCCCATGGGAGAACCGCCACTGTATTTATGAAAGATCGCATTGCATTCCTGCCGTCTGCTTTATGTAGAAACATTTATTCGGGAACATTTCCGAGCCGAGAGACACAACTTCGAATGGCTTTTGAAAATCAATTTCAAACCCCATTAATGCCGCTGCATCGCTTCCTCCGCGAGAGCCCACCTCTGATGGATAATTACACGTGTGCAGGCGTCCATTCTCAATCCCCTCATTAGAATCCGGATGTATGGATCTTAAGAGCGGCTTCAACAGAACCAACAACTGTTTATAGTGTAGCTAGGGCGACGCTTTATTGGGCCGCGGAACCAAAACGCGGTGTCCCCAAATACGCATTTCTGCCTGGTTTGGCCCCTAATTAGATATTACAGGGTCCAAATGGATAGGCAATAACTTTAACTCCTGAACCAAGAAGTAATTAGCTGGCTATAAAAGAGCGCTAAGGAGATGCTAATTACATTCAGAAGCACGGGTAGAAGGGAGCCACAGAAGCAGAAAATTGCCTTGGTGGGGATGAAATCAGCGTCACAGTTGGTTGTGAGGACTGCTGAGGGGGCACCGAGTGCAGACAATGCTGACAGGGCACTACGCCCATTCGCCCGTACCGCAGGGGCGGATTGGCAAGGCGGGCATTCGGGAATGGGCCGAAGGGCCGGTGCCTCAGTGCCCTCTGTGGGCCGTTTTTTTCTCCCCTGTCCTAGTCCACAGAGAGTGGACTAGGAAAGGGGAGAAAAAAAAACGGCCCACGGAGGGCACGAGACAGACAGAGAAAATGAAAGCAGCCTCGCTGTGCGGCCAGACAGCGATGTCAGCTGTGGGCTCTCCTTCACCCCTGCCCTGCCAGGCAATCAAGCTGAGGCTGGGCTGGGGAGGGGTGATTGTTTGCAAGAATCGGCCTCCCCGGGGGCCAGGTGTTTCTCAGGCCTTTGAGCCATTTTCACCTCGGCCCCCCTGAAACGGTGTTAGTCTTAGCACCTCGCCCACAGCCCTTCACATTCAGGGCATAGTGGGCGAGGAAGAATGGGTCTTGCTGTGGGGGCCTGGTGATGTTTGGAATTTTTTTATTTTATTTATTTATTTATGCAATTTTATATAGCGCGGACTTTACCCGAAGGTGTCAGAGCGCTTCACACAAGGAACAGCAATAATACATGAGGAGAAAAATTACAAGTGGACAAATTACAAAAGCAAACGTTAAGTTACATGAATCAAAAGTGACAATAGTGAGCAACCAAAATACATGAGGTAGCAATCGGTACATTACAGGAGGAAAAAGTGATATGTGTGCAGGTTACAAAAGCGTACAAAGTACAAGTAGAGGTATAATACTGCAATAAATGGCAGACACTCCAGCACAAGAACAAACGTTACATAGGCAATGGTGGCACTTGTGTAAGTATCTAAAGCAAACAAAAGTGAGAGGTAGCATACAGTGTGATACCAGAGAAAAGTGACGTGTGCAAGTTACAAAAGGGTACCATACACAGGTACAGGGGTAATACTACAGTAAATGGTAAACACTCAAACTGCCAGAACACACTGGGAAGGCACTTCCCATGCACCAGCTTCACCTCAGCCTCCCCCCTGGCTACCTGGCTACCTTGGATGACCCAGAAAGCTGTGTTTTGTGCTCCCCTGCCAGGACATTTTCCCGAGGCCTGGAGGGCTGATTAATTTACTAATTGCAGGGGCCTTACCTCTGTTCATGTGCTCCTGAGCTGAAGGTCTGGGGAGGGCTAAGTAGGTTAGTAATAGCAGGGGCTTTGCTGCTTTTCAGGTGCTCCTGTGCTGGAGGGCTGGAATAATTTTGGGACAGAAAGGGGCCTTGCTATTTTTTTTAGTTGCTCAGCATGTAGGCCATTGGCACCTTTTCCCTGTGTCCTGTGCAAGAACAGTATCCTCCCACTTTCATTCCTTGTCTGTGCAAATAGTGTTTCATGAAAGGGCACGCCCCTTGAATGTGGGCCACGCCCCTTAAATATGGGCCACGCCTCATGAATGTGGGCCACTTTTTTCGTCAGTGCCCGGGCCGAATTGTGATCCCAATCCGACCCTGCCGTACCGAGTCAGTCCGCAGTGACGTCGGGCAAAGGTAGGTAGATTATAGGTACAATGTATGGCCAAGGTAAACCTTCTGCTTGATTAAAGTACTTTACATTTCATCTTGGACTTTGTTTTAAGAAAGTCGCGGTCTAGCTTCCTCCAAAAGTATAGTTGTTATCTTTCTGGCAGCAGTGTTCAGGGCCGGAACGGACTTTTATTCCATTGGGCATTTCTCTAGTAGGCTGGAGACTTTGGTGGCCGGGTTGAAACCTAAGGGTTGCTGCTGGTGATAGCATTCCAGAGGGTAATTGCTGCAGGTAGATGGGTCTTCGAGAGAGAAAGAGAGGGAGGGAGGTGGAGAGAAAATGATCAGAGTGGAAGGAGAGGAGGTGGTGGTGGTGGTGGCTCGGTGATAGAGTCCGCAGCAGTGGCGCATGCTGAAAGAATGACAGCAGGCCTGGAAAAGGTACAAGGCCATAAAATGGCAACTGTACTGTACTCTTTCCTTTTGTCCAACCAAGGCTGCGGAATCCGCGCGGATGCATATATGGACTAATGAAACATGACGAATGAGCGCCGATATTTTGTCTTTATAAGAAGAAGAGAGGCATTGCACTACAAGATTGCTCTGTCTTTAAGCGTCTGCAGTGCTGAATTTAAAATGGAAGCATTGCCTTTCAACGTGGTTCCATCTTGTGTGTGGCCTGTACCGGTCTAGACTCATGGATGTTCTGTAGAACATTATGCAGGCACTATGCACCATTTGTGATGGAGCAGTCTCATATGCCAGGCTACTGCTGTTTGATAATAGTGCTCACCGAAAATGTGAATACTTTTTAGAACTCTTTTTATGAACTAGAACAGGTACACTATGTCATGACAAGTGCTGGGCTCATGCCATTGGAAAGTGCTGTTCTCTCGGACCCATGGGAATTGTAAAAACATGTATTTGTTTGGAGTGGCAGTCCATTTTATTATTTATTTTTATTTTATTTTTATTTTATTTTTTATATTTTATATTTCCATCGCTTACCAGGTACCCCCTTTTGAGTATACTTTGTTTCATGTGCTTATCTATTGTGCCTTAAATAGTAGTCAGGTCTTTGCTTTTGCAAGGTGGAATCTCCAAATAGCTCGAGCTCAGCTATTGTGGAAACAGAACTTCTGTGCACTTTAAGAAATTGTACTACTCTCTCTAACCAGTTTCTTTGTGTTCCATCAGATGTTGCGTGGCTGCATCATGAGAATACGTCACACAATATTTAATCGTGCAGATGATGCACCTGAATATTTTGCACATCTGGTTACAGAGGATGCTATGCCAAGTACATTGCAACACTTTGCTCAATTGCGTGATTGTTAACTGCGGGTGGGCAACATAATTTCCTCACCCTCAGCTATTTACTAAGTTTCTCCCATGCGCGTGTTAAAAGCACGAGAAGACTCAGTGGAGACAAGGGTTGACACTCACCTTCCTCAAGAGGTGTGGAAGTTATGGTGGGAAATTACATATGATGACACCTATCACCAAAAACAACGTCCGATTCTCACAATGCATGTGGTTACCACTGGTTTTGTTGGTGACCACAGCGGCCAAGATGCAGTAGTTCCTACAATGAAAGCACTTAAGCAAGAATCTTTAATGAAACTTCTAATGAATGACAATACAGAGGAGAAAAAACTGAGGGCAAAATGTGAGAATTCCACGCATTTTTCTCTTTAAGAGAAATTTCATGCTGCAGATACGAAATGGAAGATATGTGCCTTATTTACATACTGCCAAAAGACAGATGATGGACGAAATGCTGAAAATATCAAAGATTCACCAGCAGTCACAGATCTGGTTTTAATCCTTCGTTTTTTTGCACACCGTGCCACCCCACCGCAGTTGGGACCCAGCCATATCCAAATAAGTCTTGAACCTGCTCCCCATGGAAAAATTCCATCCCAACTGCCAGGCCAGGTTTTCCCTGGACTGGAAACAAGCATCCTAGGACCTGTTTCAGGGCATCACCCCTCATCGGCCATGCTTGCTTGAATATAGTGGTGTAGCAAGCACAGGACACATGTCTAGGCATACCCTTCCCATTTAGGGAAACAACAGCAAAAAGAACAGATGATGGAGGAATTCTGAACAAAACAAACCCAGTAGAGGGCACTGCTCTTGTGCTAAATGATGGCTCAATTCTAGCAAGGCATAGCCTGCTTGAACATTATAAAAGAGGCAGGGATGAATTGCTCTCGGCTTGAATAGACACACTGCGTTGGAACTAGTACTAGCTACATATTCCAAACAAATGGAAAAATGGCTACCATAACCCTACATGACAGTACTTTCAGAGCTACACTAGTTAGTGCAATGCAATGATGTTGGAGACTGAGGTGACATTGGCAAGTGTGGAGGTTGCTAGAAAGTAAGCATTATTCCAAACAGGATGAAGATTCTTAGCATGATGTTGCTGGGCGACTGTCAGAATTAGAATGGCAAACGTTGGATGCATTTACCTAGGAAGAGGTCACACAGAAATAAATGGTGGTGTGTTTGTAGCTTAATGGGATGTATGACGTTACAACGCATACTTTTACAATGCATACCTTTACAACGCATTTTTTACAACGCAACATCCATTGCAACGCATTCCATTACAACGAATGCCATTACAACAAATTTTTAAAAACTACCTTTACAACACATTCCATTACAACGCATACTACCTTTACAACGCATACCATTACAACACATAACATTACATTGCATGTAAGGTAAGTATTGGATAGTGTAGGAGTAAAAATTACTATTCTAACTCCAGGGGGGTGCAGCAGTAGGGTAAGTGTTGGATAGTGTAGGGGTAAAAATTACTATTCTAACTCCAGGGGGTGCAACAGTAGGGTAAGTGTTGGATAGTGTAGGGGTAAAAATTACTATTCTAACTCCAGGGGGGTACAACAGTAGGGTAAGTGTTAGATAGTGTAAGGGTACTATGCGTTGTAATGGTATGTGTGTAATGGTATGCATTGTAATGACTGCGTTGTAATGACATGCGTTGTAGTGGTATGCGTTGTAGTGTCATGCGTTGTAATGGTTGCATTGTAATGGCATGCGTTGTAATGGATGTTGTGTTGTAAAAGTTTCGTTGTAATGGTAGTGCGTTGTAAAAGTTGCGTTTTAAAGGTTGTTTCCCAGCTTAATGTATTAGCACAAATTATTTTAACATTTTTACTAAAGCCTGGTATGGAATTCAACTACAAATTTTAGATTTTGGTTTTGTAGCTGAGAGTGTGCTCGACTAACACTTTTAAAACCTCTCGTAGATGAATTAGCTGTGAGATTTAGAAGTGACATTCAAATAGATATAATTTGAAAATATGTGACAGGCAAGGAACAGGTTGGTCACATGTGGGGCACTGCTGGTTTAGACTGAGAGCTGCAGCTGGCTCCTCTATCACAAATGACACATGAGAGGCTCATTCACAACAGGGCTACTAGCTTCAGTGTTTTGCAAATTCTGCCCTAATTCAGACTCGCCTTCCTATGCTGATCTTTATTGTCTAAGTCTGACATGTAGTGCAATGGAGGTCCCAAGTATGAAAATTTGAACAATAATTACCAGCACGGGAAGGGACCAAGCACAAATATGAGAGAGGCATTCTATCCTTCAGTACAAAGATGGACTTACTCCTGTGACTGAGTGTGGACAAATTGTCTGGTGATTTTAGTGAGGTTGTTTTTTGTCAGGAGGACAGGACAACACTTAACTTCGAATAGTGGGATAAACGGTACTGCTTGCCTATTAAAATAAGGATCATAGAATGCAGATGTGATATTTGTTATTCCGAAAATGGGTAGCGTGGCGCACAGCAGTGGTTTTAGGTTGTGTTCCTTATGTTTACTGTGGTTTGTTTATAGTTTTAGGGTGCTCCAGCAAGAGACGTATCCGTCCATATACGTCGTAGATAAGAACTGGTTGTGTGCGTTACATGGGGAGTAAACGCATCCTTGCGTGTGGGCACACACTATGGTTCGTCAGATGAAGAGAGACTCCAATGTTGCTTTTGGGGTTGATTATTTATTCATCACTATCGCAAAAAGTCGTTAGCATGTTTATTCACAAAATTTCAAAGTTTATATGTCCCATCATTATGATGACAAACATTTCCAAAGAAATACTCTGATGCATTTCGGGCATGGATTGCCCTTTGTCAAGGAGTTCTGAAAGCAAAAAAGACGCTTTTACCTTCCGAGTTATAACCAGTGTAACAAATACATTTGCATTGCATGAAATATAATGACATCATCGATAACAAAAAGAACGTGATATACCCATTTCATTAACCATGGTGATGGCGTGAGCTTAGTGAAAAACAGTGGGGGTTCAGGGGGGTTGCAGGAAGTTTGGCGTGATACACTTACGTGTCGGAGTCGTGAAAACTCTTGGCTCTCTGGGGAGACAAGAAATAACGGGCGGTTAACAATTATCCCAAAAGTCCTTCATTTCCAATGAAAATAATCAGACACCTTTATCCGTTACAAAAATTTCAGGAAACCCTTCTTTGCTGAATACATTAAACTAGAACTCAAAAACATTCCTGGTGTTGGAATGTTCAACAAACCTTACTTTTACAGTGATAATCTATTAATACTATGGCATATATTATCTGACTGGGTAATGCTTTGAAGGTACCAAATATGTCCAAAACAATGTTTCTTCCAAGCTATATTAGACCATTCCACAGGAGGGACTGGGGGGTTCTTTGGCACACATGTGGCATTCTCTCACTACTTGTCAGTCTGATAGCCCATACACAGCTACTAAAAATTAGACTGGAATACGTTTTTAAGAGTTGTCATTCCCATGTGGCCATGATGGCCTTTTCTAAGTAGTCTCTAGCATTCACAGTGATCACACATGCAGAAGAGTTTGAGCGTGGGAGAAAAAGCAATGGCATCCTTTACAGCAGTAAACGATGATGTTTGATCATCTTGCCAGGGAAATTGTTGGCCTTCGCATAGCACCATTCTGATGGATTTCATAATTTCAGCAAAGTTGGCCAAAAATCTACTGTAATATTCACATTGCTCCATGAAAATGTGCAATTTATTGTGCGTTTGAGGAGTTGGAGCACCTCCGATGTCTTCCACTACATCTACCTTTGGTACCACACCCTTACTGGAAACATAATGTCCCAAATAATTCTCCTTGTCTTGTCAAACAACAACCTTCAGGACTCAAGATCAACCCATTGTTACACAGTCTAGTACACACCTCTCTTAGAATTTCAACACTATCATAATTATTCTTGGAAAATATTAGCATGTCATCTTGGGAAACACTCACAGAAAAGTCTATGGGCCCGATTTAGATCTTGACAGATGGGATACTCCGTCACAAATATAACGGATAGCCCGTTCGCCGTATTACAAGTGCATTATATCCTATGGCATGTGTAACACAGCAGACAGGATATCCGTCGCAAACATCAGATCCGCCAAGATCTAAATCAGGCCATTAGTCCTTGAAAATATGAAATATGACTCTGAAAAACTGAGGCGGATGAAGGTAGTCCAAACAGGATTCTACTTAAATGAGAACAACCGAAAATGGGTAATGACTGTGGTAAGCAGTCTAAACTCTGGAGCTAATTCTACCTGCTGTTAGTCAGCGTTTAGGTCTGCTGTAAAAAAAGGATGCACCATCTAACATTGAAACCATCTCATTTATATTTGTCAGCATGTTATTATCCATCATATCACAGTCATTAAGTACTCTCAAATCTATGCACAAACTCAACTTGCCATCCTCTTCTTTTGATAATACTGTTGTTGATACCCCTTCCGACGACTCCACTTCCTCAATGATGCTTTCCTTAACCATTCTTTCTAGCATCTATTGTAGTTCTTCCCTAACACTAATGTTAACTCCTCTCAATGTTTGTTGTACTGGAATGGTATCTTTCCTTAGCACAATCAAGTGTCGAAATTCCATGAGTTTCCCAAATATCTCAGCAAACACATGCTCAAAAATCTGAGAGTGCATTAACAGAGATCTGTTGGTGACAGTAGCCCTCTGTTTCAGCATTCACTTATGCAATGCACCAGCATTGAAGCCCATAACTCTTCAATGTAAATGGCTTGCATTGAAAAAAATATGTGTCATAGCCTGAAGGGCCCTGAAGGCAGCAACTACCTGTCCATGGGTGACTGTCAGCTGTTCTAGGTACCTGCAGCTTATATATATATATAGCACAGTGCCCATCATGCACAGGTACCACTGTGTGAATGATACCTGTCTGATAAGGGTAGTCAGTAACCTTCCAATGCTGTGTGGCTACCAAAGTGACGATTGATAAACATTGTTGTGAATGGCGAGAAAAAGAAGACTCTTCCTTTACCATCACTCACCTGTACACTCCGTTTTGTCTCTGTCAAACACATCATTTTGCCTCACTGTATATGGGACCATATGAGACCCCACTGCTGTCAGTGGTATAGCAAGGTTGCCATGGGTCAAAATGCGAGCAGGGAAAACGGGGCGCCACCTTGTGGGTTGGTAGAGAAATCAACTGTAATTAGAGTGCAATTGGGCCTCTCTGACACCTGGGCACTGGTGCAACTGCACTGCAGCACTATTGATGGCAACCATTCCCCCGTCGAATATTTTGCAGAAAATATGGTGAAAAAGGATCTTTATCATGTTTTAGGCACAACACGATTCCCCTAATGATAATGTTACATAGAAATATGTTTTTCCGCGGAGGAAGAACGCACGTAGAGCCTAGCATTGCTCTGGTTCCAGCTTTCCATGAAGTTAAAAACAAGTTTCTTAGAACTGAGCGCAAAGAGCATTTTAAGATGCCTGTAAAATTACAAATAGTAAAAGGAAAAGAATGGTTGAAATAACCGTCTGTGTCCTCCAGATGAAAGTAAAACGAGCAGACTAGCTCCGTTTTAGAGTGAATTATTAACCAAGCTCACAGAAGTTGAGGGCTCATGATGCGGCACAGAAAGTCCTTTTTTATCAAAACGAGGTTTAATCAGATAAGACCGATGAAAGTAGAGGGGAAAGCGAATAATGTACCACGCGCGAAAGGATTCTATTATTCCTCAGTGGAAGATTTAAGTCATTTTCTGCTTTTGTGCCCTCTGCACAAGGATATCAGGAAAACGTGACTCAAAGGCCCGCGAACCGGCAGATGCCAAATTAGATTTCTAAATGTTTCTTTTTTTTGCTTTTAGAAAAGCATGTCTGCTAACACAGCAGGGAAGAATGAAATAAAACAATAGATTTACCTATGAAACGATAAATGCACCTTTTACCAGCACCTGGACTAAACAGGACTCGGTCTTTAGTTTTTACCTCATTTCATTCTCCAATCACATCTAACCAGAGAGAAATATTAGAAAGGAAAGATTGAGTAAGCTGAGTCAGGGTAATATCATATGTATGACAGAACATAAGTGGCCAGTGAAAAACATCTCCCTTGCACACAATTGTTCTTCTAGCCTTTGTATGTGTCCTTCCTCTTTTTCATTTAAATGCTCCCGGTAAATTTATAAGCTAGTTTAAATAGATGGTGTAATCGGGATTTGTGCCCCTTTTTTTTTTAGGTCGAGCCTCCTAGACAGCGCGTGCGCTGTCTGGCTTACCAAGAACACAGAGGGGGTTGGAGCCCCCCCAACTACTTAACATTGGTTGGCTTGCCTTGTCACTCTCATTTGCCTGTTTTATATTTGTATCCCAGCTTATCTACCTTGTGTTTACCTCTCCCATGTAGCATTGCCTCTTTACAATCTCTTAGGGCCAAATATACAAGGGCATTATCTCTGCTTCTTTTGCTTAAAAAGCCAAAAAAGCAGAGATAAAACTATCGCCCTATTTACAAGAGGGTGCTAACATGCATAATCGCATGTTGGCACCCTTTTCCCCAGCGCCTCCATTTGCATCTCTAATGAGATGCAAAGTGGGCGTCACTGAGCGTACCCCGGATGGACTACCTTGCAAATATCGCTGATGTTCACATCGCAATATTTACAAGGCAGCCCACAGGATTTTAGCAAACGTTAGATTTTGTCGAAAACAGCGGTTTTCGCCAAAATCTGCCATCTGCTAAAATCCTGACCTACCTCTGCTTAACATAGGGGTGGATTGTGCTGATACGACCACAGGGTCGTAGTAGCAAGGTTATCGCCGTTTTGCAGGGAACATCGCCGGAAAACCAGCAATGTTTCCCCGCTATCGCTGGTAATTATATTGCCTTGGGGAAAAGCGTTGTAAATAACACGCTAACAGGGCGATATAATACGGCGATAAATAAAAAAGCGCTAAGTGCGCTTTGCATTTATTTATCGCCGTCCTTGCAAATATGCCCCTTAGATTGTCTGGCATCGCAGCTTCCACTGCTTGCTTTTCAAGCACTACTTTTTTATTTTATTTCAAACAATCCATTGCTTTTCCTTGCACTCGCTGTTGTGCATCTCCCCATTACTTCCCCCACCTGCACCCTTTGCGTTACTTCCCTTCAAACCCCATGTTGCTCCCGCACTCCCCCCTGTTGATTTTGCGTCCCCTCCAGATCTCCCCAATTGCCTTCCTTTGTTATTTCAGCTTTCCCCCACCTATACCCCTGTGTTGCTTTGCCGTTCAAAGCATCCTCCCCTGTGTTGCTTCTCTTCGCCCGCCCACTTAAAAACATTTTTTTGCACATTTTCTTTTAGTTTTAGTTACCAATCCATCTTAGATCAGCAACTGAAAAGATAAAAAAACGCCTGCGATACTTTGTAGCCGCACACATGTTACATGAGCGTGCCTACCAAAAGATGCAGGAGGCTACATGAAAGACTTTTTTAAAACTTAAGCAGCGCTGCAGCGGATGGATGCTGTGCAGTGTGGCTAGAAACCATTGGCAAAGCCAATAGATCACAAAGGCGGGGCCTTTTGGCTTTACCAATGCTTGTTTACATGAGTAATTGTCAGGAGTTGTGCTCAGTCCAGTGTCAGGATAGCCAAGTACGTTTCTATGCAATTGACAATGATATTGATAGTAACACATAAAAAATGGGCATGATCACCAACTGCATGTGCTATTCCTCATTTTTAGCCTTCATTCATAAATCAAGTATAAAATTAAATGTAGCATCTAGAGCACATTCTTTTTGTAAATGAGGCTGTATGTCGTGGAGAAGTGTGGCTCACCGGTTAGAGGAGGCAGACCCAGACCAGGGTTCAATCCCCGACGCGGCAGGGTCTTGAGCTAAAAAATGTCCACGGACTCGACAATTCTCGGGTTCACACTCTGCAACTCTGGGCAATAGCTTGCTTAATCTCCACTACGGCCCCACCGCGATGGGATGCCTGGCTTTCACCTTGGGGATGCCCAGTAGGGGTCATCTCGCAGGGAAAAGCCAAAACAAGCGCCTTGAGACCTTACGGTGAAAGGCGCTTTATAAGAAGGTACGATTTATGTCAAAAGGCTTTGACCTGGGATCACTGACATAATATAGAATACCAAAATATAGACTTACCAAAATATCGTTGACAAAATATAGAATGCAAAAATATTGAATTCCCATCTACAAACAGGTAAGTACAAAAATATTGAATCAAAAATATCGTTGTAAAAAATATATTTAGTCAAAATATCGAATTTTTTTAAATGCCTTAAAAGTAATTTAAAATTAATGAAATACTAAATATTATTAACTAAAAATACTTAAAAATACTTAAATAACCTTAAAATTAATAAGTGTGCCTCCTCTTCCTCTTCACGGTGGTAGTCTTTTACCGCCAGGGGCTTGTGGTGCACTCTTCTTACTTGTGGTGGCGTCAAATGGCCACTGGGGTTAGAGCACTCTGCACCAGTCTTTCTTGTGCCTTTGGTGGGGATAGCTACCATGAGACGTTGCTGTCTTGTGGATCTTCTAACCTTGTTGGTGGTAGGTGTCGTGGGCGTTGCTGCTTGTTTTTTGGCTTTGCATTTCTAGCGCCTCCCTGCGGGGTATATTAGTCTCTCCTCATCCTTTGCAGAGGAGGCAAACAGTGCTCTTTTCTTACACCAACAGAGTTCAGGAATGTAGAACTGGTGAGGCATTCCTCCCTGTGTATCTTGTCATGCTGGTTGCTGCAGGTGCTTGCGTTTAGGAGTGGGTCATACTTGCTCTGAGTGATTGTTCCGGCTGTCGCACTGCTGACTAAGTCAGAGCAGAGCTTTCCTAGGCGTTGTGGTAAAGTTGGTTGCACCCTGTACTTCCGTATGGGCCTTGGACATTCTTCCCAAATTATCCCCACCACTGGGCATGGGGCCCCTCAATGTCAGCCTTTCTGTGCAAACGTGTGCTAGGACCTTTCTTGCATGAGGAAGTTCCAGTTCTGCCACTGCAGGCGTTCCTCTGTAGTGTCCTTGGGTGGTGTGGCTGCAGTACCATAGGTGGCCACTGGGTGGCAGTGCAACACTACGGTTGTATTAGGCCTGGCATTCCTTCTCTGAACTGCGAGTGTGCAGCTCCTGCCTGTGACGTGGGGAGGGGTTTACCCTGTGTGCTGCAAGCCTTCTGTGGAGGCAGGTGGAGTGTTCCCTTGGCCCGACTGCATGGCTCCCTGGCTTGATTGTGGGCACACCTGTGACTGGTTGGGGGCACTACCGACCCTGTTCTCTGTTTGTTGCAGGGACCAGCAGGGGTTGCTGGCCCGGTTGCGATGTAGTAAGCTGGGTGGCACTGCAGGCGCTTCACCATGGACCGTTTATTACTCCTAGAACTGGGAGTTCTCGCAGGGGAACACTAGCGGGGCCAGGGGCGCAACTAGGTCTTAATTTCGGGGGGGGGGGGGGGGGCTAACATGGCAAATGAAGGGGCGTGGCTAATGTTAATCAATGGGGCGGGGCTAAAATGGCAGATAATCAGGATCGATTAATGCTCAGGTCAAGCGGAGAAAACATGTGATGAATTCTGCATTTGAAACCGGACAACAATTAGAGCACACATTTGCTAGTCAAACAAGTGGCATGGGATGCTCTATATTATTCTTTATGTTTTGCAGGTAACCTCCTCTAGCTCCAATAGCTCACACTTACAGTAATGCAAAACCTATTGCATTACAAATGCTTGCTTTAAAAAGGCATCAAAGTATAACATATCATATACAGTGATGAAAAACTATTGGGGGAATTGCTGTGAGCTCTACTTCATGCAAAGGATGTTGTTTGACTACAATGAGCATGTAGTCAAACAGCTTCACAAGCCCGAGGATGAATGCTGTAAGAAAAAAGTATGTCTTGTTATGTAACATGGCACAGTTCCTTTTGCAAGTATGTGGTTCTCCCCTGGCAGAATGACACACTTTGGGCCCAATTATGATGTTGGTCGGAGTTACCTCCAACGCACAACATCGCAGATTTGGGACTGACAGACCTCCAGTTGGCAGTCCCAACCGCATAATTACGATGCGACCACACATGGTGCGGCCACATACTCCCATTTCTCTATGGGAGCTTGTGGGGACTTCATTACTTGGTAGGCTCTTTCCCATAGTTGTGTAATGCAGAGCGTTTGCACGTCAGTAGTGTGTTACATGCATAAATGTGCATATGTCGTTTGAGCCCAAGCCACATCCCTAGCCATATGCTTGCCACTTTCCTTTAATTTAAAAAAGAGCCAATCAGTGTTTCTGACAGATGGAACAGGGGACGGCGGGATGTCGTTAATAATGGGAACAAGCCTATGGACTAAGGGGCAGACCCCTTTATTCATTTAACACCTTGGCTGCTAGGCGTTTTCCCGCTGGGTGCGGAGGATTCTTGATACCCATTGTTCATGACAAGGTCAACTTGTCATAAGCACAGGGCAGGTAAAACCCATGACGAGTTGACCTTGTCATGAGCACTGAAGGGGTTAAAAAGAACCAAACTCCAACTAATCAGCAGAATGCATTGATAAGCTTAGTCGTATTTGCAGGACTTCCAATAGACGGAGGAAGTCCAAAACTGCCACAGAGTTAGAGTTTGGTTCTTTTCAAATGATGGGAACAGGTAACATAAGTGGAAACGTTTACAGCCTATGGGCTATGTTTAACATTAGACTTTATTGTAATGATACTGTGGGAGTCCAAGCTCGACGATGGGGAAGGTTCACACATGTGAATCCATGAAAGATCCAATACTGGAGAACTGTCCACACAGAGGCATCTGCATCTGGGACCAAAGGCAGAGATGGTACCCTGTATCAGGACAGTGATACCAATTGAGTCCGCTGCCCTGGGACCAAAGGATGATCTCAGGGGCTGCATGGGTGACTGCGAGAGTTGCACCAAGGAAAGTGGGAGTTACCAGGTGCTGTGACAGTTTATTGGGCCAAGGGGTGTTTCCCAGCCTTTCAAATTTGCATACAAAGCATCCAGGAAGAAATCTGTGAAGGATGACAGCATACAGCCAAATCCTGCAGCTGGATCAAGGAGAAACAGGGAGTGTTGAAGCAGCAGCTACTTGCTGTCTGAGGGTTAAGATGAATCTGGTTGGTCTGCCATGGAGTCCACTGCCCTTGAAGAAGGGATTGCTGCTGGTGACTGTGTCCTGATGCAACAGGCTGAAAATTCCAGATCAGACTCCTGAGAGGCAAATTATTGTGCAGTGTTGGTGTCTGCTCCTCAAGGAAGTGGACCAATGAAGTAGATTGTGCGGTCACGTACACTTTGGTGCATTGCTCCTCTAGTGTCAGGGCAACTTCTAAGCAGGACTGCAACTGAGTTTTCAGACATGGCAGTGCCTCCAAGTGCTTACGTTTTGTGCCTTCTGTACCTTGGTTGGGTACTGGGTGTGTCTGAGCACTGCGAGAGGCCTGCCTTCTGCACTGATTGCTGGCTTCCTAGGATGAACTCTTCTGAACAATCATTTGCCCAGGACAGAAGTTGGGTTAAACCACAGGGCAGAGGCGGGTCAGGAGAAGGGATTATGCTAGACTAGGATTGCAAGAGAGGCTGCATTTATGATGAGCGAGGCTCAACTACCCGACCTTGAGACCATGGAGCGCCAGACCACTGTGACCCCAAATACACACTCAGGGAGTGAGATGGACTCAATTAGGGATATGGAGTCAGTAACTCAGTGCAGTGTGCCTGGTAGGTGCTCTTGGGAGGGACTGGCTCTATCTTTTAGTGCAGCACTTGCTTATTGCTGAAAGAGAACATGAGTCTGCAAGGCGCAAGTGAGAGCCACAAGAAAAAGCTAGAAAGGATAGTGATTGTGGCCCTAACCTCCAGTATGGTAGAGTTTGCGGCCCCCACTGTTTTAGCTTCTCAACTGGAATGAAGGGGGCAATAGGAGAAAAGTAAAAAGAGGAGCAGCAGAAATGTATCTATACAGGTTTGTGATGTTGGAGAGAAATATTAGCCAGTGATAATTTGTGTGTGTGAGAATGAATCCATTTGGTTCCCTAATCCAATTGCCAACATTCCTCCTATTTAGAGACCTGGTGTTTCTCTCTCTCTCTCTTCTCCCCTCTCGTCCTTCTCTCTCTCTCTCACTCTCTTTCTCTCTCTCTCTCTCTCTTTCACTTCCCTCCCTCTCCCCCCCACCTCCCTCCCAGATACCTGGACGTGCATCAAATTGATTTAGTGCATTGAAGCCACGTGGATGCTCCAGTACAGATACCAGTGTGCACTGCGACATGTGCACGCA
This sequence comes from Lissotriton vulgaris, assembly GCF_964263255.1. Classification (NCBI taxonomy): domain Eukaryota; kingdom Metazoa; phylum Chordata; class Amphibia; order Caudata; family Salamandridae; genus Lissotriton; species Lissotriton vulgaris. The sequence goes on from NC_141693.1 coordinate 1,374,154,552, forward strand.
AACATAACTCCACTGCCATCGCAGCCTGTAATTACAACAATGACATCACTACTGCTCAGCCACAGACCTCATTAGTCGTGTCGGCTTAAGCAGCACACCTCAGTGGAGCGTCAACTCTTTGCCCCTGGCCTTGGGGCTATGCTTAAATTACTCTTGGATGAGACGTCTGTCCCCATTGCATCCACTAACCTGGGCCCCAGCAGCAGAGGAAGGCAGCTGAGTAAAGCACAACTCGCCACTCGGACACTCTAATCAGATGACAAGAGGTGGGGGCAGGGGGTTCACTGAAACTGTTCAGAGGCTGGCTGGCTGGCTCCGGCTGCTGGGCCTCTCAGAAAGCATCATGAAAATGACTTTCTCGGCTCCCGATGTGCAGCCTTCTTTCATCATTTCAGTGCGTGTCAAATTAGCCCAGGCTGGAGAAGACGACGGGGGGGGCTGAAGCCCGGGGAGCCCAATGGGTGTTGCGCGCCTGAGCGGGGCAATGCTGCTGATGTCCTTCCTAAGTTTGCCCCGTGTGCTGCGTGTCCAGGGAATATGCGCTCGCCCACCACTTTCCTTCACAGGCTGTAGTGCGGCCTTCCAGCTGACCACCAGGCGTGGCAGAAACCTCTCGTGTGGCCACAGCAGCCTCACTCACGATGCAGGCCTCGCTGTCCCATCGGCGTTTTAGAGAGAGAGGCCGGTGCGATGTGAGGCATGGTTGTATTGGTAAGTGTCTTCTTTTGGCCCCCAGGGTGCTACTGTCTGGGTGAGTCCGAGGGAGCACTGCAGCAGTACACAAGGCTGAAAGCTGGAGCATGGGGTCCCTCGATGTCCTGGGGTTGTGGCGTGTGGTGGCTGGCCTCTTGTGGGATGCCAGGACAGGGATGGCTCCGCATTGTGCCAGTGCTCCGGTTATGTGCGGGAAGGTCAGGAGCCTCTGTAGGGCTGAAACACTCTGCCTCTCGCTGTCTTGTACGGCGGCCACCTCAGTGGTGGTGCCGCGACTTCTCTAAGCACTTTAGGTGAGGTATGCCTCCAGTGGACCCTGTTTGGCGGGTCAAACTCGTAGGCGATCGTCGGTCTGCCCCCTGGTCACTTCATCAGGGTCTGCAGGGCGTGCAGGGCCGTTTCCATTGCGCCGCCTCCCTTTCGTACGGCAAACACAGAGCCACAGTTGTCGGAGCTGTGTCTTGCTCTGGAGTGGCTGGGTCACTCTCGGTTGCTGCGCAGGGTGGTTTGCCGGGCTCTTACTTGCGGCAGTGAGCGCCTGAGCGGGGAGGCAGCCCTACCGCAAGCATGGTGGGGAGACTCAAGCTTTCATCTGCATACAGGCAGCTGCGTTGGGGGTGTTTGTTTACTCCTCCATACACCGGACAACATCGGCTCATTTTCTCCCCACGAAGGACAATGAAGCACCGAGCAGGAGGCATGCGGGGTTAGCTACCCACCTCGTAGCAACCCTTGGCACAGTACTACGGTAATCTAATGGAGCATACGTAGTTTGTACTAACTTTGCAAATTGCACGTAGCACAGTACAAAAACTGTGCTTAATCACGTAGTGTAGCAGCTAAATCAAAAATATTCTCAGATGCTTTGATAAAGCAATTTTACATGCTAAAAAGCATATAACCAATTCACAAAAGTGAACTTTTTCAATGAAACCATAAGGCAATAAGAGAGGTGATGATTTTTGGGTCCCCCCTAACCTAGGGGGAGGACCAAGCAGATGCCTTGAACACAAAGAGCATAAACAAAAAGCACATCTTGTTGAACTTCAGTGGTGGTCCCATCCTCTTAGGAACACCCCAAGCACAGTTATTGGCAAAAAAACAATCCCAACCAAAGGCCCTGCAAAGCATTATGGGATGAGATTAGCAGTGGGCAGTAAATATTATAGTATCCAATATCAAAATAATTCTACAAAGTGCTGCAGTTCCACTAGTCGTTATAGATGTCCCTCCGAGTCAAATGCAAAGCATTGAAATTATTCTTACATCAAGCTGCAGTTCCACTAGTCGTTACTAGGTGTCCCTCACAAGTCAAATGCCTAACCATTGAAACCCTTTCATCAAGCATTTGCATTTGACACGTGAGGGACATCTAGTAACCCCAGTTAAACTGAAGCTCTTTGTAGAATTATTTTGATATTGGATACTATATAGTCAGTCAAAGTATCTTTATTCGATTCAAATAATCATAATAGAAAAAGCAACTCATACAGTAATCAAACACTTCCAAACCATAAAATATGTTCATAATTATAGTTTGCCAATGTATACAGCGCTACATTTGTGCAAATAAGAAATACGAATGTAAAGTGCAGTCAAATCAGTGCAAAAAAGAACACGTTCATTAAGTCCATTATGATAATATTCACAGTTATAGATGACCACTTCGTCGGACATAACATTTGTGCAAATGCGCAGGATCCGGACTGAAATGCAATCACCATTAAAATCAAAAATACAATTGAATATATAAAATGCAATGCCTTTTTACCAAAATGATTTTCCCTGGAATATTGGGAATACATTTCATAGTAAAATATAAATACTATGTACACTAAAAACAATCAACTAGGAAAAAGGTACATGGCTAATATTCTCAAATCTTCTATTGCAAGATCCTGATTAAAATTTGAGACCCTTCTTCATTCTAGTATAATTAGAAGCCAATAAGAATCTCGAAACTCCAAAAACAACAAGCTGAGTGGTATTTGTTTTCAAAATACGTAGCATATCCATATATCTTTTCACACCCATTTTCCTTCCCAACAGTGCGATCCATTTCTGTCTAGCTTTCGTATAGGTAGGGCAAAATAGAAGAACATGTGCTATACTTTCATTTGTAGACAGCTGACACATAGTACACTTGTTATCTTCCTCCCTGTTGCAAGGAATTCCTCCCTTGGCTGTAAAAGATCTAACACGAAGAATCCCGTACCTAAATTTTAGATATAATATTTTTGCAAGTTGAGGTTCTATTTGATCGAGGAAAACCTCAAAACAAGGGATCGGTTTAACCATAAGGTAATCATTCGTGAGTGGGCCAGCGCTGCAATTCCGCACTACTTTTAATACAGCCTGGCTCCAGTAAATCTTCTTGAGTTCATTTCTTGAAATGACAGTCAGTTTTTCTGAGTGGAGCCAGAACTCGCTAAGCCCAAGGTCTATTAGCCATATGCGTATATTGACCAGCCAAGGGAAGGTTACATATATGCCTAGTGCAATACGTTTTTTTAGTGCCTGCCTATGAATAAAAAGTTCATCAGTAGCCCATAACCTAATCCAGTATAATAGGGTCATCAAAACTGCTCTGTCCTCAATACGTTTTAACCCCAGATAATATATACATATGGGATCACCGGGGTATTTTGGGGCAGGGGGATCATTGATCATAAGACCCTATTTTCTCCCGTGGTAATTAAGGAAGTTTGCTCCCCACCCCACAACTCAGAACCATAGAGGATGGCGGTTTGAGCCTTCGCTTTATATACCTCCAATGCCGGAGTAATGGCTTTGATATAAGTGGCATGGAGTTATTTTCGGATAGGCACTGAATTTTGCATTAAAATCGTCCCTGAGTTTCTAATGTGGGGTCGCCATGAAAGCTTAGAATCTAGGGTCACTCCTAGATAGACAAAATTATCAAGCCTCTCTATTACTACCATTTAGTGTAATATTATTTTTAAAACTTTTATGGGGCCTGATACACACGTATTTAGTTTTTAAAGGATTAATTTCTAGACATTTTTTTGCAGAGTACTCATCCAGTTTATTAAGGACGTTCTGCAATCCCCTGGGGGTTTGTGAAAGCAAGATAGTATCATCCGCAAAAGTCAGGGCACACACGTGGGAACCTCCTAACTTGGGCGAGTCATGGTTTGAATTTAGTAAGTAGTCCACCATGTCATTGATGTAAAGAAGGAACAGGGTAGGTGCCAGGACGCACCCCTGGCGCACACCTCTTCTCACCGGGATCTCCTCCGTTAGTTCCCTGCCTAATCCCCAGCGGACTTTTGCAAAGTTGTTTTCATGAAGTCTTATCGATTGCACCAGGATGTTTTGGGGGACGCCTTGTTTTAACAGGTTTATCCACAGCAGATCTCTTGGAATTAAGTCAAAAGCAGCCTTAAAATCAATGAAGGCCACATACAGATTACCCGATCTTAATTTAGTGTATTTCCAGGCAATGGTTAGCAGCCTAAACACCTGATCTATGGTGCTTGTTCTTTTTCTGAACCCAGCCTGGAACAGGACAGTATCTCATTATCTGTTAACCAGTCGTTTAACCTTTCCAAGATCTGCTTTAAGTATATTTTTGGGGTAATGTCTATCAGACTGATAGGCCTGTAATTGGCGGGATTGTCCCTGTAACCCTTCTTGTATATAGGGACAATCACCGCCTCCTTCCATGAAGCAGGGATGGGCTGACCACTACTTAAGGCGTTACATAGTAGATTCATGTACGGTGCCCATACATCTGGATCGTGTCTGAAAAGATCCCCCGGAACATTATTGGTCCCTGGCACTTTCGCTGCCTTAATTGATACTATAGCCTGCTTAGTTTCTATAATAGAAAAATGTAGTGGAGCGATCTCTTCAGATTTTAGCAGCTCATTGATTATACCTAAATTCTGGTTTGATGTAGAATCCATAAGTGCATATAAATTTGCAAAATGATTAAACCAGGTAATAGGGGCCAGATGATAATCCTGGGTAGGCTTACTAGACTTATTGCCGTTCGCAATGATCTGCCAAAATAATGAGTAATCTCTTACCCTTGCTGCGGCTAACAAATCTTCCCATCCTCCATCCTCCCATTGTTTACATTCTAACATTAAGATCTGACTATAATATTTCCTCGCTTGCCTGGTTAAAACTGGTTCTTTAGATCGCAGTGTTTTGATTAGATCTTTTTTGGCTATTCTACATGCTTCATTGAACCAGGGAGTAGCTAATTTTAACTTATTCTTAACAGAAGTTTTTCCCGTTGCTACTCTAGTGAGAAAGGGTTCCATTTTTTCCACCAGCATTGAGTGGATTTGAGTGATTAAAATGGGATTTAAATCATCATTGCAAAGAAAAAGGGATAAGAGATCACTAGAAATATTATAAATAGAAGTCAACGGTTCAATTTTCCCTAGAATTGTTGGCCATCTAATGGCCCGCCTGTTATTACATAACAAGGGCTGTAGTACCTGCGGGCCTGGACTAGTCTGGAGCTGGAAGTGTTTAGCTTCTAAGATTAGGCAAAGGGTGAAATGGTTACTTTCCCTCCTTTCCTCTACTCTAAAATCGATCACATACCCCCAGTATATAGCGCTTATCATAATGTAGTCTATTGGTGAGTACGCCTGACCCCTAATAAAGGTATTTGATCGCTCAATATCGGAGGGGCACCTATCATTACACTCCTGTAAACCTTTTTCTATAGTGAAGTTGAAAATCTGGAGGGCTGAAATAGTACACCTTGCTAGTTTCTCAATAGTTAACTGTGGGATACCTAATGCTTGATCTTCTTCTTCTTATGCTTTCCATACCCCTTAGAGGTTCGTAACAACAGTTAAAATGACCGCAAATTACAATAGGACCATCATTGATATTTGAGTCAATACTCCCAGTTAGTTGTGTATTTAGCGGTGCTTCTTTAGAAAGATCACGTGGTCTAATATATATATTAAAGAATGAAATTGTCGATTTGTTAGGGAATTTTAAATTTAATCCCTGAATATAACTTCAATCAGTCAGTATATCATCTAATTCATTATTTACTTGGTTCCTAATCCAAATTAAGAGCCCACCTGAAGGTCTGCCTTTTTTTAGGTGAGTTGCCTCAATGCTAAGTGTTCGATAACCCACCTTATATAGAGGATCCAAGGCCCACGTCTCTTGGAAAAGGCATATATCGAACTTATCAATATAGCTTTGCCAATCAGGTTCCAAAAGTTTTTTTTGTGAGGCCTGCTATATTCCAAGATAACATTTTGATACTGCTTATTTTAGGGGCACTATCCCTTGCTACAGTCTTCTCACTTTCCATGGGGGTATTGGGTTTTAAATTAAAGTTCTCCATCAGTCCCCCCACTAAATCCTTGTAAGCGTTTTGTTCATTGGGGCTTACTTCCCCTTGAATACCATCAGGATAATACTGATACCCAGAGTTTACCAGTATCGGGTTAACCGGCGTACTTAGTCAATCTACTGCTTCGAGATCGCTTTTTAAATTCAATTTAATCGCTAAGCTAGTTGGGGTACCCTTTGTCACCATGGTGTTCGTTCAAGGGCCAGAGTTGAGAGCAGTTATTTTATTTTGTGGAATCCCCATCTTTGAATCAAAGAGTGCGTGGGTTCTTAAATTAAAGGTTATCAAATTTTCAGCTATTACCTTTGCATAAAAAGTTACCTTGATATCATCTAAATCCCCTCCTTCTTGCTGCTGCCTTTCAGCATTTTTGGTGTCAGATTTGATTATCGAAAGACAATTCCGTTTAGTCCTAATCCAATGTATGACCTTATTAACCAAGGAGTCCAGGTCCTCCTTAGTTCCCGACTTTAATCTAGGGGCATTCGTGAGAAAAACATGGGAGGGAATAAATACCCCCTGTGGTTTATGCAGTGGACCCCAATTGGAAGAGCGTTGTGGCAATTCTTGGGATACTTTTTTCTCTGATAATTCGCCCATTCACGTGCCCCCCCCGCCACGTAAACTTGCAGGTGGTAAACTACCAGGGGGCCTTCTCATGTGAAGAGGGATTTGGTCTCCTCTATGTAAACTACTCTGTTCTTGTCGGGCAATTGCTTGATATCCTGGGTTTTGTCGACAACTACTGCTATAGTCATCGTTGTACAGCCCATAAGTACTACAGGTCTGTGAATTAACTACACCTGTAGTAGTTTGGTTAGTACACTCAACCAGTTTAATGACATTATTTTCCGATCTTGATTATCCGTGGTTAATCTCAATAGGTATAGGGGTAGTACCCTTCTCCCTTGTGGGCATGTTATTAGTAAGCGTTTCTATCATTCCTTTAATCACACTGACCTATTCTTCAACTCTAATTCATTTATGAGTCAGTGCAATTATTAAACTGTGTGTGTCAGCAGGATATGAATGCAATGGGGAATGTGATGCAAGAGGGTTAGTTATGCTCCCGTTAGGTATTTGTCCGCCCCCCTTGCAGAGCCCTGGGCATGTTTCTGGGCTTTCTGCAAGAACCGAGTATCTGTTAGAGCATTCAATTGTTATAATTTTGTCTAAAGTGACGATATCAGTAGCCTGTTTATGCGCTGTTTCTTTATTTATAACATTGGGATTACTGGTTGGAGTCAATACTTTTTGTGGTGGTGTGGCTGGTACTACAGGGAAAGAATCCTTTCCTGTTGTCTGATTGACTATAACTGTACCACTATCTGCTTCCCTACTTGGAGTTTATTCTTCTTGGAGTAATAAGATGAAATTTTATTTCTGCCTCTAGCGTTGGGGTCATTGCCAACAGCATATTCTCAACCTCTTCAATGAGGTTGTCAATGTCTGCTAATGTGCAGTTCTCTGCTGCAGATTTTGGTAGCTTCTGGGTCCTTGGGATTTTTTCCCTGCCGGTAATTATTTCTAGAGCTTTTCTTTTCCCCATCTCTAGTGTTCTCCCAAGGGGAGTACTCCAATCTATAGTAGGAATACAAAAATGCTAGTCGTGCAAGAACCACAACCACTGTTAGCTATTGTGTATACTATAACCCAAGACTCCTAACCGCAAGTAGCTAGAACTTTCACAAAAAATAACACTTAACGAGTGCGCAGTAATACCTATATAAAAACGTTAAAACTTCTCAGCACATTTCTTCCTACTAAGGACCCTGCTAAGTGACTATGATAGTCTCAGCTTATCCGGAAATAGCCGAAACAACCTGCAATAATAGATCTCAGAATGCATAAAAAAAAAAAATTGATACAATGAACTAGGACCCAAGGTGCAGCGTCCGCAGTCTCAATCAATCAGTTCCCTTACCGGACAAAAGTTTCAGAAAGGGACCGGAAAGTTCACTTTCAGGGGGGTGGCCCAGTCCAGTCCTATTCGGGCTTAGACGGGGGCGGACGGGCCGCCCTTGAAACGGGCAGCGCCAGGGCACACCTGAATGAGTCACGCGCTGCGGGTGTGCTCTCGTGAATTTAAAGCCTTTCCTGGCGCTCTAGCGATGATGTGCTGCAGGGCGCTGAAAGAAGGCCAGTGGGGCACTCTGGGAAATACAGTCCCTGCCCCTCTGTTTGCGGCGCAGTCACGGGTGCAGAACCAGCGGTGAAGCCCTCCCGGGGGCCGTCGAGATGGCAGCAAAAGCAGAGACAGCAACCGGTGAGACAAAACACGGGTCGGCAGAGCACAGGGTACCCGCGCTGCGGGAGCGCTCTCGTGAATTTAAAGCGCCTCCTGGCGCTCCAGCGATGACGTGCTGCAGGGTGCCGAAAGAAGGCCAGTGGGGCACGCTGGGGAATGCAGTCCCTGCCCCTCTGTTTGCGGTGCAGTCACAGGTGCAGAACCAGCGGTGCAGCCCTCCCGGGGGCCGGTCGAGATGGCAGCAAAAGCAGAGGCAGCAACCGGTGAGACAAAACACGGGTCGGCAGAGCACAGTGGAATTTTCCACTAACTGCAGAGCGATCTCATTGTCAACAAGAGTGATACAGGATACTATATAATATTCACTGCCCACTGCTAATCTCATCCCCTAATGCTTTGCAGGGCCTTTGGTTGGTATTGTGTTTTGCCAGTAACTGTGCTTGGGTGGTCCTAAGAGGATGGGACTACCACCGAATCATTCAATAGGATGTGCTTTTTGTTTTCAAGGCATCTGCTTGGTACTCCCCCTAGGTTAGGGAGGATCACTGCTTGTTAATTTTCCAGTTTCACTTTTGTGAAAGTACTATATGCTCTTTAGCATATAAAGATAGAGGTACTTATTTTATCATAATTGGCACTGTGGAGGAAGCCATTTGCAATTAGTTCACAGTGCCGACAAGTACACAGTGCCATCAGCTACGCTAACTTGTACTACGTGTACTACGTGTAGTTCAAAGTATACTACGTGAAGCTACGTGCAGTGCTGCTATGCAAACTACACCCAGGGTTACTCGTCGCCAATGTGGTGTCGAACCTTGGGCCTACATTATTGAAATGATATACACTGACACCAGGGGATTGTGGTGTAATAACTGGCCTCGAGCATGTGCACTCGGGCCCTTTTATTAGCAGGCTCACGTCACTCATGACTCCTGTGTAGGATGCGTGTGGGGTGCAAGTGAGCTCACTCCCATAGGGGAGTGGATACTAAATCAGTGCCTGTCGAGACACTAGAACGTGTCTCGCAGGACACAACACCCTCTACTGACTAATTTGCCACCACCCCAGATCCTGTGTTACAATTAAACAGAGTGTATAGAGCGGTCAGTATTGTGAGTTGTACAGCAAATCATACCAGCACCATTGTTCACATGTTATAGATCACAGGGCTGTGTCATTAATTCTAGCACAGGCCTGCTGTAATACTACAGGGGCGCGCACATGTGAAGCAGCTCATTTTGTGCCAAGCAGCTTACGTTAGACAGTGCCCAGAAATAATGCTTAAAGGTACATCTAACATGGAGTGTCATGGCACCGTCAGAATACATGTACAGATAGACCCTCAGGATAAACATGTAATGTTTTCATGAGTAATCCATTTAATAAGCTGATTAAACAGAAATTGTCTGAAACTTCTAAATTCCGAAGAGTATTTTTACCTCCAGACAATCCAAGACTTTTTAAAGTTTCTTGCTTAAAAAAAGTCTCCTTTTAGATTCAAAACCTCAAAGGATCTTTATTGTTTGCTTTGTTTTTCTGTTGCAAAAAATCACTGAAAACCTGAAGTGACTAGTAGGTTGGGACTGACCAGTCAAGCCATCTTGGCTTAGCTCTGGGTGATTAACCTTTTTACCTGAACCCCCGGGGGAGACGTTCTGCCGACCCCTCCGCTATCGGGGTGCTGTCTCCTCAGTACAACTTCCCTTACTTGAGCAGGCTTGTGAAGTTTTTACATCAAGCCTACTTTGACAACAAGAACCTCCTTTGCATGGTTCTGAAATGTTATAGTGCTGTTCAGTTGCATCAAGGCACTTGTTTTTATGTCTCGCCGACGCAGCGCGCATACGCTGCATAGGAGAGAGACCTAATGCCATCGGCACAGCTTTGGGGGCAAAAAAATGAACGCATTGCATTGCTTGCAATGGCAACGCGTGCACATCTGCCGATTTTCTTGAGGGAGTGTGCGGCGCCATATAGTGGCACCATATGGTTGCATGCTCCCGCAAGGGAATCGCGCAGGCCCCCTCCCCTGCTGCCACTCGCTTGTTTAAAGTATGGTGTGAGTGCAAGTTTACATTGACCGGTAGCACGCCAAAGTATCATTAATCAAAGGTTAGAGTAATGCAAATTGTTAACTTTTACCGCCGTCCTGCACTTGCATTTTTTGGTGCACTTTTCTTGGTCACCCTAATGATGAATGACTACGACGATTTTGCTGCATAAGTGCACAGCTAGAATTTTTCAAATTGAACGGCAAGTAAAGCAGTTACACCAATGGTCGAACGGCTTGACATCAGAGCGGACTCTCGGCGACAAAGAACTTTTATTTCTCTTAAAGCGGGGCTGAAAAGTGTGCATCAAGGTGGCTAACTGAAGAGGAATTTTACCTGGGCTTTCTGCGAAGCAGGCTGTTGATGTAAGTATGCTAGTGAGGCAAGCATTTTTTTAATAAGCACTTTGCAATTTCTCTCCATTTACATTAGCTTTGCTCTGCATGGTTAAGATGACGTTTTCGCACCACAATGTGTTTGTTTTATAAGGTGTTGCACTTGCTGATGGCTGCTTTATTCTCTGCACCACCACGTATAATGGGCACGGCCTCTCACTTTATGTTGTAGAGATTCTATGGCACTGTTTTCATTACTATGACTTCACAGCGCTCTCGGAGTTCAAGTACAGTCGCACCCTGGTTTTTAAGCATTTAATCACAGATAGAAGTAGTCTTTATGGTCTGGCATGATAGTGCAGCTGCCGCCAGACAAATATGCGAGCAGCACTAAAGAGGCTTTTTGGCACCACCCACATGTCTTAGAGAAAAACAACATACATTATCTAGTTATCTATCAGCAGCACAATATTTTTCTAAGTCTTCTGAACAAATGCCTATCTATTCCCTTGTTGTTTACTTGGAAAGCTTCACATGATCATACAACAGTCCTTTAATGCCAGACCTATTGGCATTGCCAGTGCTTGTTTCTGGTTCTTAAAAGGCTTCATAAAGACTTTGCTCTCCTGCAACCTTTTAAAGCTCTTATGTCCTTCTTTGAATGAGGCTTGCCTCTGCTCCTTTCTCCTGTATACTTTGAACAAGACCTTGGTTTCAATATGGAGACATTGTAGTGGGGCCTGCTCTTTGGAATTAGTTGTAGAGTGGACATAGTGCCTCTAGCAAAACTTTTGAACTTTCTGCGGATCCAGCTTCCTCTCTTCACGTCCCCACGTCTGCTGTCGTGTTTTGGCTACATAATGAAACACTCCACCGTTAAAATTGCAGCGGATTTGGTGCTCACAGGACGGTGGGCATACAATATGTGAAGGACTAATTGAAAAGCCAACAGTGCCAGCAGTGGAGTGTTTTTGTAAGTAGGGGGAGAGCCAACGCTAAGACTCAAACACAGTTTCAAAGTCGACAGCTGTATATGTTACTCCACATACTAATTATTTACAGCCCTGCCTCTTCTTTCTCACTTTCACTGCCCTCCCTCCCCCTTCTTCCCCTGCCCTCCCCAATCTCTCTGCAGCCTCCGCTGGACCTGTCCACCCCTGGTATACACAGTACCCTCTCTCCCCAGTCTCTCCTCCTGTTCCCCTCTCTGCCTCTCTCCCTCCTCCCAGCTTTTCTCCGATGAAGTCTTGCAAGTCTGGGTTTCAAACACTTTTTGTCAATGCCCGGGTGTAGCCTAATACGCAGACACACACATTGCATGCCTCCTTCATGAGAGCTTTGAGTGAAAGCCCAGTTACATTTATGCTAATTGTTTTGCAGTTTTATATTATTTAACAATACAAACAGAAAAATAGGGAGTGCAATTCTGTTAATCTCAGTACGTTTTTGTTCAGTTTTCGTTCGTGTAAGAGTAGTAGTACAGCAATTTCTCTTGGGGGTTTGTTGTTTTCAGAGTAGGTCAGTTAATAATAAACGTGTCCAGACTCGGAAACACTGACTAGAAATTTAAGACCCTGACTAGAAGCCAGCCATAAAAAATGGTTTGAAGTAAAGTGTCTTAATTGTAGAGAGCTTGATTGAAAGGTTGATAAATTCAAACAGGGATATCTCCTTATATTGATAAGCGTGGCTCAAATCCACCCAAGTGACTTACCACACTCACCTATAGTTACTCAGTAAGAAGTCAGCCGGACAGTGGAGAAGAATAAACAAGGTAATTTTATTAGGCCACAAACTCCCATATGAGAGGGCCCTGTCCGACCTCACCCTTAAGAGTGCGCCGAGAGGACTGACTCATCTCATCACGGTAATACATTATATCATGGTACAGCAAAATAAAACACGCCCATACTGGAAAAGTACTGAACCCCAGAGGGGGTGAACAATGGCCTCATACAAGAGGCATCTGCACCTGCAAGAGCAACATTTGGTTATCTCTGCCCAAGGCCGCGGAGCCAGGCCTCAGCGTCTCGCGCGCATGAGAACATTACTGATTAGAAACTTGTTAGTTTCGGCCGCAGTTAGCTAAGAAACGAAAAACTGCTGCATTAGCGTTTTTTTCACATTCCTACGGTAGGGGGGGGAAGAGCGAGTGCGACTCGCAAACACAGAGACGCACCCAAAATGGTGGCACACAAGCTAAGCTAAGAAAACTGAATGTCATCATACACATAAATGAATAATACTATGAAGAGTAGAAACGCAAAGGCATAAATGAATACGTCATTAGTTAGACACATGATGCTAACTCATATATGTAAATGTCAGTGGGCTGGGCATAGCGTCCAGATAGCATAGTGTACTATAAAATGCAAACAGCCCTCCTTCAGCTTCTAGCTGTTTATACTGCTATACTGCATCTCTGTATGCAACGACAAGGCGGGGATTACTCAGCACACCACTGCATCCACTCAGCGCAACCACACCATCACTCAGCGCAACCACAGCATCACTTAGTGAAACTACAGCACCACTCAGCGCAACCACAGCATCACTCAGCGCAACGAGAGCATCACTCAGCTAAACCACAGCATCACTCAGCTAAACCACAGCATCACTCAGCACACAACAGCATCACTCAGCTCAACCACAGCATCATCACTCAGCGTACCACAGCATAAATCAGCATACCACAGCATCAATCAGCGCACCACTGCATCTTTCAGCACCACAACAGCATCACTCAGCGCCACCACAGCATCATTCAGCGCCACCACAGCATCACTCAGAGCGACCACAGCATCACTCAGTGCTACCACAGCATCCCTCAGCGTCACCACAGCATCACTCCGCGCACCATAGCATCACTCAGTGCACTCAACTCAATGCAACATAAATACACTCCACATACCACTCAGTGCCACGTAATAACACGCCACATAATTACACACTACTCACTGCAACATAAATACACGCCACATAATACCACTTAGTACCACATAATTACACACCCCGTAATTACACTCAACTCTATGCAACATAAATACACTCCACATAATCACATGTCACAATTACTATATTCAATGCAACATAAATACTAGGGGTGGGCAGAAGTCGCGTAATGGACTTTCGCGGGGAGGAATGGAAATGTAATCAATTTCTGTGCCTCTCCGCAAATTTCCGTGACGTGGCACCCGCCCAGGCAGCTCGCCTCCCGCCCACCTCTTGCCCACAATAATAAAAAGATTAAAGCCTTAAATAAGATTAAAAACACCTGCCTTATAGCGGGGACATCTCTTCCGGGTCTGCACATGCGCAGGCTCCCGCACATGCGCAGTTTCAAGAAGAAGGCGCGATAGACCCGGAATAGATGTCCCCGCTATAAGGTAAGTGTCTTTAATCTTATTTAAGGCTTTAATCTTTTTAATTTTGCGGGCGGGCGGGCGGGCGGCGGGCAGCCAACTCCCATTCCGCCCCTGAGTGTGTGGAAATTTGCCCCATTTTTCGGCCTTCTTTGCGGAAGGCAGAAGGGGCAAATTACTGCACATTCCGTGGGCGGAACGGAAATGTCCGCCCACCCCTAATAAATACACTCCACATATTACCACTCAGTGCCACATAATTACACACACATAAGCATCACCTAAACATCACCTAAGCATCACATCAGTCGGCCCACAGAATCTGGCATCTTTTGAATCTCCCTTAGTGTCCGTCCACTGCTCGTATTCTCATTAAAGTGCTGTTTTCCAACCTCCACTCCCCCATTATTTATGTCCCGCAGCCCCATAACAAAAAAAATTATAACAAACAAGCATGACAACAGGCAGGAAGACGTTGCTAGCAGTGCAACTAGAAAAAAACTAGAAGACATTTTTTATGTTAAAATCATTTTTTAATCAGGTTGTTCAGTTGTATATAATGTTGTCTTGGTTTGTATAAAAGTAACAAAAATGCTTAACACTTTTTATTATAACTTTTCAGCAAGATGCACAACAGCGACAATGCTTTACAAAATAGCCAAAAGTTCTGTCTGAACACATAAGGTGCCAAAGGCGAGAACTATTGGCTATGCCAGTGCCTATTTTATTTTGTTTTAGCTGGGAGAGGGTGGTCTGATCCAAGGGGGAGGGGAGGCAGTCTGCCGGCCTGGGAATAAGTACATGTTTGTTGCCATTTTTCTTCCCACCCCCTAACCTGACTTGCTTGCCTATACCCCCTTCCTCGTTCTTGCTTGCTTGTTTTAACAGCTGTGGTCACTTGTTTTTAATTTAAGGCACTTGATTTATTGTAGATCTGGCTTGATGGTGTGGTTAGGGGCTCTATAGAGAGACGATTTGTATTGTGATATAAACATCACAACCATAAGTTTGCGCGTCATTGCTATGTATTCAGCTACAGTGGTGGAAAGCTCCTTGAAGGCGGACAATTCGCAAGGTTATGAGAACAAAGGCGGCAGATGTTCTAAAAAAAACGGGTGGTAAATCTAACTTTTTACGACTCTTACGAGAGCAGGAGGGCTTGCCAGCACGGCCCGTTTATTTGTTCTGATTTCATGGCGCTGCTGGCACTGTGCGTAAATCCTGGCTCTTGAACTCCAGTGGGCACTGTGAACAAACAGGGAGAAACGCGATTTTGCTTTAACATTTGCACTGATGGATTGATGCGATAAAAGTGTTTTTGTCCCAAACAGTTAATGCACAACTTGTTGTGTTTTTGCATGTGTTGATCGGTGTAAACTGTTATACAAAACTGGCTTTCTGATAGAATCTGTACTGAATTGAATTAATGCATTCTTATATGTTCATATCCAGCCTTTGCTACAGGTGTCAATTTGAATGCAAGCTGCCTCCCTAGAAAGCATGAACATGCCTTTGGGCCAAGTTCACACTATATTAAAAACAAAGGGCCATATTATCAAGACAGGGGTTAAAATTATCGCCGTTTTAGCAGCAGAAAACTGCCGCTAAAACGGCGATATTGAGTTTGATAATATGCTCTATGGAATTCCAATTGAAGCCCATATTAGATGTGAAGGACATCTAACATGGGCTTCAATTAGAATTTCATAGAGCATATTATCAAGCCCATTATCTGCGTTTACTCAGCAGTTTTTTGCCGCTAAAACGGCGATAATTTTATCGCCTGTCTTGATAATATGCCTCAAAGGCCTATTATCCTTATGCATCGGTGCCAGCAGCTTATGCCGCCAACTAGTGCTCTTCCCACATAGTGTCTTACAGTGTTCAATAAAGCAAAATCAGATGCCAGCAAATACGTTCCCAGTACTTGGAGTGGCCTTTCCAGGTGTTTCATACCTTGTACTTTAAATCCTTCCTCTTCTGCTCAAGCCCAGATGCACATCATTGTAAGCATTACTTCCACTAGCACCCACATCACAAAAATGAAATATACTGTATGTGGAAGGCCAGCCTACATCAAACCTGGTTCATAAATACACATCACAGCACCTCAGTTCAGCTATGTTATCTGGTGACAAACTCTTAGCATTCAACTCACATTTTCCCTCATTCACCTCGTTAGTCCTTAGCACGTCACAGAACACCACCTGTTCACAATCTCATTAAAAAGTACCCCATTCCTGCAAAAAGAGCAGGTCGAATACAAGCTGCCCCCTCATATTTTACTATACTGCTTCTCTCCTCTGAATACTTCAAAGCCATTGCCACCTTATAATTCCTGGGATCTGAATGCACCAGCACCAGATCAGCACTACCACCTCGGCATCACTCAGCACCACCCTAGTATCGCTCAGCATTACCTCCGCACCAGCACACCACCACCTCAGCACCACCTCAGCGTCACTCAGCATTATCTAAGCATCAAATTCGCACCAGCACACCACCACCTCAGCATTACCTGAGTCTGCCCTCTAAATCTAGCATCTGTTGATTCTCCCCTGGCGTCCCTCCACAGCTTGTGCTGTAATTCAGGAACAATTTCCCAACCTCCACCCTCCCGTTGTTTATGTTCCCCCAATTAACAAAAAAACCTATAAAAACAAAGCATTAAATCAGGAAGTAAGAAGTTGCCAGAATTGCAAGGACAAAAAAAATCTACAACCATTTTTTATGTTAGTTATTTTTTTTTAATAGGGCCGTTCAGTTGCACATAATGTCTACTTTATTATATATAAGGTAATAAAAATGCTTGTAACACTTTTTCATTATAACTTTTTAACATGCTGCACAGCAGCCACAATGCTCTACACCATAGCTTAAAGACATTGGCAAAGTCAATAACTAAACACTTATAGGTCCCCAAAGGCGAGACCTATTGACTATGTCAATACTTGTTTACTCAGCATGCATCTCGCGTAAAAAATGTCTTGCAAGATACCAGCAGGAGTTTGAACAGAAAATGTCTTGTGGTGAGACATTTTCTGTGTGAACCAGTCTCCCGTTGGCATCTCACACATTTTTTTTGTACCGCAAAATACACGATCAGTGTTAAATGAAATTAGGCCACATAGTATAATGTATAAGTTCACATAATTTCATGTGTTTAGCGTATCATGAAATTCTGGAATTTCATACATTTTATGAGCATAAACTTTTGCCCTGGCCTACTGTGTCCAAATGCAGGTACCATCACACTATTACCTCTATTCAGCCTATATGTAAAAGCCAGAACAGTCACAGGAACTGGTGTGTATGGACCCTATCCGAATTCTATAATTTACCAGTCGATTGTTCTACTGTTTACACACACAGATATATTGACAGAAGTGACTAGACTAATAGATGTGGTAAGAGAATGGAGTTTGGTCCTTGGACGGGGGGCAGCTGGACCCAATATAGCAGTACAAAAAACAATTTGCTGGCCCTCCCACTTATTTCGTCTCGCTAAAAAAGCTCATGAGACTAACAAACAAAAGGCCGGGTCAATTTGTTTGTATGGGTAATATTATTTAACCCTTTTATTCATATATTTTTAATTGAAATGTGTCAATTTCATGGGCAAGAAGAACACTTCATAACCATTTGCAGAAAAATATTTACAAAAAAATACAAAAACATTTACACATATTTACACCAACTGGACATATATCACATATACTATACACAACAAACTTCTCATGTGAAAGGTATTTCTTGACTCTATGAAAAAATAGTTAATTTTTTGAGAGCTAGTCAGGCCGCTGTTAACCAGAAAAAGGGTAAACAAGAGATGTCTACGGCAGTAATCAGAAGACAAATCAAATTATTTCAAACCAAAGAATGATTAAACCCAACACAAAGGGGGCACTGATTCTGGAATTTGTCTGCCGTTTTGCCGACGCGTTTCGAATCTGCAGTTAGTTACAGATTCTCCTCAGGGCTCTCTCAGTGTTATGATTCTTTGTATCCGGAGCGGAGGGCTCTCGTGGATTAGATTGGGCACGTGGAACTGTGCATCGCAAATCAATGGAAGTGGAGTTTTAAATCTTTTATCGAGTCAGGCGTAGATTTCTACTTCAATTCCTCATTCGGCTCGTCCTACTTAGTTTGTGCGACCTAGAGTATCGGGTTTTGACACAGGGCGGCGGTCGCCATGCCGTGTGTTTGGTTTCCTCGTTGGACCCGGTCTCTGTTTGTAGCGGGAATAGGTTTTCCCAGTCCTTTTCAGCAGCGCTGCTTACTCGCGCTTCCTCTCGCACAGGCGAACCAGGGACTGCTTACGTTGGTCTCCAACGTAAGCAGTCTCCAACGTAAGCAGTCCCTGGTTCGCCTGTGCGAGAGGAAGCGCGAGTAAGCAGCGCTGCTGAAAAGGACTGGGAAAACCTATTCCCGCTACAAACAGAGACCGGGTCCAACGAGGAAACCAAACACACGGCATGGCGACCGCCGCCCTGTGTCAAAACCCGATACTCTAGGTCGCACAAACTAAGTAGGACGAGCCGAATGAGGAATTGAAGTAGAAATCTACGCCTGACTCGATAAAAGATTTAAAACTCCACTTCCATTGATTTGCGATGCACAGTTCCACGTGCCCAATCTAATCCACGAGAGCCCTCCGCTCCGGATACAAAGAATCATAACACTGAGAGAGCCCTGAGGAGAATCTGTAACTAACTGCAGATTCGAAACGCGTCGGCAAAACGGCAGACAAATTCCAGAATCAGTGCCCCCTTTGTGTTGGGTTTAATCATTCTTTGGTTTGAAATAATTTGATTTGTCTTCTGATTACTGCCGTAGACATCTCTTGTTTACCCTTTTTCTGGTTAACAGCGGCCTGACTAGCTCTCAAAAAATTAACTATTTTTTCATAGAGTCAAGAAATACCTTTCACATGAGAAGTTTGTTGTGTATAGTATATGTGATATATGTCCAGTTGGTGTAAATATGTGTAAATGTTTTTGTATTTTTTTGTAAATATTTTTCTGCAAATGGTTATGAAGTGTTCTTCTTGCCCATGAAATTGACACATTTCAATTAAAAATATATGAATAAAAGGGTTAAATAATATTACCGATACAAACAAATTGACCCGGCCTTTTGTTTGTTAGTCTCATGAGCTTTTTTAGCGAGACGAAATAAGTGGGAGGGCCAGCAAATTGTTTTTTGTACTAGACTAATAGATGTGACATTTCTAACATCATTAAAAATAACGAACCGATTTCTCGCAAAATATAGTTTTAATTTTACCAACACTTATGTATTGTGTCTAAATTTCACAAAATCACCCCAAAGGAAAAGTAGTTTACATTTTACTCAGTGAAAGAGGTTATCCAAAACGCTAGTCTCTTGGGGCAAGATGTACAACCTTTTTCTGCGGTCGCAAACGGGAGATTGGCCTGTTTGCGTCGGTAAAAAAAGGGTGCAGGCATGTACAAACGCTATTTTGCGAGTCACTGACTCGCAAAATAGCGTTTGCAACTCTCGCTATTAGGAAGGGGCATCCCTTCCTAATAGCGAGCCACAATGCCAGGTACTATTGATTTATGACTGCATTTGCGGACGCAAAAGACTCGCAGTTTACCACCTACTTCAAGGAGGTGTTAAACCATTCGCAAATAGGAAGGGGTCCCAAGGGGACCCCTTCCCCTTTGTGAGTGTGTGCGAAAATATTTTTTAAGAGCAGGCAGTGGTCCCAGGGACCACTGCTTGCCCTTAAAAAATGAAACTAAAAAGTTTAAGTTTTCTTTTTTAAATGTACCCCGTTTTCCTTTAAGGAAAACGGACAGCATTTAAAAAATGCCCACCATCCCTTTTGAGTGCTAACCATTCCCAATGGGGTCTCAAATTGCGCTTGTCTCATGAATATTGATGAGGCATGCAATTTGGGACCCCATTGGGAATTGCAAACAGTGTCTGAGACACCGTTGTACATTCACTTTAGCGTTTATATACTTTGCCTACTCAAAAGGCATGCTATTTCGAAAAATGCACCCTATACACCTAAAACCGGGCACAAAAAACGAAAACTGATTTTAGAATATCTAATTGTCACCTTTTTTTCTTTTAAATGACTCCCTTCTTCGTTTCCATTCTCTGTTCACCTCATACCTCTCAGAAAAATATCTCTAAGACACCCAACTGTTTGTCTAATCTCTATTAATGTGTTTCTGCAAATTGCTCATAATGTATTTTAAAGATCACAACCTTTCTTTTTTGGAAAGTCATACCCCTGTGACCTAAGGCTAACACTACCTAATCTCCTCTGGCTCGTTATTAACCACACCAATCGTCTGCATGGACTTGCATATCTCCCCTTTCCCACTAATAATCACACCTTAATTCTATTACTTTACCCTTTAGCAAAGAAACTGGAGTGAATTATCAATACCACTAACAATGGGTTCCGAAGCAGTGTGCTGCCAAGTGTAAAGCACTTCAACGCCTCTCCCGGTGTAGCAAGTGCTATTTAATACAATTTTAAAATATACCTACCTTACCAATACATTGGGATAATCAGTATTCTGGAGTCAATGTTTTTGCAAGTCCATATGAAAAAACTCATTATAGTAGTAGAACACTTCCCCCAGTCATAGCCAGGGTGAAGAAGTAAAGGTAAATGTTTAGGAGTTACAAACATGGTAAACACCTCAGCATACGAGTGAATGTTGTACATTACTGTTCTTCACATGTTGGAGTATCCCACATAAGCATACTGCAAACATGCAAATGCTGTAAACCAGCAATCCGCAATTGTCGGAATTAGGCACATAACCACACTGCAAATATGTCAGTGCTTCACTTCAGCAGGCAAGTAACGAGGAGGTTGTCACACATCAGCAGAGTGCAGAATTGAGAATTACACGCCAGTCCGCTGTTAATATGGAAATGCAAAGTATCACCATGCAATAAACAAGTAGATTCGTCACAACTTCGTGCTGCAAATGTGGAAAGACCAAGCATCAATATAAGCACAAATGTGGGCATGCCACAAATCAGTGTTTTTCAAATGCTCAAATGTCATATATGAGAATACATTGGGGTGCTGCACATCTGTAGACTTTTAACATGGCTTGATCCTATTGCACAAGTGGAACTTCTGCATATGTCGAAACTGACTAGACGGATTTAAAATACTAAACAAAGAATCACTGCACATGTGCAAATGTCAGCATTCTTCATGCATTGGAATGCTTTACATCAGCATACAAATATGAAACTGCCACACTGAATGCATAACAAAACTGCAAGCCAGAGAATGCCAATCATCTGCATGCAAGAAATGTTGGAAATCTACACATCAGCATATTGCAAACAGAAAAATGCCAAACCACAGCATGCTGAAACCATACATGGGAATGCCAAACATCAACAAACTGGAATGTTTCTAACATTTCTGAGACCTAATGTAAACAAACAGGGTGTCCAAAAATGTCATAAAGTCTTAATCTACGACCACAATGATAAAATGGAGGCATAATATGTATAATGCACATCTTATATCCCACGAGCAGCTTGAACACAGTGAGTGTGGCAGGTTTGCCGTGGGCAGCAGTTGGTAGCAGTGGGTGTCTCAGGAGTGCCGGCCTTTTGGAGGAGGAAGAGAGTCCCACCTAAGCTCAGCAGCTATAGACAGATCAGCTGGAGCCTCAGAGCTGGACTGAGAAGCCCAGAACATACCTGGAGATGCATGTAAGCTGCCAGAAGACATCACTAACCAATCTAATTTGTGAACAATGTGACATAATTGCAAAGGAGGTGTAGGTGGAAGCTGGCCCGAAGGTGCATTGAATCACCAGAATGAGATGGGGTAGCCATTCCACAAAACAATGTCAGAGGAAGTACCTAGTATCCCGATCACCAAGGGAATTACCCCACCGGACTCCATATGCAGCTACTGTGATGGCCATCATGGTCAGATATGCCTGAGAATTGGAGAAGACCACCCAGATGAAGGAACTAAGTGAATGCCGGAAGATTGGACAGGCTTTTGCACTGAGGGAAGCCAGAAACATTCCTCCCAGGAATAATATTATTACCTGGTGCCAGTTGGCACAGCGTATATGTGTGATAATGATTCTAATGTGTTTTGGATAACACAAAGGCTATTTTTTATATAACCTTGTGTGGAGTTTCTTTTGTGGTGTGCCTAGTGTGTTGCTGCTGTGTGTGTGTGTTGCGCAAACGCTTTACACATTGCCTCTGGGATAAGCCTGACAGCTCGTGCCAAGCTACCAAGGGGATGAGCTGGGGTTATCTTCAGCGTGTAGCTCCCTTGCCCTGACTAGAGGGGTGGTGTCTGCCTGGCTTAGGCGCAAGCCCTGGCCAACCAGAAATTCCATTTCTAACAAGGAATAATGGGGAGAGGATGTAGCCTTGTGGCTAGAGCAGTCAATCTCGGACCTGGGGAATCAGGTACGAGTCTCGGTAATGACGCTCAACATCCTGTGATTCTGGGCAAATCACTTAATCTCCCTGTGCCTAACAAGAAAAAAGAATGACTGTGTTCATCTGTAACGAAACTGGTGCTCTTGTAAAGCGATCTAAAACCCGATGTCTCGGGTCTAGTTTGCGCTATATAAAACTCTAATATATATATATATATATATATCTTACAGTGTTTCATGGTGGGGCAACATGCGAGTGCATTCATAATGTTATTTTGAGATTATTACAAGCAGTGCATGTTACCCACTTTGAAAATTGTGAATTATGAAAGTCTATGATCTGTCCAACAAACCGCCACAAAAACAGAAATGTGAACTTGTTTAAGAATTACATGGCGCAAAGAAACTGTCCACTCAGAATCAATTTGTCAAAGGGAAAATGCATAAACAAAAATATGACGATGTAGTGCATGGGTACCCCTTTCAAATACTCGGATTGTCAGCATTCTAGAAGGAAAAGAACATTTTCAGGCTGCAGTACAAACCCTAAACTCTATGATATAATTTGTTGTGAATCTACTACCTGAATGAGTACTGGAAGAAGAGCGAGGGCCTTCAACAAGGGAGCAGGCCTTTAATGGCTGGTAGATCCTGCCACAGAGGGATCTAAGGCTATTAGAACATTCCATTCCTAGAGGACAGAATGTTCTAATCTGTAAAAACAAAGACCTCTCGAAGCCCAAAAGAGTTTAAATCCCCTCGAGCTCCGAGAGGTGTTTGTTCACAGCAACAGTTGATAAATGAAAAAAAGCATTGGAATGTTGCTCTCCGGGTTTCTACCAGACATTAGAATTCTGGAGCACACCAATGTCTTCAAAGGAGCACTCAATGTTCCAATACCACACATATGCATTGTATGAAAAATGGTAGGAACCCCATTGATACCCTTTTAGATACCCTATGGACTATCCATATTTGACAATATAATATAGATCAGAAGAGGTCGCTCCCACACGCTCCCAAGGCTTGCTGACCTGGTGACTCCAGAGCGCCCTGTAGCAGATAGCGCTATCCGGTATCGTAGCTGACTCATACCACCGCGTCCGCGCTCCGCTCGTTCTGCCGCCTCCAATTAGCGATATTTGACCCCCGCATTGCTGACGCTGCCTGCATTGTGCATTTGACTTCTATAGCCCCGCATATTTCAATCAGCGCATTGTATGTTGGCATTGTTTTGTGTAAATTACTTTATGCTCGATTGAGCCCCAGTCTTGCCCAGTTTCGATTTAGACCTGTGCAGCCATTTTGTTGTTTGTTGTGCTCCCTAGCCCGTAGCTCCACCCCGTTCCCACCTCCCAGATGACCCTCCCTCCCACAAATAGTAATACACCGGCACCCCCTTCCCTGCGCTGTGACTCTCCTGACCCGATCAGAAGAGGTCGCTCCCCCACTCTCCCAAGGCTTGCTGACCTGGTGACTCCAGAGCGCCCTGAAGCAGATAGCGGTATCCGGTATCGTAGCTGACTCATACCACCGCGTCCGCGCTCCGCTCGTTCTGCTGCCTCCAATTAGCAATATTTGACCCCCGCATTGCTGACGCTGCCTGCATTGTGCATTTGACTTCTATAGCGCCGCATATTTCAATCAGCGCATTGTATGTTGGCATTGTTTTGTGTAAATTACTTTATGCTCGATTGAGCCCCAGTTTTGCCCAGTTTCGATTTAGACCTGTGCAGCCATTTTGTTGTTTGTTGTGCTCCCTAGCCCGTAGCTCCACCCCGCTCCCGCCTCCCAGCTGACCCTCCCTCGCCCCTCCCCTTCCACTACCCATATATGACAGATGCCTTTCCGCGCAGCGTTCACGCGCAGCGGTCGTGCCCCATGTGCGCCGAAGGTGCGCCAAAGGTAAGCTTGTCTACGCCGTCCGCGCCTGGACCGCGCCCAGCGCCAGACCCTCTGTCCCCCGCAAACCGCACTCCTCCGTATGACGCCACCACCCTCTTAGCCCTTAACTCAGGATGTACACCACAATGCTACGAAGTTGCCCCAGGACGTACCCACGGTCCCTTCGCCTGCCACTCCTGCAACTTCGCCTGCATCTAGACCCACACCAAATCCACAACCTCCAAAGACAGCTCCGACTCTAACCACCTGAAATGCATTCTGCTAAACACCCACTCGATCCACAAACACGACACAGAACCCTGGACCTACTCGACAATGCGTCACCGGACATCGCCTTCCTTACAGAAACCTGGATGAACGTATCTTCAGCACCCGACATCGCCATAGCCATCCCGGACGCATACAAGATCATCCGAAAAGACCGTACCAACCAAACAGGTGGAGGCATCGCCATCGTCCATAAGAACACCATCAGAATCACGACCAGCTTCGACGACTACCTTGCAACCGATGAACACCTCCACTTCCAGATCCACACCGACCCCAGGACCACACTTAGAGGCACCCTCATCTACAGACCACCCGGAACCCGTAAACAATTCAGCGAAGACATCACTGACTTCATCAGCCCAAATGCCCTCCCCTCTGAAAACTACATTCTACTGGGAGACTTCAATTTCCACCTAGAAAAGAAAAATGACTGCAACACCACCACCTTCTGGACAACCTGGCCAATCTCGGACTCAAACAACTTGTTGACACCCCCACCCACTTAGCCGTACACACGCTTGACCCTATCTTCACCTCCAGCAAACACATCTCCTTCCATACCACAGCTCTCCACTGGCCGGACCACAGCTGTGTTCACTTCAGCTACAAAACTACCACGACTCACAACCCCCCACGACCTATTCCTCGAAGAAACTGGAAAAAAATCACCACCGACCAACTCATCACATCGCTCAACCAAAACCCTCCAGCCCTCTCATTTGACCCAAACGAAGCTGCCACCAAACTCAAACAATGGATCACTCACAGCGCTGACGAATTAGCACCCCTAAAAAACCACCAGATCAAACAAGATAGCAAAAAGGTCCCCATGTTCAACGAAGACCTTAATAATTCCAAGAAACTATGCTGTACTCTCGAAAAAACATGGAGAAAAAACCCAACCACTGACAACCTGACCACCCTCAAGGCAGCCACCCGCAATCACCACCAATTGATCCGATCCACCAAGAAATCAGCTTTCAAGGATCGACTCGACAACAACGCCCACAACAGCAAGGAACTATTCAACATCGTCAAAGAATTTACCAACCCCACCGCAGCCTCAAACGACATTACTCCCTCCCAAGACCTCTGCGACTCGTTATCCTCTTTCTTCTACAACAAAATTGCCGACATACATAACAGCTTTAAGAACATTTCGAAAAAACAGCCCACCTCACCCACTTCCAAACCCGAACCACTCCCTAACAACCTTAACGCCTGGAACCCAATCACCACTGAAGACACCATCCGCCTAATGAACTCCATCCATTCAGGTTCGCCAACCGACCCCTGTCCCCACCACATCTTCAACAAAGCAGACTCCATCATCGCACCCCATCTCCGTGATGTCATCAACTGCTCCTTCAACTCCGCTACCTTCCCGGAAAGCTGGAAACACGCCGAACTCACTGCCCTCCTGACAAAACCCACAGCTGACCCCTCTGAACTTAAGCACTACCGCCCCATTTCCCTCCTCCCCTTCCCTGCCAAAGTCATTGAGAAAGCCGTCAATAGCCAGCTCGCTGCCTTCCTTTAATCCAACAACTCCCTCGACCCCTCACAGTCCGGCTTTCGAGCCAAACACAGCACCGAAACCGCCCTCATTGCAGCGACAGATGACATCCGAACGCTACTGGACAACGGAGAAACAGCTGCCCTCATCCTACTCGACCTCTCCGCCGCCTTCGGCACAGTCTGTCATAGCACCCTCATACAACGCCTCAGCAACGTTGGAATACAAGGAAAAGCCTTGGACTGGATCATCTCGTTCCTCGCTGGGAGAACCCAGAGAGTCCGACTCCCCCCATTCAAATCAGAGGCCACCGAAGTCATCTGCGGAGTCCCACAAGGATCATCACTCAGTCCCACCCTCTTCAACGTTTACATGAGTCCCCTCGCTTCCATCGCGCGACAACACAACCTCAACATCATCTCCTACGCCGACGACACCCAGCTGATCCTTTCCCTCACCAAAGACCCTAACACCGCCAAAACCAATCTTCATGAAGGCATGAAAGAAGTAGCCGAATGCATGAAAACAGCCGCCTAAAACTTAACTCAGACAAAATGGAAGTTCTCATCCTAGGATCTTCACCCTCTGCCTGGGACGACTCTTGGTGGCCATCGGCCCTGGGCCCAGAACCCATACCCACAGACCACGCACGCAACCTGGGATTCATCCTAGACTCCTCCCTCTTGATGACCAGACAAGTTAACGCCATTTCATCCTCTTGCTTCAACGTACTACGCATGCTCAAAAAAATCTTCAGTTGGATCCCCACCGAAACAAGAAAGACGGTCCATCCACGCACTGGTCACTAGCCGACTGGACTATAGAAACACCCTCTACGCCGGAACCACAGCCAAATTACAGACAAAACTCCAACGCATCCAAAATGCATTGGCCAGACTCATATTGGACATCCCTCGCCAAGCTCACATTACCGGCCACCTGAAAGACCTCCACTGGCTTCCCGTCAACAAGAGAATAACGTTCCGTCTCCTCACCCACGCTCACAAGGCCCTCTACAAACTAGGACCTCAATGCCTCAACACACATCTGTCCTTCTACACACCCACCCGCCAACTAAGATCCTCCAACCAAGCGTTTGCCGCAGTTCCACGCATCCACAGATCCATCATGGGAGGAAGATCCTTCTCCTACCTGGCACCAAGACCTGGAACTCTCTCCCCTCTCACCTCCGCCTCACACAGAACCACATTTCCTTCAGAAAGGAACTTAAAACCTGGCTATTCGATAAATAATGCACCCCCTCCCACAAGCGCCTTGAGACCCTTTGGGTGAGTAGTGCGCTATACAAATTTCTGAACTTGAACTTGAACTATACTAAAATATATTAGAACATTGGAACGTTGAGCACTCCATTGAAGACAATGGAGTGTTCCATGCTTCTACGGGCAGGTAAAGGCCTGCAAAGCAACATTCCAATGTTGTTTTCACAAAGGCCTCTTGGAGCCCAAGGGGATTTTAACCCCCTCGGGTTCAGAGAGGCCTTTGTTTTATTTATTTGAACATTCGGCCATCTAGTGACAGAATGTTTTAATAGCGTTATAGACCTTCGTAGCTGGGCTAAACCGGCTATCAAAGTTCCGCTTCCTTGTTAAAGGCCCGAGCCAAGCGCTGGATCGGGCCTTTAATAGCTGGTATAGCCCACTATGGTGGACTATTAAAAGGCTATATTACAAGTTATATTCCAAACATCATAATCAATACTCAGAAATGCAGGCAAAAGGAATCTTAAAGGCTGACCGAATCGTTCATAGAAACGTGCTCGCTTGGAAAACCTACTCAATAGAGCTGTACATTCGGCTCCAGAGGGCTCTATGTCGCCGTATGTCTTCTGGTAACGATTTGGTCAGTGCTAAGGGTTCCTCGTACTTGGTCGTTCGGAATTGAGAACAAGTCGGTCAGAAACAAGGGTATCGAATCAATTTATATGAAACCAAATCCAATTTGAAGGCCTTCAGACCAAGATCGGAATTGGGCCCTTAGTTGTGTAGCACAATTGCAGTCCTCTTGAAAAAAGGTAAGGATCCTTGTGATTGTAAATATTAACAAACATTTTTGCTAGTGTTTTAGATACTCGTTAAACGCAGTTATTATCTACTTAGCATCTGACATACAGCATGGCCTAATTCCTGCAAGGATGTCACATGCCACATGAATTTCACAGAAGATCTCATCAATAAAGCTGGACCTCTGCAAGAACCTTTAGCTACCATATTGCTTGTTGCAGAAAAGGCATCTGATTGAGTGTTCTGGAAGTTTCTGTGGGAGGTGCTATGAACAATGAGCTCACATTCGGAACACATCAAATATATTTAGACTTTATATCATTCTCCTAAAGTCTCTGTTCATATTAATAGTAGATACACAACAACAATTCCCATCAAACGCACCCTAGAAATTGTTCTCTCACTACCTTTTAATGCAGTTTATATGAAACCCTATATTAGAAGACTGTAGAGATTTGTCCCAACAATATTGAAACTAGAAGAGGTAGCTCAAAAAGCCATTTAAGCTGATGATGTTTACGTTTTTTTCATTTAATCTTAACTCAGCCATTAACATTAATGAGAACATGTCTAATGAGTTTGGATCAATTTCAAGGTACAAACTGACCACAACTAAAAATCAGATTATCTTTGGGGGATCTCTTTGAGGATCCAAAATAAACTCAGTCAGCTCAATATTTGAGCATCAATCTAATCTCTAATCTTGAATGATGTTTCAAATCTAATTCTTCGTCAACTTTTTGTCACACTAAAGCCCAATTAGACAAATGGAGACACATATTGATCTTATTAGGTTGTATTAATATGATTAAAAATAATGTTTTACCAATGATTTTTCTTTTTCTATTTGGCATTGAAACCATATTCTTTAAGAAGTTAGACACTGGGATCTTACAGTTTATATGGCAGCTTAAAACTTTACACAGATTGCTTAAATTCCAAACGCTCCTTGTAAGCAGAGATGTCTCAACTTCTGTGTGGGATCATAACTGGGATTCCTTCGTACAAGTGATCCTGCATCAGCCAGAGGGTTAAATGTTTTAGTTAAAGGCAACAGCAGTGAAACATCCAAAAAATAAATGTGAACTTGGAAAATTCTTCAAGCAAGTTGGACTCAAGAACTAAGCAAACTTTGAGATTTAGCATGACAGACATCGACTTCTACAAATCCCTGTCTCTGATTCTCACACTACAATGTAGGAAAATCCTGATTTGGTGCTATATTTCATGATCAATATTTATTCAAATGGCATTATCTTTAAAATACTAAGTTAAGTAATGTTTGGCAGCTCCCCCTACTTCTATGTTTTTATCCTGTGTAAACATAATTTGAGTTATATAAACATGCCTCTACAACAACGCTGTTTATAAACTTAATTTAGGGTCCAGCCTCTTCATCAATTTCTTAATCAATATCTGATTTTTTTTATTTTTGGTCACTCAGTCCAAGGTTGATGACCTGTAGCTCCAGGCTGTTGGAAGTAATAGACAACAAATACATTGAATCTATAGTAATTAAATCATGAATGATTATTTATGAACTCAACAAGACTACAAGCCCTGGCTTATGCAGTGTTTGACTTTCTTTTGACCCTCAAAACTCTCTAAATGGAACAAACAGTGTCGTCCATGTTGGGCCAGGTAAAGCATAATCCACATGTCTGCACCCTGCCCTAGTTTAGTTGAAAACTTCATAGGAACTAAGTCAGTCTGGCAGTCAAAAACATGTTTATTTAGACCACTGTCTTTCAAACAACAAAGTTCATAAACAGGGATATAGTATTAAAATAGTCATACAAACCTAGTATTCTTTTAAACCAATTAAAAATGGCATTAAAAAGCTATTCACTGCCAGTGGAAACCTTCCTATTGCACAAGTTACATCGAGAGACTTCATATCTATTAGCAATTTAGCAGCTTGTCCTCGATCTTATACGCCATACTTCTTTAAAATTGGTCTTAAAAATCTTTTTTGATTTGGCAATAACCAGAGGCAGTCTAACAACATATGTAATTCAAACCACATATACATATACTGGTATTTCTTGCAATTGTGCTCTTTACTTTTGAAAATGAAAAGAATGGATTCAGCTCAACTCTGAATTTTAACACTACAGGCCTCATTAGGATGTTGGTCGGAAAGGCTCTGAATGGTATTTAGATTTTCCTAAGCCGTGTTGGAAGCCATGTTTCTTGCCGACTCTGAAACATTTCCAATCGACCGATTATGATAGAAGGAAACCGTTTGGTCATCCCGACTCTGTCCTGACCGGTATTAAGAGAATCCTTTACAATGGACAGCTTTTCCGACCGACCAATTACGATGTCATATTCCGACAGCCTTTCCGACTCGAGGGTCGATTACAATGTTGGACAGAGTTATCGCCTCAGTACTGGGACCAAGTGACCTCCTGTCAGTGGTCCCGACCGACCAATTACGATGCATTCTTTACAATGGAAGCATGCAATCCGACCGGAATGCATGCTCTCATTGTAAAACAAAGAGGTGCAGTTCAGCCCTGCACACCGTGGCAAACACCTCAAGGTGCCTGCCATGGGGTGCAGGGATCAATAGGGGAGCACCATAGGTGCCCCCTCGGCCTCCATCAGGAGGCCTTGCACCCATGGGAGCCCTGCTGGGGTCCCCCAAAGTTGACTTCCATCAGCCATTCTTTGTCCGGAAGGCCGGCACAGAAAGGCTTTCGGAATCCAACATTTTAATCCCTCGGGTGGAAAAAGCCACCTTTGGGATTATTGAAAGCATTCTGACTGCCGGACAGCCCGTCAGAAGCCAGTTCGAATGTCTGGTTGCATTCCTTTCCAACCGACCCCATCATAATGGGTCGGTCGGAAAGGAATCCAACCGCCTGATAACGATGCGGATCGCATAGTAATCAGGCCCTGTGTCTGTCAGACACAAAAAGGTTGTTAGAAACTGACTTGCGGGCCCATAGCAGGCCCCCTTCACCCAGAGGACCATGGTTGGGGCCCATGGGGGTACCCTTGGGACCCCACTTTCAAACCATGTACAGAGGTGAACGCACCTTGGGGTGCCCAGCACAGGGCGCAGGGTTTTCCGCAACCACCCCTTTTTGCAGTGGGAGCCGGTGAACACAGACTCTCATTGAAGTCAATAGGAGTTCGACCAAACGGTGTTTAGAACCATCATAATTGTTTGGTCGGGCTCCCCGAACCCGAGTCGGCGGGAAACCATTCAGAGAAGGAGTCGGTTTTAATGCTATCCAACCGACATCATAATGAGGCCATACTTGTCTTAGTCCTACATTAGATAAAGCATCAGTATAAGGAAAAACAGCAGCTCGGCCACAAATTCCTCATACCCTGGATTGAAATTTTGGAACACAGATATATCATTTAATTATCTGTAGAGCATGTTTCAGTAAAAAAGCACAGCTCTGCTCTTGCTAATTTTACTTGTGGGTGGATAGTACCCAAATTTAAAGACAACCTGCTAGATATATCATTTAGCATTTTGTTACTTCTTGAGACCACTTTAATTTGCTCTTTAGAATCTCAGCTGCACAGAGAGTAGCAATTTTTTGGCTTGCGCAATTTTTTGGCTTGCACAATTTTTTTATTCTTCGCCAAAATCATGTTACATTAGAAAATGTTACATATGTCCATACTGTTAGGGATGATTCCATTCTTTATGCCTGTATCATTGATGATGTTGGTAGGCTTAGCAGAGCCTTTAAACATTTCCCTTACAAACAATACTATTTATATTTTCCACTTAAGCATAGCAACTCTGCTCCATATTGAAGTTGTGGACGTATCATTGTTGAGTAAGTGAATAATCACCATGGTGTACCTTTATTTACAAAATCAACCATATATATTATCTGTTTCTTTGGATTCTCTGGGGGAAATATTTGGACATGGTTTATACCGAATCCTGCATAATTTTGCAGGTATTGGTTTGCAATTGTCTCAGATTTAACAATTAGTATTTCTGGAATAAAGTAATACTTTGTTACAAAATCTCTTCCTCTGTCAGTAGTATAATTTTAGTGACTTCTCTACCCGAGCTATTAGAGACAAATCCCACTTGTTTTATGTTGTTTGTAGAGAGGATTTTCAATGATGGACACTAAGGGCCTGATTACGATTGCGGTCAGTCAGACCGCCAGCTGCTATTGCAGTGGTCAGGAGGGAGGTCTCCCTACAAGCATGCAGTGGTCTGACATCCACATATTGAAGCAACCACCGTGCTGGCAGTCGCAAAGCTATCGGAACCGCAGCATACTGTGGGCAATGTAAATGTTGCAGCACATTCCGCCACCTCGCAGCACCACCTGCACTGTGTGCCATGTACCATGCAGTGCATGGCACATGGTGCAGGAAGGTAAGTGGGGCACTACATGTGCCCCCATGGCTACATCTCAGTGACCTGCAATGCCCGGGGGACCAGTTTGGGGCCCCCATATTACTCTCTGACAACCTTTTCTTGGCGGGGTTCCAGCCATGAAAAGGCTGTCGGAATAAGATATGAAAATCCTGAAAGCAGTGCCTGGCTTGGCACCACCACCATTCAGGGCCGCGTCTCCAACCCTAATGTGGACTATCAGCTGCAGAAAAAGTACTACTGAAATGGTGAGGAGGAGTAAAATTTACTAATCCCACTCCATTTACTGCTACAGTACAGAGAAACAAAACACATATTTTAACAACTGTATGAAATGCCCCAAAATATAAAATTCTATATTTAATAATTAAATCTCTAAATTTCAACAACAAAATATAAATAAATATTTTTTTTATAATTAATATCAATTAAACCTAATGTTATTAACATGTATAAAATACCACACTATGGGGTAGATGTATCAACATTTGTATTTGCAATTTCTTCATAGCGATTTTTTGCGAGTCGCTATTAAGAAATCGCAAAATGCGATGTATCTAGGTTTTTTAGAAAATTCTGCGATTTCTTAAATATCGCAGAATTTTCTGCGATTTTTTTGCAATTTCTTATTTTGCTAAATAAGAAATTGCAAAAATGCGTGAATCTGCCAATGCCTGGAAGAAAATGATTGAATCATAGTCAGGGAGTGCACTTGATTAACAGCACCTGCTTGCCTGAGCCACACCTAGTGGTAGTTGGAAGCTTGTTAGGCAGCTTAGCAGACCTGTTTCCCTGCACCATGGAGCCTAAGAATTCACAAGAAGGTGCATCTCATGAAAAAAAGAAGAGAAAGCAAATATTTTCAGAGAAGGAGCTTGAAACACTGATAGAAGAAATGGCTTGCAACCATGATTTGCTGTTTGGTAAGCAAGCCTTGAAAGTTCCAGAAGCCAGAAAGAGAAACATTTGGCTTGAAATACAAGAAAAAAATTAATTCTGTAGGAGTGACCCCAAGATCCATAGAAGAACTGAAAAAGCGATGGTATGACATGCGCCTGAGGTCCAAAGAAAAGCTTGCTGAGAGAATCAAAGAAGCAAGTAAGACTGGTGGGGGAACTTCAACTGCGGATCAGCCTACTCCACATGAAACGCTGGTTGAGGCAACACTCTTGTATGAGAGTGTCAGTGGAGTCACAGACATTGACAGTTAGGAGCCTAGACATGGAGAAGAAGGTAAGAAGGATGCATGTTTGTTTGCTCGTTTCAGGGTCATGCATGTATTGTATGTTAGGAAAGGGTTTACTTACTTTATTCAATGTAGTGAGGATTTTTGACACTTTTTATTTTGAAATCATCCTCTACAACATTAGGCTTTCTAGTTTTACTTAACAATTGATTGCTTTTTTTCAAATTTTTAAAATTGTGACTATAATATACACCAAAAAGGAGGGCAGTTTTGGTCCAAAATCAGGGAGCATTTATTGTAAATTTACAGATAGGCACAGAACAATATGATATTTTTCTTTCTACATTCACAGCACATGTTGAACATCCAAGTGAGGAATTTCAAGGCCACTCTTCACATGCACATGACTTTACACAGGGTGAAGATAATTCAAATGAGGAAGTGGATTTAAATCCAATCATCAGGTCCAAAAGAAGACATGTGGGCCCTTTGTCACCATTTGTGGATGATGATGAAGAACCTGAAGGGGCAACAGAAAGAGCCAATGAGACATTGAATAATGCTGAACATGTTGAGCAAAGAAATGCTGCCAGAAGAAGAGCCTATACCTTAGATTGTGCCAGGCCTAACAGGGGTGTTGTATCAGACAATCCTACTGTTTTTGAAGGTTTAGAGCAAAACATGTTGGAAGTGCAGCAGAAACAACATAAAGCATTGAGGTCCATTAATAGACAGCTCGTCCAGCTAAACAAAAGCAATGCTGGCATGGGGGATGGGATGAGGCAAATAGCAGCCTCTGTGGATAGACTTTGTTTGGCAATGGAGAAGTCAGAGGAAAACAGGGTCAGGGCAGCACGTAGGCAAAACACCAGAATGCTTGGGTACTGCACTGCAATAAATAGACTGTGTAGTGTCACTGCACAGTTCAGTAGGCGTAGTATTTCCATGCAGCGCATGGTTAGTGAATGCACCTGGAATGTGGCAAAAGGGCTTGATAAAGTAACAACAGCTGTTGATTTGATGCAGACCTCTAACTCTGGGGCACGTGCATTTTTTGAACCTTTGGAAACGGAGGACACTACTAGTAGGAGCAGTGAACACAGGAGTGGGAGACATGCCACCGCACATACAGCTGGTAGGAGCAGTGAGGTGGGGCAGCGCTCCAGCATTAGACAGCGGCGGAAGTAAATTGTTAAACTTTAGAAAATGCTTCTCAAAACTTAATTTCAATGTTTTGTCTAACAGTTATATACTTGTAATTTCATGCGCAGTAACATCTTCTACTATGCAAATTACAATGTCTTTTCAGTGTTTCATTACATAAAGTAAAACATGGGAACATTAAAAAGAGTTGTCATGCTTCCATTCATACCTAAAAGTAATTGTGTGTGATTTCTGCACGTCTTTCACGTCCTGCTGCAGCTCCTACTCCTGCAGCACCTCTTCTTGGTGCTGGTAAATCATCATCGTCTGAAGATTCAGGGTCACTTACATCACATTGTGTTCCTTTTCTCATGGCCATGTTATGTAACATTGCACAGCTTGTTATAATTTTGCAGCACAATGATGGTTTGTACTGTGAAGAACCTCCACTTTTGTTAATCCTACGAAACCTGCTTTTTAAAATTCCAAAAGTCCTTTCTATGACTCCACGTGTAGAACGGTGTGCCTTATTATATCTCCTGTCATGTACATTTGTAGGATTTAGGTAAGGGGCAAAATGAAATCACGTACAGCATATGCACTATCACCTACATAAAAATATGAAAGAAGGGTTACTTTTAGGAACATTAATGGTGACCTTAGAGAATGAGGACATTTTAAATGAAATATGCACTTACCAAGTAAAAAAGCTTCACCAAATTGCCCAGCACTCAAACGTCCATGCAATCCACTGTGCCTGAAGATGTAAGAGTCATGAGTGCTTCCAGGGTACTTTGCCACTATATCAGTGATTATGTATTTGGCATTACACACCATTTGAATATTCATAGAATGGTAGCTTTTCCTATTTCTATAAACATATTCTGTAGCAGCAGGAGGGGTGATGGCAATATGTGTTCCATCTATGCATCCAATCACATGTGGAAAATGTGCAGTTTGATAAAAATCCAATTTTGAAATTTGGATATCTTGTGGATTGCTGGAGAGGTAAATATGATGGTTCAGCCTACTCATCATTGCATCAAGAAATACTCTGAAGAAACGTGAAAAAGCACTCTGAGACACTCCACCCACCTCTGCAATGACCCTTTGAAATGATCCAGAACCAAGAAGATGCAGGGAGCACAGTACCTGTACATGTGTAGGTATTAATTGGTTCTGTCCGTTTTATGCTCCAAAAAAGTCTTTAATTCATCAATTAGGTCCAAAATGGTGTGTGGATGAAGTCTATATTTTTCAAAAATGTCTTCTTCAGTTTGCTGAAACAAAGTTATCCTCAGTCTGAAAATCCTCTCTTGCCTCTGTCTCCTGTGTGCAAGAGCTTGAATGCGCAGCCTCCTAGCTATCAGGTAAAGTCCAGCCATTGTGCTTTGAAAAGATGCAGTTGGAACTTTCTTTTATACTTTCAAATTAATTACCACCTGCTTGATGTTAGTGTTATTATCGATTTCTTATTTTGCGATTTTTAAGAATTCGCAAATTGCGATTTTTTCATACATCTTTATGCAAATTCTTAAGTTGCGATTTCTTATTTGCGATAATTGCAAACTAGGAAACGTGCAAATTAAAGAATCGCAAAAATAATTTGCATATTTGTTGAAATAGCAGACATGAATTTCTATTTTCTTGTCGCAAACAGGAAATTTTAGCGATTCGCACCGTTTGTGACAAAAAAATAGCTTGATACATCTGGGCCTAAATTCCCACAAACATAAGATCCTACAATTAAAATGTGATGAGAATCAACAAAGAATACCACAAATAATATTTAAATAATAAAAATGTAATTTTTAATAAATTAATAAATATTTTTTACATTTATGATTACTTAAATAACATCCCACCCTATTTATCTACCAAGTAAACAACACACACCTAAAATATTACAGAACAAATATGATAAATTTACAACTAACGTAATTATCAAATAAATAATTAATATCAAATTAATAATTAATTATCAATACATTAAATAATAATTAACTTCCCACCCTGAAAACACAAAAACCGACACCTAAAATATATATTAAATATTATAATAATTATACAATTTACATAAATATTTACCAATTAAACAATTAATAATAAATAGTTAACGATTGATGAATTATAATTATTTAATTCCCCACACTTTACCCCAAGAACCCATACATGCAATATAATTTAAAAATGAACTTAATTACATAATTTACATAATTAATTATCAATTAAAAAATGAATAAATAACATTAAATATATAATTTATTGTAATTAATTTACTTCCCACCTTGTATTCCTAGAACCCCACACCCCACACCTAAAACATAACTTAAAACGTAAATTAATTGCACAAATTACAGGATTATTGTGAGAAATGAGATCTCTGGTTGGCTAAGGATTGTGCCAAAGCCAGGTGAGACCACCACTCTAGTCAGGGCTTGGGAGTTACACGCCAAAGATAACCCCTGCTCACTCCCCTGGTCGCTTGGTACGAGCAGTCAGCCCTATCCCGGAGGCAATGTGTACAGCGTTTGCGCAACACAAACACACACAGCAGCAACCCACTAGGCATACCACAAAAGTAACTCCACACAAGGTTATATATAAAAATAGCCTTTGATTTACCATAAATACATTAGATCCTAATCACACCATGTACACGGTGCCAACTGGCACTGGGCAGTATCTACAGGGAATTATATACACACGAAAGGGCCACTGGGGCCACTGTCATAACCATCACAAATCACCAATTGTTACTGTAGCACACATAATAAATGTAGAGCACAACCAGTAACTACTGGCAAAAGTTAGGAACGTAGCATGAGGTTCTGCAATGTAAAACACTCCAGGCAATATTAATACTATTAGGCATAAAATACATGATGCACCAACCTCATAAGCACTACATCACATTATTCAATAATAATCACATTAGGAATAAAACATATTAGGCTTAAAAACCCTTAGCATAACCATATTACGCACTAACCTTATAACCATAAACATCATTAGAGGTATAGATCAGGGCATAAAGGTATTGCGCAATAGACATCACATTTAGGCATAAACACAGTGTGCCCCAAGCGAGGGCACAACACATGAAAACTGTCCTCAGGCAAACTGAACTCTCACTGGGCTCCAACACCCTATGTCCAAAAGTGTCAGGGCTGGCTGCGCATGCAGTAAAAGTAGAGTGCACAAAAGTTCAGGCCTAAACATGGCAGATGCCCACTAATTGCTGGGCAGCTGTGAAGGCATACATTTGGGCACTGGCACTCCCTGTGCCAACTGCCCTCAGAAGGACATGCCCCCAAGGTTGCAGCGAACTGCACTCTCGCAGAGCAGCTGCAAAAAATGTGCAGTTACTGTCTGGAACTCCTGGTGCATCTTGTGCCCCCATTGGGGCTTCTCAACACAATCTGCCCCCCAAGTCCCCTCTCCGGGACATTACAAAACAAATGGTCCCCGGGGCACTGTAGCCCAATCAGCCAGGGGTGCCACCAACATTTCTCAAATGTAGTCCCATTCACCGGGGCTCCAGGGGGAGGTCTCCAGTCCTTTTGCTGGTCTCCTCTCCTCCTGGCTCCTGCCAGCCCGGTCCCTCCACATCCGGGGCAGAACGGCAGTCACAGGAGAGCACCCACTCCTCGGGGGCTCTCTCTCATCTGCAAGGCAGTGAGGGTAGGCACCACACCGCGGGGCTCTCCCTTGCACATGGGAGCCCTGCATCACCGGACATCCTCCTCTTCAGGCGGTCTCATTCAGTTTACAGGAGTGTGGGGTGGGCTCCTGTCTGCTTCCTGCTCCTTTGCACCGGGGCATGGGTGGGCTCCCGTCTGCTCCCAGTCTCCTCTTCTCTGTACAGGAGCACGGGGTGGGCTCCCGTGTGCTTCCTGTTTCTTGGCACCGGAGCGCGGGTTGGGCTCCCGTCTGCTCCCAGCCTCCTCTTCTCAGCACAGGAGCGCGGGGTGGGCTCCCGTCCGCTTCCTGTTTTTCCATTCCCAGGAGCGCGAGGTAGGCTCCCGCCCGCTTCCTGCTTTTCCTGGTCAGGTCCCACCCCCCGTCTCGGTGAAGTTTGCCTGACTTCCTGTCTCACGCTCCACACCCGGGTTGCAGCAATAATTCCTCTTCGCTGGCAATACGGGGTAGGCTCCCGCTCAGGAGGTACCGATGCGGGGTGGGCTCCCGCTTGAGAAGGGAACAAATGCAGGGGGATCCCCACGCCGGGGATTCCCTCTTTAAAATGATCACAGCTCCGTGCTGCAGTAAAAAACAGAAGCGCTGCGCTTCTTGGGCAGAAAATAGAGGGCTCACCAGGAAATAAAGATATAGCGCTTACCAGGCACTTGAAGTCCCAAAATCTAGGGGAAAAGAATGGAGCGCTTTGGCCAGCAACAAAAAGCAAAGTGCTCTTCCAAAGAAAGGCAAAGTTCACGGGGCACAAGGCTGGGCTCAGGCAGGCCAGCACACAAGGCCCTCCAGCAGAGAGGCAGTCCCTTGTGGCGGTTCCTCCTAGAGCCCAGCAGCAGCAGGCCCCAGCGTCAGGACAGACACAGCAGAACATTTTCATGAGGTCACAGCCCCCTCTTTTATACACATTTTTCCTTTGTTCACACATTACAGAGCTGGGGAAAAACCAGATGCAACTGGTTTGGGGGAGATTTGGAGCACTTTGTTGTGCTCAGCTCCTCTCTGCTTTGTTAGGTGGGGGCTAGGTGCTCAGAAGCACCACAGGGGTGGAGCCAGTGTTGTGGAGGGAAGGCACAGCCCTATTCAGGTCTCCCTCCCAGCTACATGCAGATCTCCCTATTCACGACTGGGCAGATTCATCCTAGCTCCTGGAGCCAAGCACACCATCCAGCCCCTGTCAATCACAAGTCAGACATGCACTCCACATCAGACAGGCAGACCAACAGCACACAGAAATGCCAACTTCTAAAAGTGGCACTTCTCCACCAGTCACAATAAATCTGTGCACACCATTGCGCAGAATTTATTCTCATGAATTCTCACATACTAAACTCGCCCCTGCACTCCTCACATACCAGGAATTACCATGGGCACACATATCCCCCATGCATTCCTATGGGAGGGCAAGCCAATCTCACCACACACACTCAGTGTGTGCACACACTTTACACTGGGACACAGTGCTAAAGTGTGCAGAGGCCAAAAACTACTAATATCAGGTCACATTAAAAGGCAAAAAGGTTAGGGGTGAACCTGCCAAAAGGGCCAAGTCCAACAATTATCAATTGAAAATTAATAATAATTAAAAATAATTATTCACTAATTATAATTAATTTACTTTCCACCCTGTACCCCTACAAACCCCACAACCTACTACAACACTAAAAATGTCACTAGCAATGACATTAAAATAAAAAAAAAACTAAAACTGTACAAACTATACTAAAAAACATTAAATAGTTATACAAACAATTCATTACATAGTAAAAGACATAAGGATAATTAGAAAACAAAATTAAAAACAATATTTTTGTAAACAATATTAACAAAATAGATATTTTTGACATTGATATTCCTTACCTCTGAAAACTGACATTCTTGTCAACAATATTCCTGCATCACGATATTTGTGGATCATGATATTAACATTTCGAAATTGCTGCAACTCGATATTTTTTACTCAATATTTTGTCTGAAAAATAACAGCATATTCACTCATTGCCAGAAACTGCTAAATTACACTTCTCCATCTTTTCTTCAATAGTGGTGTGGCTTTGACAAGGCATGCAAAAATCAAGACACTATAGGCACTTTAATTAAATTCCAATGATGCTTGAATCAATCGACTGATTACCTTAATTTGTGATAAGATCCCCTCGCCTTACTTCTCTTGTGCCTCTTCTATTTCCTCTAGCTGCTAAGCCTGAAATGTTATTTGGCACAATTATAGAGATGAAATTTGCTTTTGCTTTCATGTGATGCTCTGCTTTCAATATATTCTGCTTCGGTACAAAAATAAAATAAAATGTATATGTATTTATTGGTTTGCAAGAAGGATGACAGACTGAGAAATGAGAAGCAAGGAAAATTAGAAGCCTCTCAGCCTGACAATCTCGCACAATGAGCATAAGAACATCTGGTATGTCCAGTAGGAACAGTTATCTCTATATAGCATACAAATACATTTAAAAGGTTTCATAGGGAAGAACTGTAAACCTCTTGCCTGTGTCCGCATTCCAGGGATGTATCAGGTTCCCTCTGAAACCAAAAATTCTCTGAAATATTAAATAAGTCTTCTTTTGGAAATACCTTTTACCAACTATGGCTTTTTGTCCCAATTCCTTAAAGACATTGTTCTGGAAAACGTACCATTCACCCTCCCCCTTTTTTTCTGGAAATATTTTCTGGGGGCTGAGCAAGACAGTCACGCTCACTTCCTCGCAATAAGCCGGGATATGGTCTTACGCCCTAGTTTCAAATCTCAAAAACTCCCAGTGGTTAAAAACAGTGTTTTCAGCAGTACATTTAGTGATCAAAACATAAGGGATGAACTTCTATTTTGATGAACTAACATCAGAGTTTCTTTACATGTTGTGTTAGAACTGGGATTTCTGTTTGGCAGAGGTATGCACCCTGTTCAACAGGAACCAAACTCTAGTCAGAGAAAGCTAGATACATACTAAAAAAATAACCTGTGCTCACCCTCTGGTTGCTTGGTAAAGTACAGTCAGGCTTATCTAAAGAGGCTATGTGGGGGCGTGGCTAAGATGGCAATGAGATAGGACGTGAAACTCTGTCTCTCCAGTGCCGCCAAGTTTTAGCTTTGGCATATCACCCCCCTCTGGTGCCATCGGACGATCTGCTGAGATGGGGTGAACCCGGCAGCTGGTCCAGCGTCATCGGGCTGATTCTTTCCAGATGCAATCTTCTATTTGCTGTCCTCTGCGGTGAAGTGTTGCAGCGGCCTATCAGGCCGGTGGATGTGCGCGGCCCCGTCGGAGCTCTCTTAGCAGACACCTGGAAGTGCTGCCCTGTGGGTGCAATGTGGGTCACGGACCAGTGGAGTGCCCTCCTACAAAGCGGTCTAGAAGAGGGGAGACGATGACGCGGCCGTTGTTGCCGCTGTGGTGAGGAGAACCGCGCCAACGCCATCCTGGGGCTCTCCTGCTGCTGTCTGGCCCTGCGTTCTGGGCGGGCTGCGATGTAGGAGTGCCAGGGCCCAAGCAGAGTGTGGGGACTGCTCCTGATCAACTCCACAGCTGCGGAGAGTGTTGCTGACCCCCGGGTCTCTATATGCACCAAAAGAGAAACAAAAACCCTTCCTTCTCTCCGCCCTATCGGAGGTTGTCGCTTCTCCAGATCTACTGGGAGGGGGATTTGAACCTACTGATAGATGGAGGGATGGACAGATCAGGGATGCGCATGCACCAAGCTGGGGCTCTTTCACTGGCGGGCAGGGACTGGCTGGTTTATAGTGGTCTCCACGATGTGTGGCAGGCTCAGTATCCCGCCGAGCGCGACTATACATATTACTCTGTTGCACATAAAACCTATGCACGCCTTGACCTTTTTTTAGCCTCTACCTCGTTTAT
This sequence comes from Lissotriton vulgaris, assembly GCF_964263255.1. Classification (NCBI taxonomy): domain Eukaryota; kingdom Metazoa; phylum Chordata; class Amphibia; order Caudata; family Salamandridae; genus Lissotriton; species Lissotriton vulgaris. The sequence goes on from NC_141693.1 coordinate 1,374,197,016, forward strand.
GCCTAGCCCCCATTCCTCTGCCATTACTCCCCATTCTCTCTCTGATCACGCCCTCATTTCTGTCCTTTTGCTTGCGCAGCGAACACAAATACGTCTTCCGGGTTGGTGGGTTAGGGAGAATCTGTTGCATTCTGAGGATGTGGTAAAGTGCATGCGAGACACTATAGCACACTACCTCCAGGTGAACGATGTGGGGACCAAGTCATTATCATTGGTGTGGGAGGCCCTGAAGCTGGTGGCGCCAGGGGAATTTATCACCATTGCGGAAACCTACAACTCCATCTGTAGGGAAAATAGCGCTGAGTTAGAGAGATAGGTAGGGGAGCTTGAGACGATCGGTAAGCAAACGGGGGGCCCAAGGGTGTGGCGTAAGCTAGGAAATTGCAGGCGCGTGCTGAAGCACTTACACCTGGATAGAGAAGAGCATACCCTCCTAAGTTTGCGACACACATTTTATCTTAGCAGTGATAGGTGCGAGAAGATGTTGACCCAGAGGCTGCGTGCCAAGACGCAGTCGTCCTTGATCCAGGTGGTGGGGGATCACGTGGGAGTAGTCGAGACAACAGATGGGCAGATTGTTGCCGCCTTCCTCAGTTTTTATCAACTTCTTTACTCTGAGCATGTCCCATCACCGACAGTCCCCAGTGCATATCTAAACTCCTGTGGCATAACACCTCTTCCTAGAGCTGTAGCAGAGGAACTTGATTTGGCAATTGGTATCAAAGAAGTGATATCAGCTATCTCTAGATTGAAGCCGGCCAAGGCACTGGGGATGGATGGATTCCCGGGGTCCCTTTACAAAGCGTTCTGTGTAGTGCTGGCTCCCTTTTTAACTCAACTGTTTAATTCTTTCCTTGAGACAGGGATGGTGACGCCCTCCATGTCGGACGCTGGGATTTTGGTTATTTTGAAACCTGGTAAAGATTACCAGGCATGCGGGTCCTACAGGCCCATTTTGCTTCTTAACATTGATGCGAAGCTCTTTGCTGGAATTTTGGGGCAGGCATTCATAAAATTAGTCTGTACGCAGATGATGTGATCCTAGCGCTCACGCAGCCTCGGGCAACTCTTCCAGCTTTACTCAATGAAATTGCTGCCTTCGGGGAAGTCTCGGGCTATAAAGTTAACCTAGAGAAATCTTTGATCCGGAACCTTTCCATTCCTTCTGGCGATCTGAAGGCCCTACAAAGGGATTTCATGTTCTATTGGACCCACACGGATATACCATACCTGAGGGTTCAGTTGATGCCGACCATCGAGCGGATGGTCTCGCTAAACTATGCCAGGCTGCTGGAACATACAAACAATGCGAAGGATACCTTGTTGTGTATTCGCTTGGCTTGGTTTAGGAGGATAGCGGCGGTAAAAATGTCTGTTCTCCCGCGTATTCTCTACATCTTTCAGCTGTTACCAATGACCCAACCACCTGGAACGCTCAAGAAACTGCAGTCCCCTATTAACAGGTTCGTATGGGAGGGGAAAAAGCCACGACTCTCTCTTGCTCAAATGACACGCATGAAAGCTCAGGGTGGACTGGGTCTCCTGCTTATTGGCGGATATTACCAAGCAACGTGCCTACGTTACTTTGTGGAATGGAATAGGCCGCTATCCAGTAAGCACTGGAATTTTATGGATCAGGCAGTCGCGGGGTGATTATCTGGAGGGAACTATGGTTACCCCGTATACATAGAGCATTGGGCCTATATTCATCTCCTGTCACTGCCCCTACCCTCAAGGTCTGGGATAGGTTAGCGTTGCAGAAAGGTTGGACAACGTTCCCATCCCCCATGACCCCCATTGTAGACAACCCTGATTTTCCACCGGACAGGCGTTGGCAGTGTTTCAGTGGTGGAGAGAGGAGGGCTGTAAGAGGTTGGGGTCCCTCTTTGATACGGAAGGGCTGATACCTTTTGGGCAACTTCGAAAGGTCTACAATCTTTTAGGAACAGATGCATTTCCTTATAGTCAGGTCTGTAACTGGGTGACTAGCCCCGCTAACTATGCCCCCATGTCACAGCCCCTGACCTCTTTTGAAAAGTGGCTAGTGCCCAAGGCAGATGACCGCTGGCTTATTTATGAAGTATATTCCATGCTTATGGCGCATCCATTAGGGCAGCGAACGAGAGTGCAGGTACGCTGGGAAACTGAACTGGGTAGGCCCTTAACACTTAAAGAATGGGAACACGTCCTATACAGGGCACATCATACAGCACATACCACTGCTGGGGCGGAGTCCGCTTTCAAAGTAACCACGTATTGGTATTACACTCTTGCACGCCTGAACGGCTGGGATAAAACCAAAACCAATCTCTGCTGGAGAGGATGTGGATTAACTGGAACCTTAGCACACCTACAGTGGCACTGCCCGAAACTGGAACGCTACTGGACAATGGTCTTAGACATTATTGATGCTGCGTTTCAGATTACACTACCTCGCTCTCCAGAATACACTCTGCTAGGCCTCTCCCAACCCAAGGCCTTCCCCTTGAGATCCCTCAGGGAAGACAGATTGCCCTGGTGCGGCTGGTGGCCCGCCAGGTTATCCTGGCTTTGTGGGTGACCACAGCGACACCTGAAGTACTTGCATGGATACATCGCCTGTGGCATCTCCTAGTTATGGAGCGCATGTGGCTAAGTGTGGATGGGAAAGTTATAGATTTTGCAAAACTGCGGGCCCTCTTTTTACATCTCCTCACAAAAGACATGAGAGAAGTAACATGCCCGAAATAATTACAGATTCTCATGCTTTTGCCTCTGGAGCCCTTGGGTTCCATTCAAACGCAGAAGGGCTGCGCAGATACCCAGTATGAGTGATGAGGTGTTGCCTTGGGTGGAGGGTCTCTAACCATTGATGGAACTGGTGCGGAGATGGGTGGGGGGAGGGACGGGGTTGTTTGTTTAGGTTGTTCCTTAGTTTGTTTATTTCTGTTATAAGCAGATGTCCTTAAACTGGAAGTAAGTACAGAAGTCCTACACGTCGGCCTTTTATGTGATAGACCTCCAAGCGGTATGATTGAAAGCTATGTGCTGGTGCTCATCTTTCGCTCTGCCGGCCTAGAGAAGCTGTGTACATTGATCCTGATTTCCGCATAATAATAAAAATTATTGATTCTAAAGAGGCTATATGTAAAGTATTCACACACACACACACACACACACACACGCACACACACACACACACACACACACACACACACACACACACACAACCACACACACGCGCACACACACACACACACACACACACACAGTAACACAATGAAAACACCACAAAAATACTCCACAAAGGTACAGAAATATAGATTTTATTTTCATGAGTAAAACAAGACCAACACGACAAAAATCCAATAAGTAGAACCAGAAGTATGAATTTTTAAAGATTAAATCAAAAGGTAGAGCTTTGGAGCCAATAGCGGTTAGGGGTTACTTGAGGTCCTGCTGGACTGTGGTAAATCCAAAGTTCAAGCCTACCATGATGGATGGCAGGCCGTTCCCAGGACTCATGCCGGTCTTGCAGGAAAAGTTGGAAAAGTTCCTTGGACGGAGCAAGCATCCACGTCGAAGACTTAATGAGTTGATCCGAGCTGCTCAGGCAACAAAGTTTTCATCCATGAACCCCTTTACAATGCAGGTGCTGTGTTGTCATCAAGCTGTGCTGTTCATTGTTGTCAAGCTGTGCAGTCAGTCGAAGCAATGTCATCATTCAGCTCCTGCTTCAGCGTCGAAGGGCAATGTGTCAGTTTAGAATCCCTCAAATTATCACTACGTTGATTTGATGGTGCTATACAGTATGTCACCTTTCAAGTGCCAAGGACTAGATTGGCACCACTTGGCAGGGCAGGACTCATAGATCGCATGTTCCAGGTGATTTTGCAGAGCTGAAGGAAGTCTTTGATGGACCTAAGACTTTAGAACGGGTGGCAAGCCAGTAAGCCCTTCAAGTGAAATGGAACCAGTCCTTGTCCTCAGCAGGGTAGAGATCAGCAGGCAGCAGGGCAGCACAGCAAAGCAGTAAAGCAGTTCCTCCAGAGCAGCAGTCAAGCAGAGTGGCAATCCATGTAGCGCAGCAGTCTTTACTCCCGGCAGAGTTCTTCACAGGTCCAGTAGTGCACTGTCTTGGTAGGGTCAGAGGTCCAATACATACACCCAGTTGAGCCTTAGAAGTGGGGCTGACTTTTAAGCAGCCCCTTCATGTGCACGGGCCCCTCTTTCTTCCAAGCTCAGGCTCCAGACTATCAGTAGGGGTAATCAGCCCTTTGTGTGGGAAACAGGACACTGCCTATTCAGATGTAAGTGCCAGCTCCCCCCTCCCTCTCTTTCGGCACATGCTGAGCTATCAGAATGCAGATGAGTTCTCTGTCACAACCACCCTTCCTGTGTTTGTGGCTGCCCAGAGGGAATGCACAAAGTGTAGCTGCCAATTACCCTAAACATGTATTGGAGACAGGCTGCAAGGCACACAAAGCAGTAAGAGCAGAGAAATGTTCACTTTTGAAAAGTGGCTTTTCTGAAATTGAAATGCTAAATCTAACTTAACCAGTAGAGAGGTGTTATCATTACAATTTCAAAGATATGAAACATGATGCAACTACTTCTTTCTAATCAAGAATTACAGCTTAAACGTTTATTAAAGAATTCCCAATGATAGCCTATGAGAGTAGTAGGCCTCCTAGTATTGAAAAATTAATGTGGGTGCTTGTCACAACCAGGACATGCAAACATAAGAATACATCTCCAACCTTTTTCTTACATAGCACCTTGCCCTTAGTGCTACCTAGGGTTTCCCTTAGGGATGACTGAGGTGTAATGAAAGGGTAGTTTAAGACTTGGCAGGGAGTTTTAAATGCCAAGTTCAAGTGACGGTAAACTGCACTCACAGGCCTTGCAATGGCTGGTCTGAGACAGGTTTGAAAGGCAACTGGTGTGGGTTTTACATTTACATTTAAAGCATTTCGGTTATCGGCACTGGGTATATAGTAATACCACGGTACATGGTACTTACAAGTAACATAAATATGTCAAATGGATATATGCCAATGTCACCATGTTTAGAGGAGAAGCGAATGCACTTTTGAACTGGTCAGCAATGGTAAAGTGCTCAAAGTCATAAGGCCAACAAAAAGATGCAGCAAAAAGAGGAGGTAAGCAGGCAAAATGTTTGGGAGGAGACCACCCTTAGGATGACAGGTCTAACACATGTCTTGCTCGCTTACCTACAATCATACTATCAACATTCTTTTTTTACAATAGGATGCTTTAGAATCATAGTGCAAATGTGTTCTGTGTTACAGTACTGTAGAAATGTGATGGCATCATTGCACTATTTGCATGTTATGTAGTTAACAATCTGCACAACAGCACATGCACAGAGTGAATGGGTGCATCCTTTCCTTCCACTAAAGTCACCAAATAAAATCACAAAGATAAAAAAAGAATACAGAGGGTTTTTATTGACAAACAATTTGCACAGCAATGTCCAGAAGCTTGAATGTGTTGACACAAATTGCACATTCTGGTTCACAAAAATTTGGCATTTTTATATCCACATTTTTCTTTCCCGACTACAGGGTTTCTAGTCGCAGAGGTTTGGAATACGGTTGTTCCTGTGGAAGGAGTAAAGGGGGTGAGAGCATCTTGAGAGGGGTTGGGCATATTCACAAACAATTATAATGAATTTTCATACCCACTTCGTGCACATACGCAATGGATGTTAAAGACCTCCAAAACCCATATATTTTACGGTCTTCAGGAGAAGTGGCTTCTCCATAGTGAAAACAGTTAAGGTACATTTAAAAAATCACTTTCAAATAGTAATCTGTTATTTTGAGAAACTTCTAAAACGAAGAAAGACAGCTTAACAAAAACAGGCTGCTATAACCTTATTTTAAAGAAAAAAGAAAGTGATGAAATACCTTGTTCACAAAAATATAATGTTTTCATGGAAACAATGACTGTTTGAGTTAAAAGACAGCATGACTAAGAGTTAAGAAGGGAATAGGGGATGATGGGTATACAGGACTGGAGAGTGAGAAGAGATAATAAGGGGTTTGTAAAAATAAAATGGGAGTAAAGTGAAGGAAGATTATGGGGTTTCTAAAAAATGGGAGCATAGCAGGAATGAGAGAAAAGGGATAATAAAAACAATGGTAAAGAACAAGAAGGTGTAAGAGATTTAAAAAGGGAAGAATGTGGGAAATAATATGAATAGGAAGTAAGGGGTTGTAAAGTGAACAAAAGTACAGTGGAAGGGGAGTAGGGGACTGTACAAAAGGGAGTAAAGTTGGAGTTGGAGTTAAGGGTTTGGAAAACAGGAGTAAATCAGGAGGGGGAAATTATTTTGTTGTTTTGTAGACTTCCGCGCAGCTTTCGATCTGATGGACCGGGAGCTATGTGGGAGGCCCTAATCAGTTATGGTATCCCAAAAGATTTGCTAAGTCTGATCCAAACACTCAACATAAAGAATTGGGCTCAGATAATTTTAGATGTAGATGGAAGTTTAAGCAGGAAGATTGAGATTGGAAATGGGTTGTGGCAGGGATGTGTATTGGCTACCTGCTGTTCTCTGCCTGTATAAACACAAAGTTATTAATGTTTAGTGTACTTCTCTAAATTTTAATCTTGAATGAATTATTTCATTGTTGACAATTTATCTGAACATATACATTTTACATGAACAATCAGTATTGTTCAGTTCTGTTCTAGACAATGCAATTACTATCTAAACAAAAAATGAAAAATAAGTTCAAATAAATACATAATCAAATCCCAATGCATTTCGGGAGTATTTCCCTTCATCAGGGGAGCGTGAATTTACTGAAAGAGACTGGACGGTAAGCTTGCTGGCGAATACGATGCTTAAATTCTTCGTTTGTTAACATTCACTCGCGTTCCTACGCGGGTTGTCTAACAGACCTCGATATTAAGACCTGACGAAACCAGGCTCCAGCATCAAGGTTTTACAACCTTCTTCTAAAGCTTTGCTCAGTAACCTTCTGTCCCTTGGAACATACTTCGCTTCAGCGCAACTTCACTGGAAGAAAACGTTGGGTTTTTCTGCATCAAGCAGTTCTACAAACCGTCACCGCGCAGCGTGTTACCAGCACGTGAATTTTCATGATTCCCCCTCATACAGATATAACCGTGACCTTTGGAAGCAACTCATGTTTAACCATTTGTTCATAGTCCCAGATAAATGAGCATAGTTTGAAGGAAAACGACGTTGATGAAATGGGTTAGCAGTCATCGGCAATCTTTGGTTATTACCAGAATACTCATTTTTTTAAAAACGAAGAATTTAAGCGTCGTATTCGCCAGCAAGCTTACCGTCCAGTCTGTTTCAGTAAATTCACGCTCCCCTGATGAAGGGAAATACTCCCGAAATGCATTGGGATTTGATTATGTATTTGTTTGAACTTATTTTTCATTTTTTGTTTAGATAGTAATTGCATTGTCTAGAACAGAACTGAACAATACTGATTGTTCATGTAAAATGTATATGTTCAGATAAATTGTCAACAATGAAATAATTCATTCAAGATTAAAATTTAGAGTACACTAAACATTAATAACTTTGTGTTTATACAGGCAGATGGATATCTGCCACAGGTAGTGCGAGCAGGGTCTAATGACTTGTGTCACTAGTGATCTTTCCTATCTCATGTTTGTGGAGGGTGGCTCCTCCTTCCCTCTCAGCACACCCGTTCAAAAACTGTGCAGTAAAATTTGAAAATTTAAAGACAACAACAGATAAAGGAGTGCACTACTCAACCCCTATTCTGATCAGTTCTCCTTGTTCTTGGCAGACCTGCCATGGACCTTAGAGAACTCCAATGGGGCAAGCCCAAAACAAGATGGTAAGCATATTGCATGTTTGCACTATGCGGACGATCTGGTGATCATGGATCAGACCGAAATCGGTCTACAAAGGAAACTAAATATATTTCATGATTATTGCTACAAAGAAAAACTGGAGGTCAACATGGATAAGACTAAAGCCCTGAACTTTGGTCGGAGGAAAGTTGGGTTTGCATGGTATTTGGGGTCTGAGAATGTAGAAACCATCACAGAATACAGGTATTTAGGAATGTGGATTGAAAGAAATTTGAAATGGCCTACCTATCTAGATGCATTAAAATTAAGAACATCAGCATCGATTAGTGGACTGAAATTGTTTAACAAAACCTATGGTGCAATGTCAGAAAGACCAGTGTTAAAAGCCTACTCTGCCATGGTACCTCCGCAGTTTCTGTATGGTGCGGAACTTTTATGCTTGTGTGGCAAAAAGGGTTGGGATGTCCAGGAAGGTAAAAATCTAAAAAAATCTATTCTCACTCCCCTCGTCGGCAATGGTTCAGGCCATAAGACTTGAACTAGGACTGACTGCTTGGCGCATCTTAGCCAGTCTGGCCCTTCTTTGTTTTTGGCAACGCCTAGGAGTAGGTGAGAACACCAAAATAACACAATGGTGTAAAAATGTATTTGGAATAGTGAATTAGAATGGACAAAAGAGACTAGAGCTATCATGACGAAGTTGTGTAGCACGATGAAGGTTATAATATGTCCCATTACTTACATTATTAATTGTGATAAGAAGGTTCTAAGGGCATTGGGGAATGAAATATCGCAGGCACAGGATCAAAAGTACCTTGCGAATAAAACCTCAGTACACTTTATGACTGTGGCATGGAGAAATGAACAAATACTTCCCCTATGTTGACAGATTACCTGTTTGTTGGTTGAGACGAGAGATTCTAAGGACAAGAATTGGGGTAAACCGGTGTTATGTAAATAATGTGGTAACAAGCTTAATGATTGATAAAATGGGAAGATGTATTTGCACCTTGGGCTCTTCATGTGATTTGTTACATATTTTAATAGATTGCCAGAAGTTTCGTGATATTCAAATCATGTTTTTAAGACTGATTTTAGTAAATATGAGATTAAGTCTAGGGCCCAGGCTGTAATTTTGGTGACGGAAATGAGCCCCTTAGATATTGATGTTGCTTTTGGGAAGTTCATGGAAAGAGTGAAGGCACTTCTTCTTAACGGTTTTAAATGAGTTTTTAACCCACCCAGATATAATTAATGAATGGAGGGTGTATTAATTGTATTGTATTTTAAGATGTGTGTAGTGTATTAAAGATTATGTAACTTTAGATGTATTTTATTATATGTAATGTTTGAGGACCAATGGTCCAAATAAACGTAAAATTAAACTAGGGAGGGGGAGTAAGAGGTTTGTAAAAAGAAAATGGTGTAACGTGGATGTGGGATAAGAAGGTGGAGTAAAGGAGGAGGAGGAGTATCACATGCAGCATTGACGGCAGGGAAGAGGTTCTTTGAAAAAAAGTCAAACAAAACGAGTAGAGGTTAAGGAAAGACCCCTCCCCATTTAAAGGAGCACAAAAACAGTTTGACGAAAGGATTTTTTCTAGAACGGCTTTCATCAGTTTGGTTTTGTCAACCTGGTGAAAACCATTCCTGATTTAAAAAATCGTCAGCATTGACTTGACAAAAGTATTTCCTCAAAACCACTTTCTTTAAGGAGGTTTTTCGTCCAAAGCACAGATAATCATTTAGCACAATGGTGTTTTCTACTGCCAGAAAATACTCCTGTTTAAAGTTAATCAGTTGAAAGTAAACCTTCAATTCTGCATGATATTCATGAATTACATCCTTTTTGTATTTACAAATACTGCCAGGTTTAACTCAGTGGCTTTTTTAATACCTATGCATGCGGTCTTACCACATAGGTCATAACACAAATTGAGTTGTGCTGGACGTGGCCTTTTTTACAGGGTTATCCCCAAACTTTTTACCTTCACCTTCCTATTTTATGAATTTATTTTTGTTCACATTTTGGACTCTGCGCACTGTACCGCTGCTAGCTAGGGCTAAAGTTATTGTGCTCTCTCCTTTAAACATGGTAAAATTGGTTTACACCCAATTGACCTATTTAATGTACTTGTAAGTCCCTAGTAAAATAGTACAACACACATCCAAGGCCTGTAAATTGAAAGCTACCAGTGGGTCTGAAGCACCTATTGTGCCTCCCACTTTAGTAGCCATGCAAACACGTCTCAACCCTACCATCGCAGCCTGTGTGTGCAGTTTAGGACTGAATTTCAATCTGACAAAATATGCCTTTTGCCAGGCCCAAACCTTCCTTTTTAATGCTCATATGTCACTATTAGGGTACGCCTTTTACAGCTCAGTGAGCAGGGTGAAGTGTATTTAAAAAGTAAGACACAACTTCAAAGCATGCCTCTCCCATGGTATAGCGTTGAAGTTACTTTATTACATTTAATAAGCTGTAACTTTCAACTGGGAGCAGGTAGATGGGTTGAGATTGGTGCCTACAAAATCCATCTTTAGGGTAAAATTGGATTTTTAGTCACAATTCTGAAAATGCCACTTTTAGAAAGTTTGTATTTATTTGACCTAAGCATGTTTCCCCTTGATCCTGTTCCTTGGTCACATGACTAGGTGTGGCTGATAGTTGGTCCTAGTGTAATGCTCCCAGACATGAAACAAAAGGAAGCTCTGTGTTGGCAGGATTGGCCACTCTGAGTTAACGTGAGGGGGAGCTGTTACTTACCACACTTGCGCAGCACAAAAGCTCTGCCTGAGCACTCTCACAAAGCGCTTGACACTAGTTTATTGTCATCCCAGAAAAGCTGGAACCATCACAATGAGGAAGGAGATGCCTGACACTGCAGGGGCCTGGAAACGTCTAGAAATTTCCTCCACTTAAAAGTTGGCACCAGGTATAAATGGTGGGCCTCAGATCCCAACACATCAGGAAACTTCTAGACCTGTATACACTGCCAGGAAGGACTGCTGTGCTGCTGAAAGGACTGCTGCTCTGCTGAACTCATGCTCTGTAGGACTGCTGCTCTGCTGACCTACTGCCCTTCTGCCAGGAAGAAGTACTGTCACTCTGCTGGACTGCTGCTCTGAAGGACTGCTGCCCTGATGTGCTGACATGCTTCCCTCCTGCCTGACTGAGGACTTAATCTGCACCTCTAACCCCAGGACCACAGAGTGACTCCAAGGACTAGTGAAAAGTCCTCCCAATCAGACGCCTCAGGGAAATAACAGGCTTCCAAAAACTTTGATCCTGGCACCTGGACTCTGTCATCTGTGAGTCCTACTTTGCTAGGTGGTCCCATCCAGTCCTGAACCCTTGAAAGTTCTCTGCCAGCCCATCTGCAGTATCGGCAGAACCAACTCATCTCCTCTGCTGTGCGATGCAACCCCGATCAGAACCGATGCATCACCTCTGCTGCGTGCAAGCCCCACAGCTTCTTTGGAACCAGCCGATGTGCGACGCACCCCAATGCGGGACTTTGCATCACAAGCCCCTTGTACAAGACATCCTTGACAAGGATGCAGGACATTGCATCACAGCTTTCCAGCTCCTAGGAATTGCCACTGTATGAAGCATCCTTGATGCAGGGCTCTGTAAAACACGGCAACTAGGATTTAAAGTCCTCTTGCGGGCCTAACCGGGTCCTTGTAGCCAGCCCATGCTCCAACACGGTAGACCTGAACTTGTGACTTTGTCACGGTCTATCTCAATGAGGTATCTACAATTTGCGCTTTCTGCTCTTAGTCGCTATTTGCACTTATATCTTTAAAATTACAGATATACAGATTGAAGTTTTGTTGTGTTGTTTATTAAAATGTACTCTATTTTTTTAATTGGTGTTGTGTTTTCACTTCATTGCTGTTTGAAGTGCTGCATAAATACTTCAAACATAGCCTGACTGCTCCGTGCCAAGCAACCAAAGTATTGAGCACAGGTTAATTTAGGTTTGCTTATGTCTCACCCTGACAAGGATTGTGTTTCCTGCTTGAGTAGGGTTTCATCCCCGCAATTGGTAACCCAAATTCTCACAGGGTGGAAAGTTCTATGTATGCCTTAATCTGCATTATCACTTCCCTTGTAATGTGGGCCATAATGGTGGTGTATGACAATGTATTCTTCAAAATGAAATGCTTGCATTTTAGGCAGGTCCTAAGGATCTTAGAATTAGTAAATTGGGGATAAACTGAGAATTACCTGCACTTTTAAATGTAGTCATACATTTCGTGACACTAAGACTGAGGTTTTCCTTTTGCAGAAGTCTGCTGAGTTTGGGAAGAATTGATAAAGAGGGGGGTTTTACCCAAGAAAATCCACACGGGACCTGGGTGCTATATAGTATACAGAATAAGGGTCCCTGTGAATTGTATAAACATTACTTGCATTTATTTAAAGCAATAATTACAAAAACAAAATAATGGACACACTGTAAATTAATCACAATGAGTAAAAGCTACAATTTATAAGTTGTAATAACAGTGCCCCAAAGGAAAGAAAGTGAGGTAGCGTGATGCTGTGAGAAGAGAAAGAGAAAGAATGATAGTAATCGTGACAAGTAAATATGTCAAATACTTGAAATTTATACACAATAAATCGGCTTCAGGTCCCTGAGCCAAAAGCAGGATTCTTGAAATATCCCATTATTTCTCAAAAAATGTCTATATTGACACTGGTATATAAGATATCCAAAGAATGCGGGCGGTGTCAACTGAGGAAGAGAGGAGGTAGCCGTCGACGTTTCGACCCCACGCTACAACAGTAGGCGTACTTGTGGCCTTACAACGGAGTCTTCATCAGGACAAGAGTGTAAACGGGGTGCACTATCAATTCATGGTACGTAGAGATATTTTCATACGATAAGTTGAGGAAATCCACTTGTTAATTCATTCGATTCTGAAGGTAGATCACAAAAGTCGTAGCGTATTTATGAAGAATGAGAAAGCCCAGACCTAATCAGGGCGGGCGGATGTGTCGGAATTAAGTCAGTTCGCTCGCATCAAGGTGCCTAATGTCGGCGTTTGGTATTCCCAAAGTACGGGAAGAGTAAACTCTACGTGCGCATTCTTTGGAGATCTTATATACCAGTGTCAATATAGACATTTTTTGAGAAATAATGGGATATTTCAAGATGGCCGCTTCATGTCTCACATATTAATGCACATTCTATTGCTTGAACTAGACTTTGTTCGTCCTGCTTAACTATTAATGCTATAGTTAAATTAAAGTAAAGGGGTTAGAGTAGAAAAAAGTGGTATACAGTGTATTCATTTATTTTCGCATTCTAATGTGTCTCTCTTTGACTTTATTATGAGCTCGTATTTGGGCCTGAAGGGTGACTTGAATCGCCATATAGAATTTCCTCTCCGCATGTGCTGAGAGCACTGAGAGACCTCGAGCGGTGGCATTGAAACCATGCCAAGGACCGTCTTACCTGTGATGTTCCTGGGAAACTGACTGTTTAACCCCACAAGATGAGGAAACATGAACCAATCAAATACTTTGTATATAAATTTGAAACAAATATTGCTGGGTGGAATAAAATCATGGGAAAATAAATTATGGACCAGAACATTGATCAACTTTATTGAATGGAAATGATCTCGTACTGGCATGGTGTGCTTACCTCTTCTCGCCTTTCTGACCAATAAAATCAAGGGAATACACGAATTTGCAACACTGGGCGGTGGTACATGCTCTGGAAAATGGTATAACTAAGGTAGGCTTAGTCAGTTAGACTGCCCGACTTGTCACAGACATGTCAGTGACCCAAAGTATGCTGAAGGAGAGTTTATCGATACAAAAGGTTATGCTGAAGGAGAATTTAGAGCAGAGGGCTGGTCGAACACTCTGTCAGAAGAATCAGGGTTTCACTGAGGGAGGAGGATTGAACACCCGGTCGGGGTCCGAGTGTAGCCGCAGAGAGGGGTTTGACGCTGGTGTTGCACTTATCTGACGATACCTGTCCTGTTGGCACCTGATTAGCCGGGAGCCTTTTTTCCTTGCCCAGCCCATGGCCAGGGTTGGTCCTTGCACAATTCTAGGTAAATATAATCTGTGCGGTATGTCCTTGTACCGTTTCCCTCTTTCACCCTTCCCAGGTACCAATGTCTAAAAATATATCTGAAGTCTTGCAAAATTATTGCTTTAATAATTATTTTCTTACTTGAAAAGTCTTTAATTTCACTATTTTGGTTTGGCTGTTGACTCATAAAATATTGCATAGATAAAGTTTTAAAAAACTTTCCTGAGTCTGTGGTTATTTATGAAGGTAAATGTTATTATCTACCTACTATGCTAACTCTCTTTGATCCTTAGGACTTAGAGCACAGGTGACAAGGATTTGGTAAGCCATGGAGTACAGGTATATGTCCTAAAAGTGAATAAAATGTTGATAGGCAGGAAGTTAAGCGGGATTACCGGTGCAAGGTGTGAATGTTTATGGGCCCAGGTCAGTGTTAGAAGTTGATGGGATCGGAAGGGCACGGCGTGCCCCTACTTAAAAAAATTACGCTAGTCCGTTCCTCTACTTCTTGATTTTAAAAAAGCGTATATACCCCGACTTTAAAATGACAACTTTTTTTTCTGCCTGTGAGGTGCAACATGCACATTGAGGAAGGCCTCTGCAGTGCACCGGACTTCCTCCCCTTCTCCTCTGTGTCTAGGGGCCTGCAGAGTGACACTGAAAGGGCCATCCGTCTTAGGATAGCGCAAAAATGGCTACCTCTGATGGCCCTGCTGCTGCCGTAAGCCTGTGACTCACACCTCATTTTGTGAGGACTCTGCCTGCCTTCCCCCACTGTGACCAATACAATGAGCACACCAGGATACTTTGGTGTCACGCAGACTGGACGCCACCTGGGAAAGAAGAAAAGGGCTTCACTGAGGACTTTGTGACTTTTGTAAATCAGCCAGCCAGAACTGAAAAGCTGACCCAGCCCCACCAGCCTCTCCTGAAAAATTTCTCCGTGCCTGTGGTCTATTTTTTTATTTTTTTTTAGGATTACAGTGGTAGTATGCATGTTATTGTGCGTGTGCTACCGGAGCACTTAGCACACATAAACAGTTGGAAAAACAAAATAGCCAGCTCCTGTCCTGTCCTGTATAACAGAGGGTATAACCCTGGCGTGTTTATACACAGGAGCTTTCTAAAAACGTATTGTGTGGCTTATATTTCTGTTTCTAATAAAAGAAAAGTTGTGGCGTAATAGTCAGAGCTTCCAAATTTGGAGTTAAAGAAGCACATTTGAGTCTTAGCGTGGTCTACACATCCTGTGTTTCTGGGCAAATTATTAATGTAGGCACTCTTTCCCTCTCCTTTCATCCCTTTTGCCATGCTTTTTAAATACTAGGTCACGCAGTTTCACAAGCGCATATACAAGTGCACCAATACTTTAATATGTTGCTTTAAATGCTACATAATACTTTTAGCATTATGCATATTTTTTTTCTTCAGTTGTGCCATCTAGTGCAATAAAAGGTGTTTCCCAAATATAGTTTGCCCATTTTGAAATAGATCGCCTTGTTTTTTAATAGCGCATAATTGTGTTAATTTAAAACATGTACATATTAACATTGTGTGCATCGCAGGGAGGACACGGGTATTCCGGAACACTGTTAAGCTGTGCATCAGGTTGATTTGTGCCAGAAATAATAATTGCCTGAGCCCGGAGCAGTTAGTACAGAAAAACAGTTGGATAGATAAAACGGCCAGCTTCTGTCCTGTATGGCAAGGGGCATAAACACAGGCATGCTTGATTTTTATAAAAGTACCCCCCACCTCCAGGTTGTGGCGTAATAACTGTGACTGCCAAATTTGGAGCTTAAGAAGCAGGTTTTAGTTTTAGCATTTGCTTAATATCCTGTATTTCTGGGCAAATCACATAATCCTCCATACCTACTAAAAATTCAATAAAGGAAGTTTCTGGGCAAATTAGTTAATCTTCTGTGCCTACCAAAAATTAAATGGGAATGTCCTTGTTGGTGCTTATGCAAAACACTTCCAGTTTAGCAATACAAAACTGCAAAAAAAATAAAACTTACATAAAAAATACTGAACTGCTGCACAGTTAAGGTTTTTTTGTCTATTCTCAGACTAAGGACTGACATGGAAAGGCAGATACACACCTGTCTCGGCTCATCAAACTGCCCAAAAAATGAAAGTTACACCAACAATAGTTAACTGCTGCACAGTTAAAAAAGAAAAATTCTATTGTCAGACTAAGGACAAAGTATATAGCATAATAACCACCTGTCTCGGCTCCTGCTTTTAACAACTGCTGATGGTGAGCACCGGCAAGACCCAGCCCATTTAAAACCCTGCGTGATGTAATGTTTGTAAGGTGTGTTTTACCTAATGTGCCACAATACAGTCTGCATCACAGGGGGGCAGGGGTATTCCAACAGACTGTCGTCCTGTGCATCAGGGGGATTTTTTGCATAAATAATACATTTTGAATTTAGCGGTCCTGCTTAATAACTGGCTGTACTTCAAGAATATGCCCAACACGTCACAAAAACGCTCAAATAAGAGTATAACCGTATCGGCTCCAGGCCATTTTATTTGTAATGCTTTAATCAACGAGAGAGAGAGGACTAGATAAGCTAGACCATATCCCCTGGGTTATATATATATATATCAATGAGGACTAGCTAGGTTAAGGGAAGTAGGAGACTCAGAGCAGTACGTCAAATAAGGAGAAACGTTGTTTTCCTTATAAAGCCCTCACCCACCGACCTAGTCGGTGGCATGCTTCATCATCGGGCCCACCACAGTGGCACCAAATGTGCCCCGGGTGTGCTTCAACGCCAGGTGACTGCGGAGCTGGTATGTTGCTGAGTGTGCAGTGAATAGGGTGAGAAAGGTGAAGTTTAAAAGCTATACAGTAAGTCCCAGTACCCGAGGGTAAAATATTTTAATGAACTGGGCCTCTGTTAGCAGATAAAAGGCAGGTAGACGTTGATTGGAGTGCTAGTTATGACCTCTAGTGTCTAGTGTGGTCTACATGTTTCAGCCAGTGCCTTGTAGATTTTAAGCTGGCTTTCCTCAGGACTGTTATATTATGTGAAAAACGTGCAGATTAAATAATAAAATTAAATTTTAGTGGTTGTGTTGACTTTTGGCTAAGTGAAGCGCACACTAAGGCGCTATAACTGTTAGGGGGGGATTCCCTCAAGCTTGACTACAGATAACACATAGGACAAAGACAAGACGTTTATGGTAGAGTCATGTTAGATTGGTATTTGATATACCACAACATATGCCGGCTTATAAGGTGGTGTGCGACCTATAATCGGCTATTGTGGGTTCATGCCATGGGCACGAAGCTGGTGAGGGTTTTTAAATGAAACCGTTAGTGGTGGTGGTGGGCTAGAGAGCGTATTTACAAGGTGAGGTACAGGTAAGTATAGTACTAAGTCCTCACTCTGTTTTGTCTTGTAAAAAGCTTCATGGGTCGCCTGGCAGAGAAAGAGACCCTGTTGGGATAATAACTTGGTCACAATATGTCCAACCTGTAGGGAGAAAAAATAGTGGCTTACCCCTTTTGTAGCTGTAGCGGTTCTATTGTACTCACGAGTATTGCAGTCTAGTTCCTCCTTGGACCTATTCGTCCTTCCGCGGCGCCCGTTGTGAGAGAGGAGGGCCGCCCGGTCTCTATTTGTAGTTTTTAGTTAATTGGTTTCACCTGCATTTGGTGGAAAGAGAGGGAGGGGGTATGTGCGGGCTGTTCGCATTGTCATGATTAGGCTTCAGCGCATGCGCCAGAGACTAGCGTGAGTTCTGCGCATGAGCGACTGTCTTGCGCATGTGTATTGCGCAAGGTGAAGTACACCGTTGGCAAAGTATGGGCGGATTGGCTTATCCGCTCACGTTGTGCTCAATATTGAGTATGGCCATGTAGTATGCCACATTCAAGGTCGGTGAGGTTTATGGCTTCGAGTCATAGTATTGTATGACTGAGACAAGAGTGGATATTACCATAATGGGTGATAGTCCCAGCATGAGCATGGCCAAACACGGGGGTAAGTGATGGCTGTTCATGAATGCACTGAGTGCCAGGGGGACATGCAATTTAGGGCACCCGTAAGGGGTACTCTAGGGAGGGGGGAGAGGAGGGATGGGGGCACTCATGCAGTGATGCTCTGGCACAGATATCCAAGAGGTGTGTGGGTTTTATTCTACATCAGAGAGATTAAAAAGTCAGAGAGTTCCATGGTATGGCATCGGTAAGGCCTTGGGTATGTGTGGATAAGCGATATATCCAGCGCTGTTCCTTCTGTAGGAGGAGTTTTTCTTTGACAGTGGTGTCAAATTGTTCTATGACAGTCCAGGAGAAGTCATTGGGGGTGTGGTTATGGGTTAGGAAGTGGTCTGTGAGTTTACTAATGTTTTTACCACACCTTATGGTACTCCTGTGTTCTGTCATTCTTGTCCGGACTTTCCGGGTGGTCATACCAATGTATCTTAGACCACATCGGCAGGTTATTAGGTACACCAAGTTAGCAGAGTTGCAGTTCGTGAATTGTTGTTGTGTCCAGGTTTTACCTGGTTCTAGGTTCAGTGTTTTTGTAGGTGATGTCAGGTGGCACACGCTGCAATTGTTGCAAGGTTGGTGGCCGGTGATCTTCGGCAGGCCCCATGCGTTAAGAATGGTGTTGTCAGTACTCTGTGGGGTTGGCCGGGGCCTGGTGTTTACTAGTTGGTCTTTGAGGTTGGTTGCTGTTTTGTAAGCAAAACGTGTTTTTTCCCATTTCCTTGTTCCGGAGTTGATGATTTTCCAATTCCTTTGTATGATGTTGGCTACCTGGTTGGACGCCGTGTTGTAAGTAGTCACACAGGTCAGGGTAGGTTCTTCCTGCGGTCTTTCCAAAGTTTCCAAGAGTGCCTCTCTGTTCTGGTTCCTTGCTCTTTTGCAAGTGTTATTTATTATTCTCGATGGGTAGCCACGGTCCTTGAGTTTGTGGATCAGATTGTTCAATTGCAGTTTGTAGTCCTGAATATTGCTGCAATTACGTCTAATGCGTAAGAATTGCCCGTAAGGCAGATTTTCCCTCAGGTGTCGGGGGAGAAAACTGTCAAATCTTAGCAGGGAGTTCCTTGCTGTGGGCTTGTAGAAAGTGGTAGTAGTGAGACTTCCATTGTCTGGTTTGATATTCAGGTCAAGAAAAGCTAGTTCGGTGGAACTGCTAGTGCTTGTAAATCGTAAGTAGGAGTCTTGGTGGTTGATCCAGAGGATGAAGTTGTCCAGCTGTTCTGGATTTCCTTCCCATATGAGGAGGATATCGTCAATATATCGACGCCACATTTTTATGTTGGTGGAGTATGGATTGGTGGGTTGTTGTATGTAGGTATGTTCGAAGTGGGCCACATACAGGCCTGCCATGCTGGGGGCAAAAACGCTGCCCATGGATGTACCATTGGTCTGCAGATAGTAGGTTCCTTCGTATTCGAAATAGTTCTCCTTGAGTGCCAAGGTAGGGCAGTCCAATATGAAACTACGGGGGTGTTATATTCCCAGGGGCTTGCCATAAGGACATCGTGTAGTACCTTTTATGTCGCGTCCTGTGGTAAGCAGGTGTAAAGGCTCTCTATGTCTAGTCCTACTAGTAAATCAGAAGTTGGGTTGAAGTTGATGTCTTTGATTACACTCAAGAGATGTTTAGTATCGTTGATGTAGTAAGGTGTTTTTTGGACCAAAGGATTGAGAAAGAAGTCACAGAAACGTGATAGGGGTTCTAATAGGGACTTTATTCCAGACACGATGGGTCTGCCAGGGGGAGGGGTGATACCCTTGTGTATCTTTGGGACTGTATAGAAGTACGGAGTCTTCGCATTCTTAGGACATAGGTAGTCCGCCTCTTGTTTGGAGATCTTTTCTGTGTCTTTGGCATTTTTAACCAGAAGATTAATGGTGTTTTGTAGTTGCTCAGTGGGGTCCCTGTTGAGGCTTTGTAGTTCCTGGTATCACTTAAGAGTCTTTTGCACTCTTGGTCATAATCCGTTTTGTTCATGAGGACTATGCCGCCCCCTTTGTCCGCGGGTTTGATGATGAGGGATGGATCGTTTTGTAGACGTTGAATGGTAGACCTATCTTTATTAGATAGGTTTTTGAATGTCTCCTTGTGTTGTAGTTGTTCTACCTCTGTATATACTGCCTGTTCAAATGTGAGAATTTCAACCAGGATACTTCCGGTGGAGGAATGAAAGTGGATTTAGGTCTGAGGCCTGTTTCGTTCGGGATGTCCTCACTGTCATTGTTGGTGCTATCTTTTTTCTCATAGAAGGGTTTTAGTTTGAGTTTCCTGAAGAACTCAGCGAATTCTACATGTAATCTGAAGGTGTCCAGTCTGGTGGTGGAGATGAACGAGAGGCCTTTATTGAGTACTTTTGTTTCCTCAGTGCTTAATTGTGTGTCGGACAAGTTGAATACAAATGGGCATGGCGGTCTTACTTGCTTGTTCCCGGCTGTTCCCTTGTTTTGTTCCTGGTGTTGCAGCTCACTGGTTCCTCTTCCGGTGCCCATTGTACCTGCCACGGGTTTCGTCTCTTTCCCCGTCCTCTCCTGCCCAGGGATAAAAAAGGATATTGTTGGTTCTGGTTTCCTTGGAAAAAGGGCATATTTCCTGGAGGGTACATTTGGGGGTAGGCAAAGTATGGAGGTGGTAGGTGACTGAAATGGGGTGGCAGTGGACCAAAATTATGGTTTTGGGGGGGACCTTGCCATGGTTGTTGCCAGTGTTGTCCTCGTCGTCCTCTGCCTCTGGATTTGTTTGACCCCGAGCTGGAGTTGCTTGAGACAGGGCTATTATCAGAGCTCTCTGAAGATTTTTGGGGGGGAGTGTAATCATCGCCTGCGTAAGGGTAAGTCTTGGAGTAGCTAAATCTTTTCAGATCCTTCTCAAATTTTTTAATTTTGGTCTGGGATAGGTAATCTTTGTATTCGGCTACTTTGCAATTTTGGTCATCAAGCTTTTTCTTAAAGCCCGTCAGGGTGGTTTTGAAGTGTGACTCTGTTGCTTGGATCTCTATCATGATTGCATCTGATAGGCATTTCGCTGTTTTTATAATGAGGACTAACCAGTCCCTGGTGCAGTGCCAGGCGATCTGGGCCCAATTTTTGCGGAATGCGGCATCGTCCAGGAAAATTCTTGGGGCATTCGTAACCAAGAGACCAGTAGGGGCTGAGTTGGTGCGTAGATATTGTGCCAGTATTACACCGTGCAGAACAGTCCGGATCCTGTTCCTCTTCTTCTCCGTTAGTGAATCCCAGTCTGTTGATTGGGCTACGGTGGCGGAGATGTTGAAATCTGCCAGGAGGTAGGGGTCAGATAGTATTTCGCTGACATCCTCAGCAGTGAAGGTGAGGCCAATATTTTCAGCCATATTTGGGCGTGGGTAGGGCTCTCGCAGCTGCGCACTGCTTAGTAATGCTTTAATCAACGAGAGCGAGAGGACTAGATAAGCTAGACCATATCCCCTGGGTTATATATATATATATGTATATATATATATATATATATCAATGAGGACTAGCTAGTTTTTCATTGACCACTGTCAATGAAAAACTCCTCCTACAGAAGGAACAGCGCTGGATATATCGCTTATCCACACATACCCAAGGCCTTAACGATGCCATACCATGGAACTCTCTGACTGTGTAATCTCTCTGATGTAGAAGAAAACCCACACACCGCTGCGATATCTGTGCCAGAGCATCACTGCATGAGCGCCCCCATCCCTCCTCTCCTCCCTCCCATGTGTACTCCTTACGGGTGCCCTAAATTGCATGTCCCCCTGGCACTCAGTGCATTCATGAACAGCCATCACTTACCCCCGTGTTTGGCCATACTCATGCTGGGACTATCACCCATTATGGTAATATCCACTCTTGTCTCAGTCATACAATACTATGACTCGAAGCCATAAACCTCACCGACCTTGAATGTGGCATACTACATGGCCATACTCAATATTGAGCACAACTTGAGCTGATAAGCCAATCCGCCCATACTTTGCCAATGGTGTACTTCACCTTGCGCAATACGCTTGCGCAAGACAGTCATGCATGCGCAGAACTCACGCTAGTCTCCGGCGCATGCGCTGAAGCCCAATCATGACAACGCGAACAGCGCGCACGTACCCCCTCCCTCTCTTTCCACCAAATGCAGGTGAAACCAATTAACTAAAAACTACAAATAGAGACCGGGCGGCCCTCCTCTCTCACAACGGGTGCCGCGGAAGGACGAATAGGTCCAAGGAGGAACTAGACAGCAATACTCGTGAGTACAATAGAACCGCTACAGCTACAAAAGGGGTAAGCCACTATTTTTTCTCCCTACAGGTTGGACATATTGTGACCAAGTTATTATCCCAACAGGGTCTCTTTCTCTGCCAGGCGGCCCATGAAGCTTTTTACAAGACAAAACAGAGTGAGGACTTAGTACTATACTTACCTGTACCTCACCTTGTAAATACGCTCTCTAGCACACCACCACCACTAACGGTTTCATTTAAAAACCCTCACCAGCTTCGTGCCCATGGCATGAACCCACAATAGCCGATTATAGGTCGCACACCACCTTATAAGCCGGCATATGTTGTGGTATATCAAATACCAATCTAACATGACTCTACCATGTATATCTTGTCTTTGTCCTATGTGTTATCTGTAGTCAAGCTTGAGGGAATCCCCCTCTAACAGTTATAGCGCCTTAGTGTGCGCTTCACTTAGCCAAAAGACAACACAACCACTTAAATTTAATTTTATTATTTAATCTGCACGTTTTTCACATATTATAACGGTCCTGAGGAAAGCCAGCTTAAAATCTACAAGGCACTGGCTGAAACATGTAGACCACACTAGACGCTGGAGGTCATAACTAGCACTCCAATCAACGTCTACCTGCCTTTCATCTGCTTACAGAGGCCCAGTTCATTAAAATATTTTACCCTCGGGTACTGGGACCTACTGTATAGCTTTTAAACTTCACCTTTCTCACCCTATTCACTGCACACTCAGCAACATACCAGCTTCGCAGTCACCTGGCGTTGAAGCACACCCGGGGCACATTCGGTGCCACTGTGGTGGGCCCGATGATGAAGCATGCCAGCGACTAGGTCGGTGGGTGAGGGCTTTATAAGGAAAACAACGTTTCTCCTTATTTGACGTACTGCTCTGAGTCTCCTACTTCCCTTAACCTAGCTAGTCCTCATTGATATATATATATAACCCAGGGGATATGGTCTAGCTTATCTAGTCCTCTCTCTCTCGTTGATTAAAGCATTACTAAGCAGCGCGCAGCTGTGAGAGCCCTACCCACGCCCAAATATGGCTGAAAATATTGGCCTCACCTTCACTGCTGAGGATGTCAGCGAAATACTATCTGACCCCTCCCTCCTGGCGGATTTCAACATCTCCGCCACCGTAGCCCAATCAACAGACTGGGATTCACTAACGGAGACGAAGAGGAACAGGATCCGGACTGTTCTGCACGGTGTAATACTGGCACAATATCTACGCACCAACACAGCCCCTACTGGTCTCTTGGTCACGAATGCCCCAAGAATTTTCCTGGACGATGCCGCATTCCGCAAAGATTGGGCCCAGATCGCCTGGCACTGCACCAGGGACTGGTTAGTCCTCATTATAAACACACATGAAACGCCTATCATATGCCATCATGATAGAGATCCAAGCAACAGAGTCACACTTCAAAACCACCCTGACGGGCTTTAAGAAAAAGCTTGATGACCAAAATCGCGAAATAGCCGAATACTAAGATTACCTATCCCAGACCAAAATAAAAAATTTGAGAAGGATCTGAAAAGATTTAGCTACTCCAAGACTTACCCTTACACAGACGATGATTACACTCCCCCAAAAAAATCTTCAGAGAGCTCTGATAATAGCTCTGTCTCAAGCAACTCCAGCTCGGGGTTAAACAAATCCACGGGCAGAGGACGTCGAGGACAACACTGGCAACAACCATGGCAAGGTCCCCCCCAAAACCATAATTTTGGTCCACTGCCACCCCATTTTGGTCACCTACCACCTCCATACTTTGGCTACCCCCAAATGTACCCTCCAGGAAATATGCCCTTTTTCCAAGGAAACCAGAACCAACAATATCCTTTTTTATCCCAGGGCAGGAGAGGACGGGGAAAGAGACGAAACCCGGGGCATGTACATTGGGCACCGGAAGAGGAACCAGTGAGCTCCAACACTAGGAAGAAAAGAAGGTAACAGCCGGGAACAAGCAAGTAAGACCCCCATGCCCACTTGTATTCAACTTGTCCGACACACAATTAACTACTGAGGAAACAGAAGTACTCAATAAAGGCTTCTCGTTCGTCCCCACCACCAGACTGGACACCTTCAGATTACATGTAGAACTCGCTGAGTTCTTCAGGAAACTCAAACTAAAAGCCTTCTTTGAGAAAAAAGATAACACCAACAATGACAGTGAGGACACCCCGAACGAAACAGGCCTCAGACCTAAATCCACTTTCATTCCTCCACCGGGAAGTATCCCGGTTGAAATTCTAACATTTGAACAGGCAGTATATACAGAAGTAGAACAACTACAACACAAGGAGACATTCAACAACCTATCTAATAAAGATAGGACTACCATTCAACGTCTACAAAACGATCCATCCCTCATCATCAAACCCGCGGACAAAGGGGGCGGCATAGTCCTCATGAACAAAACGGATTATGACCAAGAGTGCAAAAGACTCTTAAGTGATACCAGGAACTACAAACGCCTCAACAGGGACCCCACTGAGCAACTACAAAACACCATTAGTCTTCTGGTTAAAAATGCCAAAGACACGGAAAAGATCTCCAAACAAGAGGAGGACTACCTATGTCCTAAGAATGCGAAGACTCCGTACTTCTATACAGTCCCAAAGATACACAAGGGTATCACCCCTCCCCCTGGCAGACCCATCGTGTCTTGAATAAAGTCACTATTAGAACCCCTATCACGTTTCTGTGACTTCTTTCTCAATCCTTTGGTCCAAAAAATACCTTCCAACATCAAGGATACCAAACATCTCTTGAGTGTAATCAAAGACATCAACTTCAACCCAACTTCTGAATTACTAGTAGGACTAGACATAGAGAGCCTTTACACCAGCTAACCACAGGACGCGACATTAAAGGTACTACACGATGTCCTTATGGCAAGCCCTTGGGAATACAACACCCCCCGCAGTTTCATATTGGACTGCGCTACCTTGGCACTCAAGGAGAACTATTTCGAATACGAAAGAATCTACTATCTGCAGACCAATGGTACATCCATGGGCAGCGTTTTTGCCCCCAGCGTGGCAGGCCTGTATGTGGACCCACTTAGAACATACCTACATACAACAACCCACCAATCCATACTCCACCAACATAAAAATCTGGCGTCGATATATTGACGATATCCTCCTCATATGGGAAGGAAATCAAGAACAGCTGGACAACTTCATGCTCTGGATCAACCACCAAGACTCCTACTTACGATTTACAAGCACTAGCAGTTCCACCGAACTAACTTTTCTTGACCTGAATATCAAACCAGACAATGAAAGTATCACTACTGCCACTTTCTACAAGCCCACAGCAAGGAACTC
This sequence comes from Lissotriton vulgaris, assembly GCF_964263255.1. Taxonomy (NCBI): domain Eukaryota; kingdom Metazoa; phylum Chordata; class Amphibia; order Caudata; family Salamandridae; genus Lissotriton; species Lissotriton vulgaris. The sequence continues at coordinate 1,374,222,506 of NC_141693.1, forward strand.
CCTGCTAAGATTTGACAGTTTTCACCCCCGACATCTGAGGGAAAATCTGCCTTACGGGCAATTCTTACACATTAGACGTAACTGCAGAAATATTCAGGACTACAAACTGCAATCGAACAAACGGATCCACAAACTCAAGGACCGTGGCTACCCATCGAGAATAATAAATAACACTTGCAAAAGAGCAAGGAACCAGAACAGAGAGGCACTCTTGGAAACTTTTGAAAGACCGCAGGAAGAACCTACCCTGACCTGTGTGACTACTTACAACACGGCGTCCAACCAGGTAGCCAACATCATTCAAAGAAATTGGAAAATCATCAACTCTGGAACAAGAAAATGTGAAAAACCATGTTTTGCTTACAAAAGAGCAACCAACCTCAAAGACCAACTAGTAAACACCAGGCCCCGGCCAATCCCACGCAATTCTGACAACACCATTCCTAACGCATGGGGCCTGCCGAAGATCACCGGCCACCAACCTTGCAACAATTGCAGCGTGTGCCACCTGACATCCCCTTCAAAAACACTGAACCTAGAACCAGGTAAAACCTGGACACAACAACAATTCATGAACTGCAACTCTGCTAACTTGGTGTACCTAATAACCTGCCGATGTGGTCTAAGATACATTGGTATGACCACCCGGAAAGTCCGGACAAGAATGACAGAGCACAGGAGTACCATAAGTTGTGGTAAAAACATTAGTAAACTCACAGACCACTTCCTAACCCATAACCACACCACCAATGACTTCTCCTGGACTGTCATAGAACAATTTGACACCACTGTCAATGAAAAACTCCTCTTACAGAAGGAACAGCGCTGGATATATCGCTTATCCACACATACCCAAGGCCTTAACGATGCCATACCATGGAACTCTCTGACTTTTTAATCTCTCTGATGTAGAAGAAAACCCACACACCGCTGCGATATCTGTGCCAGAGCATCAATGCATGAGCGCCCCCATCCCTCCTCTCCCCCCTCCCTAGTGTACCCCTTACGGGTGCCCTAAATTGCATGTCCCCCTGGCACTCAGTGCATTCATGAACAGCCATCACTTACACCCGTGTTTGGCCATGCTCATGCTGGAACTATCACCCATCATGGTAATATCCACTCTTGTCTCAGTCATACAATACTATGACTCGAAGCCATAAACCTCACTGACCTTGAATGTGGCATACTACATGGCCATACTCAATATTGAGCACAACGTGAGCTGATAAGCCAATCCGCCCATACTTTGCCAACGGTGTACTTCCCCTTGCACAATACGCATGCGCAAGACAGCCGCGCATGCGCAGAACTCATGCTAGTCTCCGGCGCATGCGCTGAAGCCCAATCATGACAACACGAACAGCGCGCACGTACCCCCTCCCTCTCTTACCACCAAATGCAGGTGAAACCAATCAACTAAAAACTACAAATAGAGACCGGGCGGCCCTCCTCTCTCACAACGGGCGCTGCGGAAGGACGAATAGGTCCAAGGAGGAACTAGACTGCAATACTCGTGAGTACAATAGAACCGCTACAACTACAAAAGGGGTAAGCCACTATTTTTTCTCCCTACAGGTTGGACATATTGTGACCAAGTTATTATCCCAACAGGGTCTCTTTCTCTGCCAGGCGACCCATGAAGCTTTTTACAAGACAAAACAGAGTGAGGACTTAGTACTATACTTACCTGTACCTCACCTTGTAAATACGCTCTCTAGCCCACCACCACCACTAACGGTTTCATTTAAAAACCCTAACCAGCTTCGTGCCCATGGCATGAACCCACAATAGCCGATTATAGGTCGCACACCACCTTATAAGCCGGCATATGTTGTTGTATATCAAATACCAATCTAACATGACTCTACCGTGTATGTCTTGTCTTTGTCCTATGTGTTATCTGTAGTCAAGCTTGAGGGAATCCCCCTCTAACAGTTATAGCGCCTTAGTGTGCGCTTCACTTAGCCAAAAGACAACACAACCACTTAAATTTAATTTTATTATTTAATCTGCACGTTTTTCACATATTATAACGGTCCTGAGGAAATCCAGCTTAAAATCTACAAGGCACTGGCTGAAACATGCAGACCACACTAGACGCTGGAGGTCATAACTAGCACTCCAATCAACGTCTACCTGACTTTTATCTGCTAACAGAGGCCCAGTTCATTAAAATATTTTACCCTCGGGTACTGGGACCTACTGTATAGCTTTTAAACTTCACCTTTCTCACCCTATTCACTGCACACTCAGCAACATACCAGCTCCGCAGTCACCTGGCGTTGAAGCACACCCGGGGCACATTCAGTGCCACTGTGGTCGGCCCGATGATGAAGCATGCCACCGACTAGGTCGGTGGGTGAGGGCTTTATAAGGAAAACAATGTTTCTCCTTATTTGACGTACTGCTCTGAGTCTCCTACTTCCCTTAACATAGCTAGTCCTCATTGATATATATACATTTTATTTGTAAAACATTTGTGTGAGATGCTTCCTACAGGATATAGACGTGCCTTGCAGACATGCCTTGCAGCACGTTTGAGCTATTGGCATTGTAAAAGACAATACCTTTTATTAGGAACTGGGGAACCTGGTTCAGCCTTCATGCCTAGTCCATCAGATCACTCCTGAGGGAGCACATTCCCATGATATACCTTAGAAGAAACCAATAGACCTTAGAAGCACTGGTCTTTTAGCTCCAGCAGGTGAACCCTACCGGTGGCCAGTGTTGGTTAACCTTGAATCCATGTCCACCACAATCCATACTGAAGTTCACATCCAGTCTTGCGGGCAAGCCTACAAAGCAGCACACCCTAGAGCAGCAGTGACTTTGTCACTGAGGTCACAGGAACCCTGAGGCCAGTCCACCTCACCTCCATTGGCCTTGTTCCAGTAGTACTAATGCAACTCACCAGGGATTTGCAATGCAGGATTTGCAAGCACATCAGATAAAGGAGCTTGTTTCCAAGGGCCTTGTGTCATGCTTGCACCTTGCAACGTGGTACATGCACAATGCAAAGCTCCAAGTCATATTTTAAAAGCCACGTGAAGCCACTTTTCATGTCTTTGAACGGCTTCATAGATATGGAGTAGTGCAACGCAGCACTTACTGCTGCATTACCTTACTGTGTGCAACGGAGGTGTTGCAGTAGGTGCTGCAAAATCGACCTCCAGTAACAAACCAGCAGGACTGTGCAGCATAATGACTCACTCTTAAAAAATCATAATTCACAGCAGAGTTCCTTGTAAACCCAGTAGTTTTCCTGCAACAATAAACGTCTCCCACACAACTCCCACGGTTTTTGACGCATTCACAGATTTACAAGGACTTGTAATCCTGGGAATGCGTCAAAATCTTGCACTGCTCGAGGGGAGGCATAACTAGGAGAAATATCTTTATTTCTACTTGTTTTTTCGTCTTTCAAAGTGTGCTTTATTCTGCAGCACACATTGAAAGAGGATAAAGCCTCTCAAGATTGTTTTTGTACGTGAAGGTGCCCCTTCCTGCATAAAAACAATCCTGCATGCAAAGGAGGCACCCGTGCACCATGGGGCAAGTGTGCCTGCGTTGACGCTTGGCTGTCGAAATGGCGCCAGGCCAGGGGGAAAAGACAGGAATGCACCATATTGGATAAATACCGTGCATTCTTGCCCTTTCCCTGTGATACAGGGCAGTGCAGTAAAGTAACTTGCTGTGCTGCCCTGCGCCACCATTCCCGTAAATATGTCCCTAAGCTCACAAACTTCATTGTCTCTCTGCTTCATACACAATCACTTTTGGCATATGCTGCCTGCTTTGGGGCCACTGCAATTATGCAGCAATAGAGGACAACATTATGTTGCAGTGTTGACTAAATTATGCAGCACAAAAAAAAGACTGCGGTGTTATGTAGTATATTTTCTAATATTTTATTATTTTGACATTTTTACACATACTAACAGTCTCTGGGAAGCTTTCGCCTCATTAATCCCAGTGTAACATGCAAATGCAGCGCTGAGAAAGGTGACCAGTCAACCTTGGCACACGGCCTTCCACTTCACAGCAACACAATTAACATTGTTTAGTAAATTTTGCTCCGTTAAAAAACTTGTATATTAAACCTCAAATAAACATGTTTATCGATTGTTTGAATTAAACAGCATTACAAACGGTAACTCATCAGTTAAATGCCAAACGTACTGAAAATTGGTATGTTTTGCTATTTCTAGCTACACCTCCAACTCCGCCCAGTAATCCAATCCTTTGCTTATTCCCGCCCCATGAGTCTCAGCCCACAGTTCCCCTACTTTTTTTTCCCACTTCGACCTCTGGCCCAGGTGAGTATGGTAAACTGAGTTGGTAATCCTGCGTTATCACTGGCACCTCCTGCTGGTGACGCCCAAGGCGCCTGTCTAGTATTATTGCCTTCGTTTTTCACAGATGCTGAGGCGTAAGAGTCCACCTTTGGTGAGAACCCGAAACAACTCCAGGGGCCTCATTTATGAAAAGTGACGCATCGCTGCGTGAAAACAGCGATGCGTCACTTTTCACTGCGCACTCCTTGCAACACCAATGATGCGTCATATTTAATGTAAGACGCATCATGTCGCAAGGACTTACAGATCCGTCAGTATTTCTGACGCATCTGCAAGTGCAAAAGTGACGCATCGCTGGAGTGTGTAACAAAAGTGACGCATCTCCAGCAATGCGTCCTTTCACATGGGGAAAGCCCCATGTGAAAGGGCTTGCGTCAGTCTTACGCCTGCTGTGAGGCAGGCGCAAGATTTTGACGCAACAGCATCCTAAAAGTGACGCAGTGAAATCTCATAGATTTCACTGCGTCACTATTACGAGGCTTTTTGCGGGGGAACGCCCCCTCTGCATACATTATACCTGACGCAGGTATAATGTGGCGCAGGGGTTTCAAAAGTGACACATCTACCTAGATGCGTCACTTTTTAAATATGGTGCAACAAGGCGCATGTTTTACGCCGCAGATGCGTCACAAAAAGTGACGCATCCGCAGCGCAAAACTGACGCAAGGCCTCATAAATGAGGCCCCAGATTTCTAACACTGACTCCTCCGTGCACGCGTCCAAGCTGCTATGTGTCCAGGCACAATAATGTATACCTTGTTAGAGTTCGAGCGAGCGCCCCTATGCCCTTTCTTCATGGATACTGAGGTGTAATGAAGTGGTTTATTCAGTGCTGACAGAATCACATTAAAGCTCACTCAGCTATTCAGGTATCGGCAGCCGGCACACAATAAAATCAGCCCCAATACGAGGGGCATAGATTATGCACCAGCGTGTTAGATATCTCCGGAATACTCGTTACAGGGAGACAAACCGGTCTTACCTGGCCCGGCCAGGGATGAACGCTCTCCTTCTCCGCGAGTATTTTTGGAAGATGGCTGCCTCGTGAAGCCTTCCTCGGAGCGCTGCAGAGCAGCGGGAGCCCGTCCTCTCACCACAGCAGCAGCGCCTCTTATTTATAAAACGTCAAGGGAGAATAACACTTGGCGGGGCCCAAATGGAATCGAGCTGGTCGGACTGCAGATGCCACCTGAAATAAATCATCCATACATCGCTGGAGACCTGCACTACAGCGATTGAACAATTCAAAACAAGAGAAAGGCTCGAATAGCAAGCACCCTGGTTTGCAAGGCAGGTGGTAGCTTGCAATTTGTAGATCGTCTGATGCTACAGTAGGCCCTTCCAGCTGCTGAAAAAAGCTTCAGTGACTGGGCCAAAAATCAACTAAGCTGATATATGAGAAATCGAGCAACCACAGGCACACTTCCACACATCCGCATACACACCCAATGCAAAAGCAAGTCTACACTCCTCCATTTCTATCACACCGAAGAGTATCATAACACTTCAGTAACAGTGTGAGTGACAAGCAGCACAGAAGCAATACCAACGAAGATGCGACATTTTGAGTATTCGAAGCGCCCCAATTCCAAATGTCATGAATGCCATTATCCCACTACCCTGGCAGCAATAGGCACGAAAAGACCGACCTGTAGTAAGATCCAAACCAGAATAAGGAACGAAGCATACAATAATACAATCCACACCTTAAGGGACAGGAGTAGGTACAAAGCAAATTAAGGCTGATGATTTCTGAACCTGAAGGGGGGGGGGGGGAAGACTCCTTAAATGGAGCAACAACAACAGCACAAACAAGGGATAAGAAGCAGCGAAGGAGGGTTTTCGAGAATAATAGAATACATACAAGTCATAAAACATTTGAGTTAAATTAAAAATACTTGCAAAGGAAATAGACATAAGGTTACTACAGAGGTCACAGGAAGTGGAAAGACATATTTACTTATAGAGTTTGTATCACTTCTTATTTCTGGATATTTTTATTTAGCGGTAATTTTAAACTCAGTGTTTCCTACCACTGTAAAAAAGAAACAGTAATTTCTCAGTTTTTAAAAGTTATGAAGGAGACATACCCATGGCATCCTGGATGAGAAACAAGGACGGCTGTTCTTCAGCTCCTTTAAACGCGCCTCCTGCATTTGATCTACCAGCACCCACAAAGAAAGCTCAGCCCATTGGCTGCACTCACAAATACCTTCTTTTAACAATATGACCCAGACCTACAAAAAATGTACAAACAATATAATATGAAGCAAGAATCTGTTTCCAGAGATAGCCTGAAGAATTACGATACGACGCCCCGTTTTGTTTTAATTCCTATTTGATATTTAAATATATGTATGTATTTATTGCTGTGCAATATATCGTTGTGTGTGCTCCTTTAAACTCGATGTTTCTGCTATTATCACAAAACAAACAACCTATATTTAACAAAGATAATCTAGATTAATTGCAAAGTATCTTTAAGCTGGAGGAATCTAGATAAAGCCTTCAGAAACGAATTAATTCAAATTACACCTTGTTTCGATACCTGGCAAAAAGTCTGACTTGTAAACAAACTCACACTGACCCATATCATTGAGTTTAGCAGGGTTAAGTGAATTTCCCATAAATAATTTCGTTTCCTGTGATCAAGTGCAATTTTGGAAAAATTCAGAAAAATACAAATCGGGAATTTAGCATTACATTTTAGCATGAAATCTGTCATTGCATCCATTTTGAACTTACTTCCTCCTAAAATAATAGTTCATAAACAAAAGTATCGTTTTGTGTTTATATCTTCTTCTATTTGTTCTCACGAGGGCTTCCTTACATTCCTATGGTTCTGAGAATGATGTAAAGTGGAATGTGGTTTCGCTCAAAAGGGTGTTTGGCAGTGGGAGCGGTTGGGTGTAGTTGCTCTGTTTTAAACTGTACCAGACCTCTCCTTGCATTAAACTACTTTAAGCAAATCACCCCAAGCAACAGCCTCTTGAGTTTTGTTTGTTCACATTATGTTTATTAGAATGATTTAGTAAGGTCACATTTTTGGTGAAAACTCCATTCTGGATATAATGGGTGCTGTTTGTGTCATTCACTGCCATCAGGTTACCTAGCCATCTTCTCTCCATGCAGTCTCTGAGTGAGTATGCTTCAAATGTACTTCCTAGAGCTCGTAACTGTTGCACGTTTCCAAGTCCTTTCTGCTGTGTTTCTGTCTCTGGGCTTAGTTGTATTCATTTGTAAATCATATCATTGTTCAAATGTTGCATATTTTGTTTGAAAATCTCCGGATGAGAGATGCATGGAAGATGCAGGATGCTTTCTTAAAAATGGGATAGTGCTAAGGTGTAATGTTTTTGACATGATTGCTTCTGATTTGCTAAAGAAGTTGCATGTGATCATTATTTGATGAATCTGCAGTTTAGCTAATTTTCTAAGGAAAAACTGTGAATAGTAACCCTTTGATTATGGGTTTTACTCAGAACATACTTGAAATTATGTGACACTAGTTTTTCGAATTTTCGATAACAAGTGTAACACGGACAGAAATAACAGTTTGTACTCACCAATTAACTTACCACAAAAGCGTCCCTGGTTGCAACACTGAAAAATGGTCACTAATGCCAATCAGCCTTATAACACTCTGAGGCTGCATACAATGCACGTTTTGACCACACTCAAACCACTTGTATTGGGAACTTAGCACAGCAAGTTTGCCATTAGCCCTGATGTAAACTATGAAAAAGATCTCTTGTCGACCCCTTGTATGAAAAAACATTAAAGCTATAATTTGGGGAGGATTGAGGCCCTTACACTCCTCAGCCATGGGGGTCATTGGGCAAAATGTCAGTTTCGCCCTAAGACATGCCACAACTGCGCAAGAGAAAACCACATCAGCAAGGGTTTATCCTTCTGGACGAGGGAAAACAACCACGTTGCACAGAGTACACCTAAATAAAGCTGAACTGTGACCACCCTGTCTACCTAACACCACCAACATTTGAACAGTTAAAGGCATGATACCTGGCTCTTTCTGATTCCACCTAAAATAAACCATTCCCCATGGGGATTGATATTAGGGGCAGCAATATCCTCCTTGAACTAGACAGGCTGCGTGCTAATAAAAAAAGGAACCCTGAAATAGCCAATGCAGAACAAAAATGTAGTAGAGAAATCCTAGGACTTCCTAAGAAAGTTAGATGTAACATAGATATAAAGGACACACGGATATTTCAGCTGCCCTTTCCCTGGTGCTAGATCGCCACCCCCAGCAGGCCCCAGCTTAAGGCGCTGTTCCACGGCACTTCAGGCCAACCTGCCCCAATCCGTGACCCTGGTCTTCCAACCACTTCATCAGCGCTCTAAGGCTCAGACTCCTGCTTAATGACATAGTGTCAAGTTTTATTTTACTGGATTTTTTTTTGTTCTGCTACATTTATAATTTAATTTAATTTGAATTATGTTGGCCTCAGTTGTATTTGCTTTGTTTATTGTAGACATTTGGTTTGACCATTGAATCCTTTCTGTTTTGTTTTCCTGCCGCCCGCTCCTTCCCACTTCCTGAGTATCATTCCTTGTTGGTCTCCCTGTGCTGCCCCACAGCCCCTCCCACCTCCCAGGTCTACTTAATGGATGTTGCTGCGTGGCCGCAAAGGAGACGTGCCACTTGCGTGCCAAAGGCAAGCCCCACTGTGTCGTGACCGCGCCCAGTGCCAGGAAACCTGGCTCCTCAAAACTCCAAAGATACTCCTGCGCCAAACTCCACCCCTTGAATCCTATGCATAACAACAGCTGCCTCGCATCACTGTACACTACTGAAGGACGGTTCACCTGCACCGACTGCTGATTCTACTCAAGCCTCACCAGGTCGGGCACCACCACGGCCACCAAAACCTAACCACAGATTCAATTCAACGGAATATTGCTGAACGTCAGATACCTCTGCAAACAAGCCACTGAGATTGAGACACCTCCACCAACCTCGCTCTCACATGGCTTTCATCACTGATACCTGGCTCACTCTGACATCAGCCTCCTACATCGTAACAGCAACCTCCACAGGATGCAAGCAGCAGCACCAAGACTGTGCCAACAAAAACGGTGGAGGCATAGCAATCATACACAAGGAATCCATCACCTGCATGACTACCATCGGTGATGCAACAGCCACAACAGAACACATGAAATTCCAGATCCGCCCGGCACTAAGACCACCATTAAAGACACCCTTGTACACAGCTCACCGGGACCATGCACAGGCAACAACAACACAATAGCTGAATTCATCACCCCGCCTGCAGTCAACTCAGACTGCTACAGTTTCCTCGGAGACCTTAACTTCCACCTAGATGAATGTAGTAATCACTCCACGCAGGTAGATGATGTTCAGGAGGATTTATTCAAGGTAAATAGAAGATCAGTAGTACCGTAGTATTCAGCCCCACCAGCCAGGATCTCAGCCATTCTCCAACTGTAAGTTCCCACTCTCAACTTTCCATCTTGCATCATTCAGACAGCATTCCACTGGCATATCATGAACCATAACAAACCAGGATACTACATATCCTCCTTTGTTCCTAAAAGAAAACAAAAGGAACACCACAATTTAGAAAAACAAAAGAGAAAGAGAGCAGAAGATAGACGGAGAATAAAGGAATTAGAAAAGCGGAGAGTACCAGAGAGAGTAGAGGTAAAACATAATGAAGGGAGATGAGAATAACATAAACCAAACTCATCTTCCCCTCCAAAGATAGCACCCGCTAAGGGTAAAACTTTGCTTATGCATGGGCAACCTCGAGTGGAGGTAAAGATATGTGCACTGTTACAAAACAAAACTAGACCCACACTAATCACCTAAAGAAAGGTAAAATGTGCACTATAGTGAGGGTATAAAACATGTAATGTGATATCCATGTGCGGACGCACCTCTAGATGAGGTAAAATGCTATGCACAGGGAGATGGGAAAGAACCCCACAACACACCTCCGGAGAAGTCAATAAATTGTGCCCAGAAAATGCAGGACACCTGTCCGCGCGACGCACCTCAACTGGAGGTCAATTGAATGCACATGAAAGCGGGAAATCACCCCAAAGCATATCTCACAGAGAGGTCAAGAGTCGTGCATGTGTGAGTGGGACTACAGTCCTCACAACATTGGGAAATAACCCCAAAACATACCTTGTGGAGAGGTCAAAAGTCGTGCATGTTTGAGCTGGACTACAGTCCACACAACACCTAGTGTACTTGAAGAAAAATAAATGTTGCACTGTGTGAAGGTAAGAACCTTAGACACCCTATGTAGGGTAAAACGAAAACCATAACATTGTGCACTGTGTGAGGATACCCTATGTAGAGTAAAAAAAAACATTGTGCAGTGTGTGAAGATACCCTATGTAGAATAAAAAAAAAACATCAGTAGTACAGTAGTATTCAGCCCCACCAGGAGCAGGCAGCCAGGCGCTCAGCCCTTCTCCAACTGTAAGTTCCCTCTTCCAACATTCCATCTTGCATCATTCAGACAGCATTCCACTGGCATATCTTGAACCATAACAAACCAGGATACTACATAACCTCACTGGCTCCAATTCCAGCGACCTCCTTCAGAGTCTACACAGCATTGGCCTCAAGCAGATCATCACCCATCCCACAGAAAGAGCAGGAAACACTCTCGACCCTATCTTCACGAGTAGCAACAGAATCAAGTACAGCCACACAACTGAACTCACATGGACAGACCACGCCATCGTACACTTCAACTTCACTGGTCCACCACGCTCCCCTCCCAGTTACAACCACACACCCTACCGTAACTGGATCTGCATAACCCAGCAATGGTGGATGAACGCCCTCAGTTCCACCAAACCAATCATTTCCCCCATCCTGGACCAAACAGTACAGATTTTCAACAACTGGATCAGCAACACAGCCAACCAAGTCACCCCCGCCATGACCCCCAGAGGCCCATAGACCTGCCAAACAAGCCACCTGGTACATACTGGAACTACGCATGGCAAAATAGGAATGCAAACAACTGGAAAGGAAGTGGAAAACCAGCAAGAACAACACCGACCCCACATAACGACCCTCAACAACTATCACTGCCACCTCAGAACCACAAAAAAGAAGCTCTCACTCGACATATCGAAGCCAGCTCCAACCAGTAGCGGCCGCTACTAAGAGTGGGTAGCGAGGCAGGGGAGGAGAAATGAGGAGGGAATGCAAAAAATAAAATGATACTGACTTACCTGGGTGCCGCCGCCTCTGCTCTGTCTCCTCCGCACTGCAACAGGGAGCTCCCAGACTCCCAGAATCCCCTGTTCAATCATACCGCTGCCTTAAGCAGCATTATGATTGGTCTGAGCTCCATGGATCGGCACTCAGACAGGGGCTTGGAGACTATGTATGTTCCTCACCAGGCTGTGTAATGCAGCCTGATGGAGAAGATGCAAGGTGCGGATGACAGTTTTGCTGGACCTCTTTGCCGGCCAAACCTCATGCCCACTTTAGAGTGTGCGCTACACTCCTCCCCCTCGCACTGGCCAGCCCGGCTCACCTGCCCCACACCGCACCCGAGCAAGAAGGAAACTAAAATGATAATAACATTAGTTATTATCGTTTTAGTTTTCCTTTTTACACTGCTTGCAATGGGGCGATGCTCCTCCGCCTTAGCGGAGGAGCTGCTGCTGGCTCCAACCAAACCAAAGAAGTTTTCACCATTATTAGAGAATTTGCTTGCACCCTGGCCACAGAGAACGCGATCCCTTCCTCTCAACAGCTCTGCAACGAACTCACCAACCACTTCCACAACAAGATTGCAGCTATCTACAAACATTTTGACTCCCAGTCAGCCTCCTCCCACAACCCTACACCCAACACAGATAACAACCAACAACTCTCCACATTGGACCAACGCACCACACCCACCAACACCAAAACAATTAAACCCATACAGTCAGGAGCACCTGACAAAGCCTGTCCAGACAGAATCTTCAAACTCAGAAACTGCTAAATCAGTCCCAAGCTCACGACCATACTGAACACCTCGATCAACACCAGCACCATCCCAGAACTATGGGAGTACACGGATATCAGGCTCCTCCTCAAGAAACCATCAGCAGAGCCAACAGACCTTCAGAACCACAGTCCTATCTCCCTCCTCCTCTTCGCAGCCAATGTCCAGGATTAAGCCATCAACACTCAACTGGCCAGCCACCTGGAAAGACACAACTTACTCAAGCTTCCCAGTCGGACTTAAGTGCCAATCCCAGCACCATGACAGCCTTCATTGCCGCTACAGGCAGGATACGAGCACTACTCGACAGAGGCAAGTAGATCTCCCTCATCCTCCTAGAACTCTCCGCAGCCTTAGACACAGTCACCCATCACATACTCATCCCAAGACTCTGCCAGATCAGAACCACAGGCAACGTACTCAAGTGGATAGTGTCATTCCTCACATGATGTAGCTAGAAACTTCATATCCCCTGTTCAGCTCATCCCTCAAACATATTATCTGCGTAGTACCACAAGGCTCTTACCCGACACCCACCCTCTTCAAAATCTACATGACTCCACTTGTGGACATCGTCAGAAACCACCACATCAACATCGTCTCCTACACTGAGGACACCCAGCTCATTCTGTCACAATCAGCGAAACCCACTTAGACAAATTACAACTTTCATTGATGCATACAAAACATCCCAACCTGGATAAGAGATGGCTGCCTCAAATTAAGCACTGACTAGACTGGTCTTAGGCAGAGGCAACACCTTCTGGAATGACTCCTGGTGGCCCTCGGAGCTTAGACTGATCCTTTACCCAAAGACCATGCATGGAACCTAGGCATCATACTGGACAAGAAACTCACAATGAAAAGCCAGGTAAACACAGTTGCCTTAGCCTGCTTCCACACGATCTGCCTACTCCGTAAGATTTTCAGATGGTTCCCCCCTTGCACAAATAAAACAGTCACACAAGACCTCATCACCAGCCGACTTGACTACAGTAAGTCGAAGGAACTCATGCAAAGACTCCAAACCATCAAACTCATCCTTCGCATACGCAAAAAGTCACCCATCTCCACCCATCTGAGGGACCTCCACTGACACCCCCATAGCGAAAAGATGCCAGTTTAAACTCCTAACCCACACTTAAAGAGGCACTCCACAATATCGGACAGCACTACTTGAACCACCCTCTGACCTTCCATCAACCCACAAGAATCCTTCGCTTCGCACATCTGGCCCTTACATGAACACCTCATTTCTGCCACACCCACACAGGAGGACGCTCTTTCTCCTATCTCACTGTCAGATCCTGGAACTCCCTCCCTCCCCACCTACACACCGCCCCATCGCTGACCACCTTCAGGAAGGAGCTCAAGACCTGGCTCTTCGACCAACATGGCTCACCAGTACCTGGACCCTGGGTAATTAGTAGAACTCTGTAAGTACTGATTGATTCATTCATCGATTTTTACAGAAGAAAGCTTGCAAAGGCAGCTATTGCAGTTTTGTTTCATTAGATTCAGTGAAATCAGGAAAGTATAACAGTTCTTCCCAGAATTTTCTGTGCTAACTATACATTGTATAAGCAAGTTGATTATCCTAAAGTTTATCACATATGTATGTTTATTTATTTGTAATGCATGTATTGGAACGAAATATGTCTAATTTTATGGTGGTTAAGTTGGGGAACGAGATTGGGTGAAATCGTGGTATATTTAACCAATAACAGTAAGGAAAGCCTTGAAACACTAACCTCAGTTCAGTTAATGTATTCAAATATCCAAATAATCATTACAGAAGTCAAAAAGGTTAGTTAATCAATTAAGGAATTAGCATAATCCAATCATATTCAATACAAAGTTCCACGTGCCTTTAAAATATTAAGGGCTTGATTTAGATTTCGGCGGATGAGTTACTCTGTCACAACGGTGACAGATATCCCATCCACTGAAATATAAAATCCCATAATATCCTATGGGATTTATATTTCGGTGAACGGAATATCAGTCACCGTTGTGATGGAGAAACCCATCTGCACCTGGGATTGAGGGGGGCCCGCTGCAGGACACCAAATCCATTTCCGCCATTCGTTTTGCGGTGGGTTGTCTGTCAAAAAAACAGAGGTAAGGGATATCATAACCCCTACGGCGGTGCCTGCAAGGCACCACAGGAATGTTAGGCAATGTTTTTGTTCTGACAAGTGGTCAGAAAAGGACTGCTGTCGGAACCGTGGTGGATGGTCTTTAGGACCGCCATGCTTAACCAATGATTCCCCCCCCTATTATATCGTGGGTTGGAAAACAGCAGTACGATAGTGGAGGGCCCATCACCGACCGGCTGGCGGTGGCGGGCCCTCTGCCATTGTAATGAACCCCATAGTAAAAAAGACCAAAAAAAATATGCACTTAATAATTAATTAAGACCTGAATCACAGCGGTAAATCCGCTGCGGTGCGGGCGTTCTGATGAGTGGGCGGGGCTGCGTTGGCCAACGGACATAGGTAGTGCTCGCAACGGCCGGTGGCCGACGGCCACAATGAAAGGGTTAAAAAGCAGCACATCAACATCCACACAGCACAACATTAAGAAAAACACTAAATTGCACCAACTAAATCCAACACAGACAAATTTAAAATAACACATTGTAGTTACAGCAAACACACAAAGCAAATAAAATATAACATTTCCTACCCACAAATAATTAACTAAATTAAACTTAGTTTTGTAGCTCTATATCTTTGTCTATATCCATGTTGTCAAAATACAGTTCACCAAAAATTAAAAATACATCCACAACCCCCCAAACAAAAATGCAAGCATGAAAAAGTACAAGGTAAATACATCAAAGTAATCCAAAGACATAAAGAATCATTAAAATATGAAAAAAAAGAAGAACCCCTCCAGGAAACTAGATAATTCAAAGATAATGAAATATACCAATATTGGTTTACTAGAAACCAAAGTAATTTCTTTAAAAAAATGCAAAAAAATAGAGGGGAGGACTTCTGATCTGTAAACCTCTGATAAAATATACAATATCCACCCTCACAAAAACCTTTTTTCAAACACAATATAAACTTTACATTTAAACTATAATAAACATAAAATACAACATGACAATATCTCTAGTAACTCAAGACTAGTATGAAACTCTAAGTAGAGCTAATGCACAACACGTCAAAGCAATATAACACACACTGTGACTAAATAAACCACAAGATAAAAACAAATGCTACAATTTTATCGATTGACTTGAGACATTTCCAGCTGCTGATCCTGAAATCATTGACATTATTGAGATAGCACCTTTAAATAGCACCTATGGCTGGCAGTATAGAAATTCAAAATTGGTAGCGGTTTTGATATCATTACAGGGAATAAGTGACCATCTAATATAGAACTTATCTGTGCGTACAATGCACTTTTGTTGCTTTACTGCCAGCTTTTAGATGATTTCCATATTGTTTACAGTAAAATGCCCTGAGGAAGTCTAGTAGATGAAACACATGTTGACTGTGTGCTTTGATCAGACATTACATAGGGAAAATACTAATTTCTTCTATATTTGTCTTCATCGTTTGTCTGAACTTCCTAAATTGTATAAGCTTGGTACATTGCGGTAAATTGTATAAACTCGGTACATTGCTGCTACATTGGGTTGCATCTAACAGATTGGCACAATTGTCCAATGCCTTTTTTTTAACTTTACTAGTAATATCATTTTGATCATCTCTATATTTTATATTGAATTTTGTGTGTACAATCAGTAATGAATATATACTAGATATATTATAAGACATTTTTAATATGTTTTGTAACCTCTTGTGTGATTTGTCCATTTGGAGTGCTCCAGATGAGTATAAAACATAACACCATAATTTGTTTAAAATATTTTATTGAACAAAAGCAGAGATAATGGTAGCAAATAGTCATGAATTACAATTTTGCCAAAGAACAAGTACATTACAGCAGTACACCACAATCCTGAGTACGAGGGGGGATTGGGTCTGGTCAATCTCATGTATACTGAGGGGGAAGTACACAGTTCCTCTTTAAAAATATTCCGTGGTCCCCATTTCTTATCCCAAACACCAGGACAGCCCCTGATCTTATATACCGTTTTCTCGGACAACATGCACATATCCATAGCGGCCACCCACCTAATCAGGAGTGGTGTAGATGGTGAGCCCCACTGCATAGCTATTTCACGTTTCAGTAAAAGAAAGCTCAGAGCCAACCAATTGTTGTTCCATTGCAGTTAGGTCAGTGGGGTCCCATATATTGAGGAGTTCACATTTGGGGGTCAGAGGGACAAGTTTTCCCAGTGCATCAGTCATTTTTTGAGTAGCATGTTTCCAGAGGCTTTGAATCACTGGGCATTCCCACAGTGTGTGATAGAAGGTACCAGTTTGACCACAATTACAGAGACAGAGGGCAGACAAGCGTCTACCAATTCTGGCCAGGAGAGGAGCAGACATGTATGTTCTGTGTAATATCTTGAGTTGTATAAGTCTGAACCTGTGGTAGATAGCCGACTCGCGCGGAGACATCAATGCTGCGTGCCACTCGGCTTCATCCAAGATTCCGATGTCGTTCTGCCATTTATCTCGTAGGAGGTGGAAAGAGTTTGGCATTTTATTAAACAATTTACGGTAGGTGTGGGATATTGCTTTGGCCTGAAGGGGTTCTGACAGAAGTCTGTCTTCGAGGGGCGAGGAGTGTGGAAGAGAAGGGAGGTCCGGGACGCAGGCAAGTATGGCATGTTTAATTTGGAGGTAACGGAAAGCCTCAGGGTGGGCCAAGTCGTGCGCCTTTTGAAGCTCTTCAAATGTTAGCAATTTGCCCTTGTGAAGCATGTCGCCCAAGGTGGAAATGCCAATTGTGTCCCATTTATTGAAGCCTCGATAGTGACATAGGGTGCCAAGCTTATGTGAAGTCCAGAGTGGGGTGGACAGTGTGAGGGTGTCAGTCCATCCAAGTCGCTTGTTCGCACGGTGCCAGATCGTTATTGTGTGGGACATCGGGCCTATAAACCAGGCACGGGTGTGTTTGCCATATAGGGCCTCAAGGTAACCCCCGCGGCCAGTCTGGCGCCTCTCCAAGTGGTAGGCAGGGTTCGTGGGTGAACCGTAGAACCATGAGTTAGTGGCAACCAATTGAGTAGCCCAGTAGTAAAGATGAACATTGGGAAGGGCAATACCTCCATCGTACTACCCCTGTGTGAGTGAAATGAGAGCAATGCGGGGAGAACCATAACACCATAATTAACACTAACTAGCTCTACCCACATCCCTTGCCCCAAAAACTTATAGAAAAAATGTAAATAAGGTTTTACCATACCCAAAGATAAGTAGCAGGTAACGGTAACTTGCTTCCACCAAATCCAATGAAAATTTACATGAATAGACTACAAAAATACACTTAGATGTAAACAAATGGCTGCTAAATGAAACAAAGACTACCGCCCTATAGAAAGAAATGCGTCTTTAAACAAAATTGTTACAAATGTTTAAAAAATATGTAAAACATGTCAATAAATGTATTATGAAAATATAAATATTTATGTAAAGTATAATGTAAATAGTAATATTTTAGTACTATTTATAAGATACATAAAAAGTATATGTAACCTGTTACAAAAAATGTATGTATAACAAATATGGATGTGAAAACAAATTGTACCATATTTTGAAAAATGTTGAAAAATCCCAATATGTGAAACAATAATAAAATATATATAATATATTTTGAATTTCACGGAGTATAAGAAATATTGTAAAAACAAACTTTCTATTTCATGTTATAAAAAATATGTGTTTAAAAAATGTAAACATTCATGGCTCTAGCACTACATACTTAAGCACACCCCTCCAAAGAAACATGCCTTAGTGAAACAATGGGAAAGAGACTTAGTCATAGTCGTTACAGACAAAATTAGGGGGCGATTTGGCAGAGAGCTTCTAAATCTTTTATTTGCCTCTGATACACAGAGAAAACATTGGTATTTAACACCAGTGCATCTGCATAAATGGTTTGGGAGCTCAGAGCTATGTTGGAATGGATGCGGGGAGTGGGGCACTTTCATGCACGTGGACATGTTCGATAATTTCCCCACTTTACATTTTGGCAGGTTTAACCTGTTGAAATTTAATGACAGTTGAGGTATTTAATGCATCCAATAATTATTGGATGCGCTACTACAGTCAAACTCGTTATTACAACCCCTGCGTAAACCAGGGTTTGTGCATGGGTCGGAATTAACAGATCCAATTGTAATCAGGCCGTAATTTTGGACTATAAAAGGATGACATTTACCATTGGCACTCCAAACGTAGGGGCTGATACGAGCCTGGAGTCGTAAGATCACCAGACTCGCTGTGGCCCGGTTGCCGCATTATGACTTCAAAAGTCGTCGTGGCAGAGGACTACTGACTGTTTCAGGGAACAGTTGTTCCCCGGCGGTGGCGGAGCTGCCCCACTATGCAACATGCTGAGCAGGACTTGTGAAATCCCGCTCAATATACTATGAGTTCCGCCATCGCCAGCCATTTCATGGAGGGGGTGCTGTCATGAAAAGGCTGGCGGTGGATGCCTACCCCGCCATGGGGATACATTCAGGTGGGAACAACATGTGACCCCGTGTCGGATTCCCCCAAAGTTCCAGCACGGCATGGACGTCACCGTCCATGCCGTGCTTGAACATTTTTGCCGTCCTCATTGGGGTGCCTATTTTCTAGGCACTGCATTGAGAAAGGCAAAGGACCATCTGCCTTACATGAGTACAACTCGTAATAAGGTGAGCGGTCCTTTCGCAGCTTTGGCTCAACTGTGTCAAGCAAATGTAAAATAATACATAAGGAAGACAAAAAAGGGAAATACACCAAAATTGAGCATCATGATCTGTATTACATCTTAAAAGTAAAATCACACAGGTGCACACATGTTGCTGGTGAAAAGGTGAGTGGCGCTGTGAGGCATGTGCTATGGCAACAGAGCCAAAGACATGATTAACAATGTACATAAATAACATGAGCAGTGGGGTTAGGGAGTATGTGAGTCCCAGCATAGTGAATGAAGGCGGTCCCGAAGAGACACTCAAGGTTCGGGGGGAAACCAAGGACTGGGAGCACAGTGGGCAGGCCAAGAGGGTTCAGATGGACCTTGGAATCCTGCGAGTACCACGAGGTAGGAGGCAGGAAATATGGACATCAGGTGTTAAATCTGACTGAGGTCAACCGTATTCTTATTGGGGGCTGGTTAAATGGAGGAAGCCTCTCGTGAAGGGAGGGTGCTTCTAGGCAGGGAGAGCTACTGGTGATGTGGTGTAACTCCCGGGTTGGGGCAAGCAAGTCTTCCCTGCCCGCGCTCTCGCTCTCGATAGAGGAGATTAAAACCTTTCTCAACTAGAGAAAGGCTCCAGGACTTTAACCAGGAAGAATCGCCACAAGCATCTACCACTGCTACATCTAAGGTAAACGCACTCCAGAGACCTTTTGAAAAGTCTAATTACATTTGACCTCACTTCGTTTGAGCATTGAGGGATAGATTTGCTCCCTTGATGAATCTGCCTTATACTGAACAGGTCACAGTAAATTCTATAACAGTAATTAAGGACAGCGAAGAGTACACCGTTAATATGAAACTAGTTATCCTAACAAACAAACTTAAAGAGGTTAGGCATTTAATATGGCTGAGATACCCGCCACCCCCTCTCAACACAATCCCCAAGGATGGGAAGACGGAAACGGTTCTGAACTTTTGGAAGGCGGGAGGGAGTTACCCTCCCGGCCGTATTTATTAAAATATGAAACAAAATGAAAACATTAAAATAACAGTTTCATATCATGTACAATTTCATTTACACATTACGATGTTCTTGGCTGACCTTAACACAACTCTAATACAAAGGTTCTCCTAGCCGATACTAAACATCCTGCAAATGCATTTCTGAACATTGAAATTGTACATCCTAACATTACGGGCCAACGGCAAGGTCGTAACCGGTGTCAGATCCCCAATACCAGAATTCCCCCCTCACTTGTGAGGGGCGGTCGCACAGCGGACTGTACCTCTGTGGCCTACTTCCAATTTCCCTTGTCTTAGCGGGGGCCCCCTGTTAACTCGACGCCATCTTAGTGGTCGTCCGAGGACTCGTGTGAGGTGTCTAGAAGGTAGCGTAGACCCCCCTCCCACCCCACACAACTTACCACATCTGCCGTCGCAGATGTCCGGGCCCCGGGAAATTCCGAGGAGGGGTCCGTAGCCCCTCCTCCCCAGGGAGGGGCCCATGGCCGCCTTCCCTTTCGGCGTCCCCATCCTTAGAGGGGACCGCCTCCCCGTTTGAGGGGCCAATGGCCGCCTCTCCCCAGGCGCTCCCATCCATAATGGGTGACGCCCAAACCTCTAGGGATCTTCCAATTACTGCTCACCGATCATGACCTTACCGCCACAGGCCGGATAGTTGACCGGCTATCCGGACCCCCCACCAAACTCCTACCTAAAGGTCATGGCTGCAAATTCCTCAACCAAGCTACGAAGTCTCCTATGAGTAAAGCATTCCCCACCCGGGACAAAGGGACCCCGTCCTCTAGATACATCTGATCCCCCCTGATACATCCATGAGGAATAGAATGCAATGTATTCGTACGAAACAATCTACCAAGTTTGTTATTCACTTTCTTCACTGAATGATTTAAAGCAGACACAGAATTAGCCCCCCGCCACACCTTCCATGGGATCATGTGGGACCATGCAATTGTGCACCCCGGGACCCTTCTCGCCAACCAACTTACAGTGGATAGTATCACCTCGAGGAGTACTCGTCGACCAGTGGCCACCTAATCATTGCCCCCAAGATGCACTATGATTATAGATGGCGGTGACCTCGTCCGCCCTAACAAACCCTCCATAAAATTTTGAAACTGGTCAATACAGAGCCCGCCCCTTCCGTAGAAGGTCACCCTGTACCCGTATTCCCCAGCCATGTGAATCATGTCACCTGCTTTGAATACGTCTGCGGCACGCCTCACGTATGAGTGGCCCACGACCCACACCACTCTCTCCTCAGCCGGTGATCTTTGACCGCTGGTCCCCAGGTGTCGGGTCAACTGCACAGTCTGCCCCGCCTCATAAGCTTGCGAAACTGTAAACCAAACAAAACAAGAAGCGTGAGTGCATGACATTAGCTTCACAACATGTGCAACCGCACATACCTTTTATAACAATTCGAGGACCAACGCCCCAACTGTTTCACTTTTTCGACACTCAGACCCCTGGCTGTAGCCTCAGTAGCAGCCCCTATCCGGAAGGAATGGGTCCCAAACTCGCACGGGTTCAAGCCCGCAGCTGCAATAGCCATTGCAAGCACCCGTTGGAACTGAAACCTCGTCAGTGGGGTGGCGTCGGCGTGCCTCAGCAAGCTTCCCCCCCATGATGCCGCCCTCTGCGCCAAATATTCCTCAACGCATGCAACCGGGCACATGGGAGATCCGGGAATCCGCTGGACTACTACACTGTCCCCGATCGCTCCTTGATCGGTCTTGGACCTGGCAAACGAGACTACCATTGTCTCCCCCTTAATTTGGATGTGCTCTCGGCACAGACCCCCCCCGTGTCCTGCTTGTTCCTTGCTACCAGCTCGCTTACCCGCATAGCCCCATGGAATGCTAATGCAAAAGCGGCCCGAAATAGTACTGCCTCCGATTGAGATGAACATGTTGCAGGGAGTACGGACAGTAACAGGGCCAACCTTTCCAGACCTATAGGGTGCCTTTTGTCCACTCTGCGACCCTCAAGGCGTTGCCACCCACGCAGCGCTTTCTGTACCACAAAAGATGCTGTGGGGTCCTGGATACCATGAGCCCGTGCCATGAAAGAAATGGCGGCCCGGTGCCTCTGGGCCGTGGCCAATGATTTGCCTGCCTGATGTAAAGATAACAGAAATTTCAGGACATACTCCTCTTGGCCCCAAAGCTCCCCCCAGCAGAACCCAAAAAGGACCAATAGGAACGGAACGCCCCTTCATACGCCTTCCTTGTCCTGGGTGCTAGACTCTCTCCCACGAGGTCTTGTAGTCCGGGGCACCGAGAGACCAGAGAGCTTCGGGAAATGGTGCCGCCACCGGGTCCGCTGAGGGTAGGAAACCCCAGAAGGCCTGCATACGGGAACGAGAAAGCGCATCAGCTGCCTGATTTAACACCCCTGGCACATGTCTTGCCCTAAAGTGGACGTTTAGCCTCATACACAGCAGAACAATTTCCTTCAGCAATCTCAAGATCCATCTGCAGCGGGCAGCCTGACTATTGATACACTCAACAACGGTCATATTATCAGACCAGAACACCACAGAGCGGTCACAAAACCCCTCAGGCCATGTTTTCAAGGCCACCAGAATAGGGAATAGCTCAAGAAACCCAATGTTACCTGTGAGCCCATTCTCGTGACACCATGCCGGTTTGTGCTGACCAATGATTACCAAGAATGGCGCCAAATCCAACACTCCCTGCCGAGTCCGTCCACAACCCCAGCTCCTCAGAGGAAACCGCGGGTTTGCTCCACACGACCCGACCGTTGAAATCCGCCAGGAATGCCAACCATATGCGCATGTCCTGGCGAACCTCTGCCGAGAGCCTTGTGCGGTGGTGGCCTTCCTTGAGGCCAACCATGGCCTGAGCAATAGAGCGGGAAAATGGGCGCGCCATCGGCATTACTCTAAGGGCAAAATTTAGTTGACCCACAACCCGCTGCAACTGATGCAATCTCACTTTCGTCTCGCTAATACATGTTTCAAGCGATGCCTTAAATTTCGTCACCTTTTCCTTAGGCAAACGGAAGCACCCCTCTTCGGAATCGAGCTCTATTCCAAGAAACTCGAGCGAAGTAGACGGCCCCACTGTCTTACCGGGTGCCAATGGCACACCAAAGCGTCTCATGAGATCACAAAATTCATTCAAAGCTTGTGCACACTCTATGTCCCCGGCTGCCCCCAGGAATAGAAAATCATCAAGATAATGCATCACATGTGTAAACCCTGTTGTTCTTGTGAAAGCCCATTGCAAAAAACAACTGAATCTCTCAAAATACGCACAAGAGATGGAGCAACCCATTGGCATACATTTATCCATGTAATAGCGACCCTGAAACATGAAACCAATGAGACGCTGATCATCTGGGTGTACCGGGAGCAACCGGAACGCTGACTCGATATCTGATTTAGCCATCAGCGCTCCGGGCCCTAGGCGATTCAAAATGGCTACGGCCTCATCGAAAGATGCGTACCGCACCGAACAAACTCCCGGGTTAATCGCATCGTTCACCGAAAGACCCCTTGGAGCTGACAAATTATGTATCAACCTGAATTCCCCCGGATCTTTTTTGGGGACTACACCCAGGGGTGAACAAACAAAATTAGCAACTGGCGGGTTGTCATATGGTCCAGCAACCCGACCTCGGGCCACCTCCTTACCAATCTTTGCTTGTACCACCGCCGCATTCTGCTGCACCGATAGTTGATTCCTACATTGTGCTTCACCCTGAAAATCCCCCGCCGGGATGCGGAAACCATATGAGAAACCATCTCGCAACACCCCAGCGGAGATATGATCTGGGTATTCGTTTAGCCAAGGGATCAGTGCCATGATATCAACCGGGGTAGGTAGAGGCGCCCCTCGGACTATTTCAGACCTGTTTGGCGCCTCCTCTACTCCCCGTATCACTAGCCTTGGCTCTGCACATAGTCTCAGGGTGCGAGGACTGCCCACACCCCGAACATTCGTGCCTGAACTTACAAGAACCCTGTGGCCTAGTACATTTTCTTCTGTTAAAGCCCCAGCAGACCCCTTTTTTACCTGAGCTGCCACTATTCCTTGAGTTCCGGTCATTGTTTGAACCTGCCCGAAAGGGCGCCCCTGACGAATGGCGGGAATACTCAACCACATCACCCCCCAACGATGGCGACTTCCCCACGCCTGGCTTTTCCATTTTTTGCCATGAAATGGAGTCAAAACAATCCCACGTCAGGGATGAATCGTGCTCCTTGGATTTACGAAATATATTATCATAAGAAAACCATTGATTACCCCCATAAGTTTCATAAAATTCCATGATACGTGTCTGGTACACGGCCAATTCCCCCAACAATTCGGGCCTACGTTCCCCCATAATAGCAATGAACATTCCAAACGCTCTGCCCCAATTGCCTATCGATTCATCGACTCTGAAACCGGCCATCCTGGCTCGCCATACACTAGGATGTAGAAACTCTTTTTGATTTTTTACATGCTCAATCTCGTAGTGATCGGTCAACAAGGAAAACATGTTCACATATTTGTCTGCCCATATCCTCTCTTTCACCTCGATCGGGATATGCTGAACAACTTTTTCCCTCCTCGAAGGTACCGATCCCTCCCCCACCATCGGCAATGGCTGCTTACCTGAACCTGCCGTCGTAACTGTATACCCTGCCGAACCAACGCCCAATCCTGGTTGACCCACGGGAGCCTGCGTGGAAACAAAAGGACAAGGTGCCTTTGCAGCATCTCGGGATTGCCGCAACTGCTTCATTATTAATTTGGCCTCTTCGGCCGTGTCCCCCGGAGCAACAGAACCCTCGTTGTTCCTGCCCAACCATGCCGCCAGCTGGGCGGCCAACTCCGGTGGCATATCCGCTTCGTTCACAGGGGTAACTACGACAGGGATCGGCTGCCCTGCGTCGGGAATCGGCACAGGGGCCTCTACCGGTCTGAGCGGGCTCGCCGGGGGAGCCTCCGGAACTGGTACCTCGTCTCCAGTTGCCCTGTTCCTGGCCCTTTTTCCACCCCCGGCAATGCTGGCCCGATGATTTTCTTAGGCCGGCCCGTACCGTCCCTGGCCACCATCTGCTTCTTCATCTCCGCCATGTCTTTCACCAGCATACAAAGCATTTGCTCTGTGCTAACCTTCTTTCCGACCCTTCTGCCCGGCATTTTCCTTACGATAGGTGACTGAAAGGTCCTGGACAAGGCTTCTAGCGCTAAAAGAGAAAACAGAAAAATTACAAATTTCAAAATTGGCTCTTCGTTCCGTCTCGAGCTCACGTGCAACGGGGAGGTGCAGCTTCAGATCACAGGAACAAGAGGATGCTTCCTTGGCTTGTCGCTCCTTTTATCCTTCTTCGGGCGGGCGTAGACCCACCTCCAATCCGCCTCCCGGGCGTGGCTAGCGGTGTCGGTGTCTAGGACAACCCTCTCTTGGGCGGGAAAAGGCGCGCCCCAGCTACGCCGCTTCGGGCATACCAGCCGGGACACGCCTCCCGCCCAAAATGGCTTCCCGGGGGGATCGGGGTACTCCACCATACGTTCGGGGAGACCGAGTGGTCGCCCCTTTCCATTCAGGTGCTAACCTCAGGGCTACAGGCAGCTGTGGTCAGAGGGCTGATTAGTAATGCTATAGATTCAAAACCAACCCAAGGGAGCACAATAAGGCGAGTTAGTATGCCACCAACTAGTGATATGCAAATGACCAGCACCCTGCCCAAAGCTAAACAGGATCCCTCTTCAAGCACCACTAGCGAGCTCCAAAGTATTTCAGGATCATGCAATAATAATGAGCGACACACAAGGGACTTTTGTATAGTGGATACAAAAAGGGGTTTATCACACTCAACCCTGAATATTCCACATAGAGCGAGAGGACATGTGGTCCCAACATTATTCATCCACCAGGAGTACGACAAATTCACAAAAGGCATGCATGTCAGTGGAATGCTATGATGTCTGTTTGCTTGGAGAACTGTTAAGGGAAGGGAGACTTTGGGGCAGATTTATGTTAACTGGCGCATCCCCAGGGATGCGCCAGTTAATGTGCGCCACAGCTCCGCCACCCATGGTGCGCCGCATTTACAATGCGGCGCTCCATGGTTCAAAAACGGCACAGATGCGTGACGCATCTGTGTCGAAAAGGTGGCGCATTGCTGGAGTTGCGTCGCAAGCGCGACGCAGCTCCAGCAAGGCTCGGGGGTGCCCCATCTTCACAATGCTGCGTCAATACCTACGCCTGCTTCAAGCAGGCGCAGGGTTTTGAAGCAGCATTGGCCTGAAAGTGACTGAGTGAAATCTCATAGATTTCACTCAGCCACTTTCAGGAGGCGTTCCTGCGCAGGAACGCCCCCCCTGCGCAGGAACGCCTCCTTATGGCGCAGGGCTTTACAACGTGACACATCTCCTAGATGTGTCACGTTGTAAATAGGGCGCATTGTTTGCGCCGCCGTTGCGTCAAATAAAGTGACACAATTGCTGCGCAAAGAGGCGCAAGGGCATCATAAATCTGCCCCATAGTCTTTATGGTCAACATGCCGAAATTAAGGGAGAACTCAAGGGATGACATGTACTCCAATCAATAAGGTGATCCATTGGATAAGGAATTAGCAACATGGTTTGTCTCTTATTTTACTATTATAGTTTTTTCCCAATGTTTTTTGTATACATCAGAACATTGACCTTATAAAGTTGACTTTTTCTAAACATAAATACATAGAAGGTCTGGTGTATCTGGGTGCACATAAGATACCCCATTAATGTCTCAGGTATTCAGTTCAAGCTGAATCCCCGTAGCCTATCCAAAGCAGCTCCCTCTTTTGATCATTCTGGAATTCTCCATATTATCTAACAGAACAGTTTGGCTAGGCTCAGCCACCAGTCCCTGACCTCAGAAAAGTTAATGAACTCTTTTCAAGCAATCAATCACAACATAGGATGGCATAAAATATTCCTTCATAGACACTCCCTTATTGAGCCAAATGGTATAAATACTAACATGTACTTTGAAAAGAGCACACTCCCTTTGAGCAGGGGGGAGATTAATCATGTGGAAAAATACTCACCCATGCCAGGATCTGAGAGAATACAATTTCTGTCATGAAACATAGCAGGGCTGCACCATAAGCTTGTGGACCCAGCAAGGGCTGACTATATTGCTTCATATCATGTTTGCATCCACCAAGAAACTTAGGCAACTTAGCCAGTTCGAAGGCCAGGCTTTTCAAAATTTTGCATTGAGGCATGTCCATCAAAAGCGGGCCACGCTACAGGAGGACTCATCATATGGATAAATATTTCGCTAATTCAAAACATTACATAATAATTCAACAGGTATCCTTGGGTAGAGCATCCTAGTAAAGCATAGGCTTTCAATGAATTTATATAATATTTAAAATCACTACCAGACCTGGCAGAAGGAATACCAAACTTTATCAATTTTAGAGCACTTTCTCTCTTGTATGGTGAATAGGTACTATCTTCTGCTAGTGGGCAACTTTAACGTCACCTATGAGCTATTAGATTATATCATTCAGTCATCAAACAAAATGATGAAGCCTTGGTTATCCCTTCCCTTGATGCTGTTCCCATTAAACCTTGGCCAGCATAACTATCCAACTTGCTTCCTTGAATCTCTCCTATGGATTATGATCCGGTAATTGACGATCGATTTCTGACAAGGAAAGGCCACATACATTTAAAAGAGGGTGTCAAAAAATGCAGAATTGATTATATTATGCTAGATACAACCCTGTGGTATATTTTTATGGACTATAATGCCAAGAAAAGACAGCAAACATACTATGTGTGCTACATGTATTCATAAATGAGGAAGCGTTACAAGATGATTCTGAACCGAGTACCTCATCTAGTATATACCTGAAAATTGGGAACATTCAAAGAACAATGAAGTGGACTAGAATTAATGCCTTAACCAATTCCACCGCGATGCGGCCGTTCTGATGAGTGGGTGGGGCTGCATCCGCCGTTGGCCGTCGGCAGCACTGGGAAGGGAGTGCTCCTGTCGGCCAACAGCCGACGGGAGCACGGAAGGGGTTAAACCCACTCTAAATGCCCTCACTAAAATGTTCAAGCTTTTAAATAACAGTCTAACTACCTATGTGCATTGTCATAGAACTGACATTCCAATCACAGAAATCCACTACAATCTTTTGTACACAGGCCTGAGGGCTCTTTGTAGGAGATCTTTTGATCCGAATACGCCGTTTGGGTGAATACATGAGAGGGGACAGTGCAGAACTGCATCTAGTGAAATGCGTCTACAATAGACTCTAGTGTCCTAAAGCAATTGTTTATGAGATAAGGTCCCCTTGATCAACCCAACCAATTCTGAATTTAAAGTACTTGCGATATGTCAACCTATGGTGCCCAACTACACACTGAGCATCTATGTCTTTCTCTGCACTTTTTATAAAATACCTCTTAACTTTACATATGGCCTTCTATATTTAACAATAGACTGTGAGTGATCAGAGAGTCTGATCTGTTTATTAGAATGAGGCCCGTCCTCTTAAATTACACTCACTCAATACGGCCACCAAGATGGCTCAGAGCCTTTGAGAAACAGTGACTCCCTGCTGCGTGTACTATTCTGACCACGAGGATCCGCCCACAAGACGTTACAGGACCTACATTACCAGCACTGCATTAGGGGCCCGATGTAGGTAGGGCGTTACCGATCGGTAACGGCCGAAAATACCGATTTTTGGCCCTTACCGATCGGTAAACAGCCATCGAGATGTAGGGAACAAAAAACATAAAGAATCGGAGTGAAAACCGAATCGGAATGAGTACCGAATGGGAAAGAATCCGATACGTACATACCGAAAATCGGATATGTAACAAATCGGAAAAACACCGAATCGGATGCAAAGACCGATTCGGTCCATGTACCGATTCGTTAGTGACACCGATTCGGAAAATCACCGATTCGGTCCATGTACCGAATCGTTAGTGACACCGAATCGGAAAATCACCGAATCGGTCCATGTACCGAATCGGTAGTGACACCGAATCGGAAAATCACCGATTCGGTCCATGTACCGATTCGTTAGTGACACCGATTCGGAAATTCACCGATTCGGTCCATGTACCGAATCGGTAGAAAGACCGATTCGGACATGAGCCGAATCGGAAAACATGCCGATTCGTATGAATCGCCGATCGGGAAATTCCCCGATTCCGACAGTTGGGGAGATGTAGGGAGGCACAGAAACACCGAAATCGGCTCAAAATCGGTAGAATTCACTCGGTATTTACCATGGATTGCAATCAGGTGGTAACCAACTCCAACCCATATAAACAGTCCCAAAATGCATTGCAACTTGCAGGATGGCAGCTTTCTATGTCATTGCGAGGCGGCTACGGCTACAGCAGGAAGGACAGAGGGAATGGCTAAGAAATGAACAGGTCTACAGACAGAGGATAACCCTGTTCATGCTCACAGAGGCAGAGATACTACAGAGATACAGGCTGGACTCTGACACCATACTTGAGCTCATCAGGGATCTCAAGCCATTCTTGGACCACCACACCCCAAGGGCACACGCCATCCCTGCGCACATCCAGGTGCTATGCAGCCTACACCTGCTAGCGTCTGGCAGCTATCAAAGTGGTGTAGCAGCAGCAGGAGGGGTGAGCCAGAGCAGCCTGTCAAGGTTCTTCCACACATTCCTTGACGCCATGATACACAGGATGGACCAATACATCTCTTTCCCTGCAACCCACGCAGAACTGCTACAAACCAAAGCTGACTTCTACCAGATGGCACAATTTCCCCAAATCATCGGTTGCATAGATGGCACGCACATTCCGATTTGCCCACCAGCGGACACCGAATACATATACCGCAATCGCAAGTCTACACACACCATCAACGTGCAGGTGATCTGCAATGCAAAGTGCACCATCACAGACCTGGTAGCAAAATTTCCAGGGAGTACCCATGACTCCTATATTTTCCAACAGAGCGGCATATATGCACGGCTGATGGCTGGCGAATTTGGAGAAGGATACCTCCTAGGTGAGACACATCATCAGACCCCCATTACACATAGTAGGTAGGTGGAATACATGTATGCATGTGTCTAATGTGACCCCTTTCTCTTCCAGGCGACAGTGCATATGCCCTCCGCTCATTCATACTCACCCCCTACCTCAACCCCTCCACACCCAGCCAAAGGAGGTATAACCGGGCCCACATACGCACAAGGAATGTTGTCGAACGGACCTTTGGCATCTGGAAAAGTAGATTCAGATGCCTGCACAAGAGTGGAGGTGCAAGGCAGTATACCCCCATCACCTGCTGCAAGATCATAGCTGTATGTGCAATGTTACACAACCTTGCGGTGAAGAAGGGCACTGAGGTGGAGTTGTCTGACTACGAGGACCATGACGACGACGAAGCTGTGCCACTGACACAGCCAGCTGGGGTGTGTACACCAAGTGATGGCAGATACAGGCGTGAGGAGATTACTGAGAACTATTTCTGACTGAGTACAGATGCAAAGACAGCAAAATGTTGATTGGAAAAAACAAATTTTAATAGTGTTGCAACACAGTTACAGCACTGATGTGCAACAAAAAATGGTGTATGGGAAATAAAATAAAGTCCAAGGTTCAGGTTGCCTCACCCGCCCTTGCAAGGCTATTTCTTTGCCCGCTTGCCAGACCCACTAGGGTGTCCCTCAGCCCCCTCTGAATGCCCAGCAGCATCAGCGGAGCGCCTGGTGCTCCTCCGTGGCTCAGACGCAGCGCTGGCCGGGCTGCTGCGGCTGCTGCTGTCCCCAGCATCACCCAGGTCCAGGGCAGGATTGGAGGCGGTGTTCGAAATAATCATGGCCTCCATAGCAGTGGTGATCCGGGCCATCCCCCTTGTGAGCTCAGCCGTATGCTGACTAAGGACAGATTCCTGGTTGGCGCTGCGATGGCACAGTTGTGCCGTCGCCGCAGCAAGGCGGCCCATGGCGCGGTTCAGCACCCGGGCATCCCGCCTGCGCACCAGCTCATGCTCCTCCTGTCTGCTAGATGAGTGGGTGATGGCAGTGGTTAGCCTGCCTAACCCTGCTGCCACCTCCTTGTTCGATTCCACGACGGCCTGGAATCCCTTGACCAACTCTCCCATCTGCAGGTTGTGCTGCAGGAGCTGGCGTTGGCAGGCCATAGTGGATCTTGCCTGTTGCCTCTGAATCTTCACCATCTGTCCCTCGAGGCCCAGGAATACACTGCCCTCCCGTGCTGGTGCAGCAGTGGTGGTGATGGTACGGCGCCGGGCACTGCTGCTTCCGGCCTGCTGAGTGGGCTGGGGTGCCACTGGTGGGGGTGTGGAGCTGGCCGGTTCCTGAGCCCCTGCTCCCAGGACAGGTTGTACAGGTGGCAAGGCCATGGTTGTGGCAGGAGCTGGTGTAGGCGGAATGGTGTCCCTTGTAGGGGAGTTCTCTGGGGAGAACTGCAAGGGGGGTGTGCTGGCCATTTGTGGGTAGTGCAGTGCATCGAAGTCTATGACCAGGTCTCCCTCCATACCTAGCCCTAGGGTGTCTCCTTCCTCCTCCTCCTCCTGGCCAGCCTGGCTTGTGCTCGGCCCTGCGACTGCAGTGTCAGACGGTGCTGCTCCCTCTGATGTCAATGTTGTTCCGCCTGATGGGGCCCCTAGGTACAAAGAAGCATTTGTAAACTGAGTGCCGATGTATTACAGTCAGTGCAATTATAGCATTCCACATGTCCTTGCATCTCCTTACACTGTGTCACACTGTTTCCTGTCTTGTGATTCTGCACTGCCATATTTAGCTAACTTCTGCTGACTACATGTACCATGATGCTTGTCTCTTGTATGTTGGTGACAGTACTGTGCTGGGGTTTGCCTATGCATTGTGTCTAATGGGGAGGTGTCTGGTAGGGTGTGTCATGATGCGCATGCTTCTTACCTGTAGCTGTAGCTCTCGCAGAGCTGTCCAGGGTCCCGATTCCACTGACACTCTCCCTCTCAATGGTGCTGGAGACCAGTTCCTCCAGCTCGGTGAGGGGTGGCGCCGGGTTCCTGCCTCCTCCAGTGCCTTCAGCCTGCCTCTGTATCTCAGCCATCTTCCTTTTTGTGAGGCTGCGGATGTCATAGAATCTCTTTTTGAGTTCTTCTATGGACCTGGGGGTGACACCCGCAGCATTCACCTTCTGGGCGATTTCGGCCCAGATCCTCCTCTTGGTGCTGTCCGGCACGTTGAGGGACAGCTTGCCAAACAGCTGGCGGTGCACCCTCACCACCTCCTCGACCAGCACCTGAAGTTGGGTGGTGGTGAACTTCGGCTTCCTCTTCTGGGAGGACTTCTGGCTTTCTGACTGCTCTGCCATGTTCTTCAGTTCAGTTGGCAACCTCCTATTCCCACTGCTGCTAACTGTGAGTGTTGAGCTCAGGCTGGCTCTCCAGAAACTTCTTAATTAGCTGCACCTGCCAGGGTTGCCACTCCCTGTTTGGGTGGGGGAGGGGGAGCCACCTCATTGGCTGAATCGGCTTTTGCCGAATCGGCTTTTACCGAATCGGATATTACCGAATCGGATATTACCGATTCGGTAAAATCCGATTCGGTATTATCCGATTCGGTAAAAGCCGATTCGGTTCCTTCAATGCATTCCTATGGGCTTTTTCGCCATGGGTGTGTTTTCATGGCTACGAATCTATGATTGACGAATCGGATTTTACCGATTCGGCTTTTACCGATTCGGTGTTCGCCGATTCGGGACTATCCGATTCGGTGGTAGCCGATTCGGTAATTTCCGATTCGTTGTTAGCCGATTCGGTACTTTCCGATTCGGACCGTGCCGAATCGGAACGTACCGATTCTCATTACCGATGCCTACCGATTCGGTATTCATTCGCATTTTTTTCCCTACATCTCGTTTTCCGATTTCAGAATACCGAATCGGCCCGCCTCGGTATTTTGAATTCGGAAAATCGCGTTTACCTACATCGGGCCCTAGGTGCCTTCTCACGCTACCCCAACGTTTCCAGGCAGTTAGGAGGGGGGTAGGTCAAACAGCAATGTCCCGGACCCAACTAATTAAGTATGCGCCAACTTAATCTGTGTGCATCCTTGGGCTATGAGTCTGAGTATCGAAGTTGGGTTTCAATCCTTTAGTACACATCACTGTGTGTCCAGGACAATTTCCCGTATACTGCTCAGTAGGGGCGCACCAGCGTTATCAGTGTGCATGCTTGGGCGGTGGGTTTTAGCAACAGGGTTTATCTAAAATCTTTATGTACTTGTTTATGTATTTTTAATTATAAATAACAATTTGCTGGAGCCAGCGAAGTAAGCGCGAGCCTGTTTGACTAATGTGCACTCCTAGGATGTGAGTCTTAGCAACAGGGGTTGTTTCAAACTCATAAGTACACAACTGTGTGTGTTTATCTTTGACAAATGTCCCGTACCTATCTAAGTAAATGCATACCAGCTTCTCTAATGTGCACCCTTGGTCTGTGAATCTGCGCTATGGAGTTGTCCTCAAGTACACGTCTGTGTGTGTTTATCTGTGATTTCTTATATATACGGCCATGTTTGTACCTCTCTCTTTCCTTCTCATTTGGGTGTGCCGTAGTTTCTCCGGGACCCTCCGCCTTGCCTAAGGGTTTATTTCCTACTCACCTTGGGGTACGTTTATACAGCAGTTGGATGCATTTATAAATGACACCACTTGAATATGTCTGATGGCTGATCTGTGCCTATCATTACACCTTCATGTGTCGCAGAGTTTCAACACAAGTGCTTGCTTTGAGATTAGTGTACCTTTTAATGAACAAATGAATCTGCACTACTGCATTGTGGATATAGGTTCCAATCTTAATTCTGTTGCATGTTGTTTTCCACCTGTGTTTTTATTTCTCCCTTAGGTGGAATCTTTGTGCTGCAACCATTCAGGTGCATTATTATACTTATTGAGTGGCCATCCATTATTAGAAATAGGTCTCCTGCCCCTCAGGGGCAATAATCTAAAATGTTTTGGTCTTGTTGAAATGCCGACTGACCCTTTGGGCAATCAAGTCATGAACAATGCCCACCTCACTTTGTTGATAGCTGTTTAGGTACATTGGGACCATATGACAGCACTGTTGTTTTTATTTCGTCCTGGTACCCTTACCCCATAAACAATTGCTTTAGGGCACCACAGTCTATTTGAGACATGCTTCACCTTTCACTAGATACAGTTCTGCACTGTTAACCCAAACGGCGTGTTCAGATCAAAAGATCTCTGAGAAAGAGTCCCCAGGCCCGTCAGGCATTGCAGTACCGACCAAACGGAGATCTGACCTTGTGGTCCCCTTGCAACGACATTGGCCAGCCTTGTTGCCTCACCACCTTGTGACCCCTTTGCTTATGAGGGACTACTCCTACGTTGATGGTTTGTCACTTTTCAAGAAAACATGCCAGAAGCTTTGGGTTCCTTTAAGCTTTGCTTGAAGGCAGTGGTTGAGCAAATGAATGCAAGCTGCTAAAACTTTAAAAAATAGAAAATCTCTTCTTTGGCACTAAGACTTCTCCTGATTCCAGCAACTGGTGGCTGACAGAGTTGGAGGTTCAACTCTTCTGGCACCGATTTTGAGAAATTTGGGTGTGAAATTTGACTCAAATCAAATCAAATCAAAATTTGCTTTATTTGATTTAAATATTAAACCATCAAAGCATGATACAAGAAAAACATACATCAATTCTAAAAAATATTTTAAAAACAATTAAAATACATTATTAAAAATACTTCAGCATCGTACTTCATCGTCCACTTGCTCGCAATGTGGGGATGAGATAATACATTGTTTTTCTAAATCTACCAACGCCTTTCATATATTTAGCTATACAATCGTTAAAAATTTAATTTTCTAAAACTTGTAATTTAATAAATGTGGGATGGCATTGTCTCAGTCGTAGCTCTTTTAAAATTGGCAAAATCCATCTTTTCCTTAGCAATGTATAAAAAGTGCAGAAAAACATAATGTGAATCGTGGTCTGTGAGGATATATCGTCACATGGGCAAGGGTCTAGGGGGCGTGACCAATCATTCATGGTTGGAAATGTAACAGTGTTAGGAAAATTACCTAAGCGTAAGTGTGTTAATAACATCCTGTCATAACTTCCCTTTGTATTTAAAAGGTAGGGTTGTATCCTTGGTTGTATCAGTAGTAATTGGTTCTCCCTAACAGTCAGTATTTCATTATTAAGAGAAAATCTCAAATTCTCTAAAAAGTTCGTGCAGATGGTCTTTAGTTCTTGCCTTTGGATGGTAGAGATGCTAACAGGGTTGCGGAAGTATTCAGGATGTCATAAGTTGGCCACAAAATGCTTTACGTAGTTAAGCCATGGGATACTTGAAACTGGCTGTAGTCTCATGCAATCTTCAATCACATCCCTATTAAGACCTGTGGCCACGCTTGACCAAATCTTGTGCCACAAAAGGACCGGCTGCGTTTTAATTAGGTCAGTCAGATATGGCATTCCCAGCTCAGCATGGACAACGTACATAGCCGTACTGTTTGTGGTAGCTAAAAGATATCTAAAAAATGTATTCTCAATTGTCTGCAATTAATCAACATTTACATATCCCCATATTCTGGCTTCATACACGGCAGTTGAAATGCATCTAGCTTTATAAATTGTGAGTAATTTGTCGATGGGACCTAGCATCCTGGCAAAATTTGTCAGAGCTCCTATGGCTTTGACAAGTTGCAACTTTCTTGCTCTAATAGCATATGCCCATGACCCCCCTTTATCAAAAACAACACCAAGGTATGAAAAATAGCTAACAAATTCCAGTGTCTTGTTATCAATAACGATGTCCTGACACTTAACACTTGGCTTGCTACATTTCATGACATACGTTTTTGTTATATTGACAATAAGATCTAAGCTAGACATGTATGTTACTAAGCTCATGACACTTTTTTGCAATTCAATTTGCGTGCGGGATAAAAGAACTGCGTCATCCACATGTAGTAATGCTCCTATAGGTCGTTTACCAATGCGGGGTATATCCCAACATTCCCTGGATAGTGTGACACCTAAGCCATTTATATACAAGGTGAAAAATAAGGGGGCTAGCACACACCCCTGCCTGACCCCCTTCTTAACAGGGAAGTTTGGGCTACATTTTCCTGCACTGCCATTTCGGATACTTGCCTGGGCTCCTTGATATAACTGGCATAGAAAATTAATAAGCACCACTCTACCCCCAGAAGTTCAAGTATGCTCCAAAGTTTCTGGTGAATCACACAGTCGAAAGCCGAGCTCAGGTCAACAAAGCATAAAAAAAGATTCCCACGCTTAGCTTGAATGTATTTTCCAAATATCATACTTAAATTTAGGCCTTGCTCCACCGTGCCTAGACCTGGACGAAACCCGTACTGTAGTTCCGAGATTACTCCCTTCTCTTCTGCCCACTTCTGCAGTCTGTTTAAAATGACTCGGCCTGCCACTTTCACAAAGGAATCTAGAAGTGAAATTGGTCTGCAACAGGCCGGGTCATTACAATCCTTTTTTTAAAGATGGGGATGAGTATGGAGTCAGCCCAGGTGGGTATGAAACCCTGTTTAAAGCATGCTTTTAAAACAGAGGTTAGTAAAGGACCCCATAACATTGTGTTGTATTTGTATAGATCAAAGGGGATGCAATCTGGGCCAGGGGCTTTACCGCCAGTACTCAAATTGATGGCCAGTGTCACCTCGTCCACGGTGAAGTCAAAGTCGATAGGAAAATAGTTTGTGGGACTTGCTCTAAGGTCCGTGCGTTGATCTTTATCAGAGTAATTACTAAAGAGCTTGGAAAAATGGGACACCCATTGATGTTCTCCAATGTTGATCACAATACTGGGATTGGTTTTAGAAGCCAGGAAAGGGGCATTTACTGCTGTCTAAAACCCTTTGGCATCTTTTAGTTCTGAAGCTTTATGGAGGCCCTCCCACAACTCTGTTTTTATTGCTTCCTTGCGGGCTCTGAGTGAGGTTCTATAGACAGCTCTGGCCTTTTAAATTTCTTCCAGGTCTCTTACAGGCTTATGTAGGGCAATTTCTAACGCTGTGTGGCCTTTGCTACATTTGGTATCAAACCAACCTGTATTGTTAGTTTTTTTTTTTTATATTCTATTAATAATTCCTTCTTTATAGCCTGGGAAATGTTTTGAAAAGAATTAAAAATGTCATGGTCTGCGGCAAACTCGTCCAGACAGACTGCAACTTCATGCATGCAATTGCTTAAAAGCAACTTAGTTAGCTTTAGGGGGTCCACACCTTTCCATTTAATGGGGTAGCCAATAGATCTATTAACTGCAATGTCCTGCACAGGGAAAATATCCTGATGGCTTTTGGTTAGTACTTGGCATGTTGAAGGTAACGCTGCTGGGGTAATGGTCGCTATAAGCAACGGTGTGAATTTCAAAATTAGATATTCTCCTGGCATATCTATTTGAAACCAGTACATAGTTTATGATAGAACACGTCCCACGGCTGTTGAAATTGCTACTAAAAGATATAGATGGCGAACACAATTTATTTGCAAACCCAATATCCTCTGCGTATTTTATATAATTACATTTTTTCCAGAGTGGTGTATGCGAAAAGTGGCTGGTATCATTATCGTCATCAGACGTTAGTCTACAAACGCATCCATCGGCATGATGGCACAGGCCAATATTAAAGTCCCCTCCCCAGATTACACAAATGTCCTTGTTTGATTCCTCCCACATTTTACTTAAATCTTTCTCTCCAATCTTGATTTGATTTGATTTGGTTTAAATTCATAAAGCGCCACTTTTGCCAAAGGCGTCTAGGCGCTACCTGGAGTGAAAGGACTGGAACTAATGATAAGGAGATTAATAGGTAGAGATAAACAGCCAGGTTTTCAGTGACTTTCTAAAAGCTAGATATTTTCCTTAAATGGTCTGGCATTTGATTCAAAAGGCGAGTGGTTGCATAGGAAAAGATTCTACCTCCCCAGGTTTTGATATAGTTCAAATCAACATTTTGATAACTGAAACTGAATGTAAAAGGTCTAGTAGGGATGTACCATCTTAGTTTGTCTCTAAGCAGGGTAGGGTCTGTATGGGAGAGTGATTGGTGTGCTGTAAAGAGCGCCTTGAAGGCGATTGTCTTTTTGATGGGTAACCAGTGTAGAACATGCCTGGCTTCAGAAATTAGTTCAAATTGTTTTATCCTTTTAAGTACCCAAATGGATGTATTTTGTAGCCTCTGGAGTCTCTTCAAAGCATTCTGTTGTGCAATATAATGCAATCTACTCTAGCTAAATTAGAGTTCACTTTGTTGTCTGTTAAGTAGATATCATCCACATAGGACAGAGGGTCAGGGTCGATGTCATGAAGAATCAACATAATAGCCCATAGGAAGTCGGGTGTAGCTCCTCTAAAAACCGAGGGTGCTAACACAGACCAGTCAGGGAGAATAATTGTGACTGAAAAACGAATGGAAATGTCGAAGGTAGTTACATATTTTCTGCGGACCACATCATTAATCAGTGCGATACTGTGTGCATTTTGTACTGCAGAAGTGCATGTATGACTATTCAAATGTCGGTAATCCAAGACAATTTGATAGGAAAGATTCGGTTTCAGAACCGGCAAATGAAGATTATTAATTTTTATTTCAAATAACTTTATTTGATTAAGAGAAAAGAATCATAAAAGTATACTATTAAAATAACAAGTATCATACATTCAATCACAAACGGTATTTCACAGATCATATACAGGGTTCCAAAATTCACGTACAATAAACACTAAAGAAATATACATTAATGGGGTGGGACGTTGAATGGTACTAGTTGTAATCTTTCACGTAGACCTCCTGTGGTCTCTTAAAGTGCAGTGCATTCACAATATACAAAATATCATATTTAAAAAGACATAAAATCAATAAAAAGTTCATATTTCATAGCGATTCCTAATCGAAAGCGCAGATCTAATAAAGCTAAGCATAGAGCAACATATAACCACAGACGATAATGATATCAGATACTCGAAACCTTCCATATATGTACAATGTCTAATATCCCTCAAAAGGCATTTGATAAAACGGTCTCTTGGGACCTTTTAAAGTGGACAGAAGAGAACAAAATGCACTGAACATTGTTGGGCTGTATTATTACATGGACAAAGGGGAAGTCTCTCACACCAGCCCCCTTCTTTAGGAAAAGCAGCCAAAAAGTTCAATATTTGTTACCGAAATCTAGTCAAATAGAAAGGCCATTGTGTGTGCGTGGTAAAAGTCAAATATAACTGTTGTTGTAATATGACCGCATGATTAGATGCTGATTGTGCTTGGGGTGGGGGTAGTGGTTTAGGGTAGGGTAGTATCATAGTGTTTTAGGGTTTAGGGTAGTGTAGGGGTTGGAGTAGTGTGGTTAGTGTAGTGTAATAGTGTTTTAGGGGTTAGGGTACTGTAGGGGTTGGAGTAGTGTGTGTAGTGTGGTAGTGTTTTAGGGTTTAGGGTAGTGTAGGGGTGGGAGTAGTGTGGGTAGTGTTGTAGTGTAGTAGTGTTTTAGTGTTTAGGGTAATGTAGGGGTGGGAGTAGTGTGGGTAGTGTTGTAGTGTAGTAGTGTTTAAGGGTTTGGGGTAGTGCAGGGGTGGGAGCAGTGTGGGTAGTGTTGTAGTAGTGTTTAGGGTAGTGTAGGGGTGGGAGTAGTGTGGGTAGTGTTGTAGTGTAGTAGTGTTTTAGGGTTTAGGGTAGTGTAGAGGTGGGAGTAGTGTAGGTAGTGTTGTAGTGTAGTAGTGTTTTCGGGTTTACGGTACTGTAGGGGTGGGAGTAGTGTGGGTAGTGCTGTAGTGTAGTAGTGTTTT
Organism: Lissotriton vulgaris; assembly: GCF_964263255.1. Classification (NCBI taxonomy): domain Eukaryota; kingdom Metazoa; phylum Chordata; class Amphibia; order Caudata; family Salamandridae; genus Lissotriton; species Lissotriton vulgaris. The sequence continues at coordinate 1,374,262,511 of NC_141693.1, forward strand.
AGGGTTTAGGGTAGGGTGGGAATAGTGTGGGTAGTGTTGTAGTGTAGCAGTTTCTTAGGGTTTAGGGTAGTGTTGAGGTGGGAGTAGTGTGGGTAGTGTTGTGGTGTTGGAGTGTTTTAGGGGTTAGGGTGGTGTAGGGATGGGAGTAGTGTGGGTAGTGTTGTAGTGTTTTAGGGTTTAGGGTAGTGAAGGGGTTGGAGTAGTGTGGGTAGTGTAGTAGTATTTTATGGTTTAGGGCAGTGTAGGGGTGGGAGTAGTGTGGATAGTGTTGTAGTGTAGAAGTGTTTTAGATTTTAGGGTAGTGTAGGGGTGGGAGTAGTGTGGGTAGTGTTGTAGTGTTTTAGGGATTAGGGTAGTGTAGGGGTTGGAGTAGTGTGGGTTGTGTTATAGTGTTGTAGTGTAGTAGTGTTTTAGGGTTTAGGGTAGTGTACGGGTGGGAGTAGTGTGGGTAGTGTTGTAATGAGTAGTGTCTAGGGTAGTGTAGGGGTGGGAGAAGTGTGGGTAGTGTTGTAGTGTAGTAGTGTTTTAGGGTTTAGAGTAGTATAGGGTTGGTATTAGTGTGGGTAGTGTTGTAGTTTAGTAGTGTTTTAGGGCTTAACCGTCACGCCTGCCAGCTTGCCGGCCAAGTCGCATTATCCCACAAAGGTGGCCAACCTGTGGACCACTGTCTGCTCTTAAAAAATATTTTTGCTGCCCAACACAAAGGGCGAGGGATCCCCTGGGGACCCCTTCCCATTTTTTACTGGCTTACCACCTACTTGAAACAGATGACACCTGTGCTTCTTTTTTTTTTTTACATAACTTTATTTTATTAGTTTTTAAGCAGGCAGGGATTCATCAAGAAAATCCACAAAAGCCCAAACATATCACCACCAGCCCATACGTTGTCTCAAACGTAAAATCACAGGTTAGAGTGGTCATCTCCTACTATTGATGTACATGTGTAGGGAAAAGAAAGACCATCTGTAAGCCATAAGTGGAAAGCATACACTGACGGGTATTGTGTAATCTATGCTATAGCAATACCCGCCAGCAAACTCCCCTCTCCCCCCCACCCCAACTCCCCCTCCCACCCACCCAGGAACCAGTGTTCCATTGCGCCATGCATAAATGGAGTAGAATTAACATCTAAGACGTATCTGCAGACTGCGGAGCTTCAGTGAGTCTGAGCAAGCGGAGGTACTTGGGGCAAGTAATTTCATTGAATTTGTGTGCCAGCAACGAGACAATAGGGTGCCACGAGGTTCCATGCCAATGATGTACCACAGTTTGTGCAACCACCACATGTGCTTTGGATGAGTCTGCGTACCCCATAAACATAGAATGTGATGGACTGCCGCTCCTAGAGCTTTTCCCATCTGTTTCCCTCATAGGGATTTGAGCGGAAAGGTAAGTGCATTCGGTAGCCCCAAGAGAGCATATGCAGGAAAGTGGGGTATTTCAGTTTCAAAGTGGGTGTCTGCGTCATTAAGTACCTCCGTACAGAACCCAGTTACCTCCTTGCAGTCCCAGAGTGTGTGTGTCAGCGTGCCTTCTTCGCCACAGCCTCTCCAACAAGTGGAGTTGCGCTCTGAATTGATTGGATGCAGGTGGGCAGGGGTCAAGTACCAATAAATGCCAACTTTAACCGCTGCTTCCTTACTTGCTAAATTTCTGGCAGTGTGGTTTGCCCTATAATAGATTTGTTGCCATTCTTTCAAGGAGAGACTCTGGCCCAATGCTGCCTCCCAACGCCATTGTCCGGCTGACCGCTTCTGACGTACCGGTGAGCGCAGCATGAGATATAGTTCAGAGATCAGCTTGCGGTCTGAGTGCTTGGAGAAAAACCATTTCTCGTAGGCCGTGAGGCGTCGGCTGACTAGGGGATGTGTGTCGGGTTGTAGCAACCAGTGGCGAAGTTGAAAATACTGAAACCTTTTGGGGCCTTTGATATCGTACCAACTTGGCAAATCAGAGTAAGGGATGAAACCTGTGATGATCGAAGAGGTGTCCTGCAGATTTGAAGGTCAAGGCCCGCTACTGTGGGAAAGCCTGCAACTCCAACCCTGGAGGGAATGCAGGATTATGAAATGGGGCGTGAGGGATGAGGGAAAGGAGGTGAGGCTCCGCTTAATCGCAACCGAGTCCCACACCCGCAAAATTGAACGGGTAATGGGAAATTTATTGAGATATGATGGTCTATCTGAAGGTTTCAGGAATGGTACCTTCCACAGAGATAGCCGTGCCATCGTTCTGTCTTGGAATAGCCACCGTTTTTCGGACTCGGGTCTGCTCCATTCTACGAGATAGCGAAGTTGGGCCACTCTATAATAGCTCAAGAGATTGGGGATCCATAAACCTCCCTCATCTGGAGGTTGGTAAGCCAGATCTCTACGCAGCCTTGGTCGTTTCCCTGCCCATATGAAATGCTGTAGTTCTTTTTGCAGTGTGTGGATAAAGCGCATAGGGGGGCCAACCAGTATTGTCTGGAACATATACAGTATTTTAGGCAGTATGGACGTTTTTACCGCAGCAACCCGGCCTAGCAGTGACAAGGGGTGTGTCCGCCAATGGCGAAGGTCTTGCGTTATTTGGGAAGTGAGGTTAGCGTAATTACGTGTGATTGTTTGGCTAGTGGAAGGCATCAGAACGATCCCCAGGTACGGGATCTCAGGTTGGACTCGTAAGTGACCAAGCTCTAGGAGCGCACTCTCAGGAGCATTCTCGTAAGGCCTAGAGGCAAAAGCATTGACTTCCCCACATTGACCTTGAAGCCTGAGACTTTACCAAATTCCGTCAACTCTTGCAAGAAGGCAGGGACTGAGCTTGCGGGCGAGACAAGAGTTGCTAGAATGTTGTCTGCATATAAGCTGACTGTATGCTGTTCCCCTCCGAAGGGGATACCAGAAATATGTGTGTTGTCTCTGATTCGCTGCGCTATAGGTTCGACGTACAGCGCAAATAGCTGGGGTGAAAGGGGACCCCCTCGGCGCGTACCCCGTCGGATGGGGAACGGCTGCGAGCTGATCCCATTAACGTGGATTCTCACCCTAGGTTGGTCATAACAGCGTGCAACCCAGGCTCGGAAACGATTCCATATACCAAGGTGCGCTATTGTTTCATCCAAGAAGCCCCAATCCACGCGGTCAAAAGCATTCTCAGCGTCGACTGAAAGTAATAGGACGTCAAGTCCCACATAGTGGGCCTTATCTATTAAGTGCATTAGCCGCTTGGTGTTGTCACTACTTTGCTTGTTGGCAATAAAGCCTGATTGGTCTGGTTTGATAATTCCGGGCAAGCTGGGGCCCAGTCTAGCAGCTAGGACCCCTGTAAAAAGCTTCAGATCGAGATTGAGCAAGGAGAACTGACGATACGCTGCTCACTGCGTGGGATCCTTCCCAGGCTTGGGAATGATGACTATGTCCGCCTCCAGCATATCTGCTGGGATTGTCCCCGGACCCTAAAGGAATTGAAGAGGCGAGTTAAGATCGGGGCTATAGATTGACTAAATGCTTTGTAAAAACCGGCTGAGAAGCCGTCTGGTCCCGGTGACTTCAAAGGTTTGAGGTGGGAGATCGCACTGATCACTTCTTCCACTCTAATCGGGGCTTCCAGCGCTGTGGCGCCCGATGCGTTTATAGCCGTTATTGCTGCCTGACTGAGGTAGGCCTCACCTGCACTGTCAATTGTTGGATCTTTACTATATAGCGATGCGTAAATGTCGCAGAGGGTTTCCGCGATCTGTTCATCGTGTTTGACCCGCTCACCAGTTGAGGTGTGAAGGGCCGCAATTTTAGAGCATTGAGCCCGGGCTCGAAGTTTGCTCGCAAGGAGCCTTCCTGTTTTGTCCCCCCTACATAGAATGAGTGCTTGAGCCGTAAGGCAGCGTATTCCGCTCTATCCAAATCCAAGCTGGCCAATTGCGCTCTGGCCGCTTTCAATTGCCGACACATCCACGGGACCCTAGTTCGACTGTCTACTCTTTGAAGCTCTGTCACTCTAGCCGCCAACTCTTCCCTCTTCTCTCTGCGGGCTTTGTTGTCTTCTGCAGAGATCGCGATTAATTCTCCCCTCACCACCGCCTTAAGGGCTCCCAATAGTGCCGCCAACGGAGTGTCAGTGGTGTCATTTGACGTCAGGTAGTCGGTAATGCATTTCTGCACCTGTTGGGAAACATCTGTTCGATGTAGTAGGGAATCCCTGAGTTGCCATCTCCCTTTCGGTTTGCATAGCGGGCATATGTCAAGAGTCACTGTCACTGCATCATGATCAGACAAAGCAGCGGGGACATTGTCAACAGTTTGGACCAGAGCGTTAAGGTCGGATGTCCCTATAAAGTGGTCAAGGCGGGCATACGTGTGATGTACATGAGAGTAAAATGAGTATTTCGTGCTTTGAGGGTGGGCCGCGCGTCAGATAGATATCACAGTCCTCTGTTGTAGCCAATCTTTCCCTGCACTCGTTATCGCCCCCGTTGTGCCGTATCTGTGGCCTGACCTGTCTTTCCCTGAGTCCATAACTAGATTAGTCTCCGCCTATTAAAATCTGTCTGTCATGATAGCGGAGGACTTCTGACAGGGAGTTTGTGAGGAAGGGCTCTTGCCCAGAGTTGGGAGCATAATGGGATCCTATGACGACAGGGGTGTCTCCCAGCCATACGCTGTATGCCAACAGCCTCCCCTTTGTTTCTGCTATTTTGTCTCCAATACTGCCATGAAAGGTTTGTGATAGGAGTATGGTCCTTTCTTATCTGATGTAGAAGAGTAAAATTGGTGTGGAAAAGCACGGGATTTCATTCTCTGCCAGTCCTTTGATAGCAAATGTGTTTCTTGTGGAAGGCATATCGAAGCCCCAGAGGTCTCCAGATAGCTCAGAATCGCACGCCTCTTGATAGGGTTGTTTAGCCCCTTCACATTAAGAGTTAAAACTTGGGTCGTAAGGGTGGACATGGTGTATAACTATGTGTGTCTCAATGGAATATTAAAGATCGTAGGCTAGGGAAACCTTACTCCAAAAAAGAAACTCCCAACTATACGAACTCCCTATTATTGACAAGACCTGAGTTGTGTCTGCTCCTACGCTGCACACCGGTTCCCCCCTCCCAGAACCCAACCGCTCCCCGACTCATCCCTCTCTCCACCCACCCACCACTCTAACCCCAACAAAACAAACCCAACATTGTACCATATCTACAGCCTGGGCTGCAGACAAATAGCAGGAAAAGGAATAAGGTGGACCTGTTGCCTGGCCAACCTGGGCTCCCCCCCCCCCCCCCCCCCAGTTAGTCACCTCTTTGAAAGCTGTGCGTTTCTCGAGGGTAATGGAGGCCAGGTCTAGATTGAGGCTAAGGCATGCCCCTGGTAAGTGATCTGGTGCTTTAAGCGAGCTTCTCTCAGATTCCAATCCTTTAGGGAAAAATCCGGTAGAAAGGCCAAGATGTCAGACGGGGGGGCTGGGGCTTTTCTCTCCAAGCCCACCCTGTGGGCCCAATAGATGCGAACCTCAAATTCTTGTCCGACACCCAGAATCTCCCGGAAGAGGCCCTGAAGGTATCCGGTCACATTTGTTCCTTCTGCCTGCAATGGAACGCCCCTCACGCGGTTGTTGTATCTTTGAGATCTATTTTCTAGGTCCTCCGCATGAGCTTGCAGGTCAACCTGTTGATCATTGAGGCGGAGGACCTCTTGTTGTAGTTGCTGTATTTCCTCGGATTGAGAATGCCCGCTGTTCTCTAGGACCGCCACACGTTCACCCAGCTGATTCCCGTCACGGCATATTTCTCAAACCTCCCCTGTCACCTCCTGTTTGAGTATCTGAAAGATGTTGCGGAGGGTGTTAAAAAGGGTTTCCAGAAATGCTCGGGTGATGGGCAACCCGCCGTTGTCCTGTCCACTGGGAGGATGCGATACTGGGGAGGCGAGGTTTCATTTGTCCCCAGTTTCCTGACCCTTTGGTGAACATTTCTTTCAAAGTGTGGCCCTTTTTTTCTTCATGGTGGCCATGGTGATGCCGCTGGCCGAGACGGATGGGTGTCACACACTGGTCTCGGCGGTGGCTCCAGGCGGGGCCCCAACTGACCCCCAAGTGTCCCAGCCGAGGGAGGGGCGTTCCCTCTGCAGGCACTTTCCGTGGAGTCCATGCTGGGCAGTGATGAAGAGGCACAGGAGGGGGCCTGGGGCGAATCTCATCGGGGTCATCAGTGGGGGCCTGCCTCCAGGGGCCCTGATGCCGTCTGCAAGGACGGCAGGCGCAATGGCCCAGCGAAGGCCCCCCAAATTGGGCCCAAGTGCTGTGGAGGTCAGGCCCAGGGATCCCTCTGACCCCCGCGATATAGGTGTCCTTGGATCTACGAGAAGGTTGGGGTGTAGTGGTGACATGTGGGCATCCACCGCTGCGAGTTGGGAAAGCTCAGGAAGCGCGGGCCCGCAGCTGAATAGGGCGTCCCCAGAGCTGCTGTATAGGAACGACTTTGCCACCACCTTGCTCCCTTCAGTTGCCCACCTTCGGCATCGCAAGTGTAGAGCGTGTCCCCTGGGCCTGATGCAGCGGTAGCTAGGCCACAGATCAGCGCCCCCGATTTTCGAGCTGCCGGCCTAGCCCCACCTCGGCGCGCTCTGCTCCAGTGTCGGGCCTTTATCTCTCTTCACTCAGGGACTTTCACCACCCGCAGGAGGCCACATTAGGGGTTTACCATGAGGCAGTGAAGCAGCACAGGAGAGGGTCCGCCGGAATCCGTGCCACTCCTTCACCAGGGCGCCATTTCTTCGACGCGACGGTGCGCAGGTCCGGGGAAGGCGGGCTGCTCCCATCACAAGTTGCGTTGCCACCGCCAAGCTGGGGGCTTCGGTTGTCCCCCTGGGCCCCACGCAGTGCCACCCTTTCTCTTGCCGGGCTCTCAAACCTGCCCGGCAGTGCAGGATGGTCATGACCAGGCCGGAGGGCAGCGCGCTAGATTTTCGCACTTCCGGGCGTCTCACACCGCCGTCGATTTACGTGTCAAACGGGGGAGCGGTGGTCACCTCAGCCTCCACCGAAGCCGGTGATTCACTGCTGCGATCTTGGCACTCCGGTACATCTCAAGGCCCTGTTCGAGGGTGTTTCAGGGGGCTGTTCGTTCGCCAAACCCATGAATTTAGCTGCTGCTGGGCCCCTCATGCGCGCCGCCGCCACTCGCAGCATGCTATAGGGGACTATGTGCAAGGCAATAGCAGGGGTGAAGGGCTACGGCAGGGAGCCTCAGAACTCCGCGTCTGGTCAGGTCGCCATCTTGGCCACGCCCCCCCCTGATCTTCTTTTGCCACTGCATTTGCGGTCGCAAAACAATCGTACATACCAGTGAGACTCGCAACTTGGGAAACCTATTTTGCGAGTCGGTATTAAGTTATTGACTCACAAACTAGGGTATAACCATACCACAACCCTTTTTAGAGGTCGCAAAAAGGCTAATTTTCCATTTGGGAATGCTAAAAATGGTTGTACATCTAGCCCTACATTTCCAGTGGCGCCTACCACTAAGTAATATCTATATGTGTATGTGTGTGTGTGTGTTTGTGTGTGTGTGTATATATATATATATATATTACCGACTGGCGGTCGCCACTAGGTAGTTATAATTAGGACCTATTTTCCATAGGAAATCTGCAACATTCTATTTGGAATAACTTTGGCGCCGGTTGACGAATCTTCGTGAAATTTTCAAAACTGGTGGGGTGCTCCAGTCCGCTCCTATCCTGAAAATCTTGGGCTAATTCGTGAAGCGAGGCTGAGAAAAAAGGGGGTCACAAAATGTGTTTTCCCCATGTAATTTTTCCTAGGTACCGTTCATCACGGCTACAGCCCGAATGGCTGAACGAAATTACACCAAATTTGGAAAAGTTGTAGTCCTTGGTTCAGACATGTGCCTTTTGCTTATATGCTGTACATTTGTTCTGTAGTTCCTGAGAAAATGACAATTAAAAGTACATATATATCTATGGCCTTGGTGGATGAGCGCATCTTGCGCGGACTATAAGCGCGCCGTCCCAATCACGTGCTGAATGCTGATTGGCTGTCAAGTGGTTGTCAACATTCGAAACCAGGAAGTGTTGGCAGCCATTTTGTGCCTCGGTAAAAGCGAGGGTCTAGAAATTAGTGGAACAAGTGTTCAAAATGTATAAAGGGGCAGGTAAGAAATATTTTGACCCTCTAGACCACAGGAGAAATGTCCGCTGGGTACATGGATCCGCTGTAAAAAAAATAAAAACGAAGCTTGGGCTCCTGTGCTTGTTTAAAAATTAGCTACCTGGGATGGTCAAATCCCGGGGTCTAAAATATTACATTTGATGGTGATGCAGAGGGCCCTGTAGCCCAGGGACCGTCATTCCTCGGTGCTACAAAATAACTGGGTGAGGGAGCTCAAAGGTCTGTCTAAGCCCCGGAGATTACCACCCTCCAGGGCTTTTTATATTTTGGGAGTGGGGTTGTGTGGTTTTCATTCTGGAGCAGTCAAAAGTCTTTGGGAACACCACCTTCCAGGATTGGCTCCTTCTGTGTCTCGGGGTGCTTACCCTCAGGACACCGTGTTTGCTATGCCAGGGCGGGAGTCAAGGTTCCCGCTGTGTCATAGCAAACTTGAGGGCATATTAACAAGTGCTATGAAAATTGAAAAGTGAAACTGCAATTTTTTCTAAAAGCCAAAACTGCTGTGAAAATTATATCCCCCAATTTACTAGGTAACGCTAAAATGCATTAATGCATGTTAACAGCCGGTTTGCTAAGGGCTCGCCTCGTATCTCCAATGAGTTGCAATGAAGGCTTTCCCAGAGGCAAGGTAGGTGTTCCTATGACAATATAACATGGAAGAGGGAGGTAGGACAACAGCATTGTAATTACAAGGGAGCCCTGGATTTGAAAACCGATAACAAAGCTCTCGCTAATTGCCGTTCATGTCGGATCCTAACATCTGTTCTGAAGTAGACTTAAACATGTTTAGTATGCGAGGTGGATTGATATGTTAAGTGCACAGTCTTATATTAACAAGGTTTTCACTTGCAAACATGAATTTTCACTGTATTTCTCATGATATTGGGGGCATATTTCCAAGGACTGCGTTAAAATTATTGTTGCTTTAGCGTTAGGAAAGTGTTGTTAAATTTATGTTGTTTCCTGGAAGTGTAAGCCAGTGCTTCGCGAGGCTGTGAACCATGATTCCTGAGCTATGAGCATGGTTCCGTTGTGAGCGATATGAGAAATCAACTGATTCGGGTGTCCACGTTGTAGTGCTGACGTCACCCGGGCCTTAAACGCAAATGTGTCATTATAGTGGTGTGGCTCACTGGTTAGAGGTGGCAGACCCGTAAGCAGAGGATGGCCCGGGACCAGGGTTCGATTCCCGACGCGGCTGGGTCGTGGACCAGGGTCTGCGGGCTCGATAATTCTCGCCTCGGTGCCTACTCCAGTCAGGGACCACACTCGGCAACTCTGGGCATTAGCTTGCCTCATCTTCACAACGGCCCCCCCAGACCACCGGGGAGGCTTGGTCGCACCTTTAGAGATACCCATTAGGGATCATCTCTCAGGGTGAGCCAGGACGGGTTCCCCAGCGGTCGAAGCGCGGAGATACTCCTCCGGGAGTCGATTCTAGCGCTATATAAACCCACAATTAAATTAAATTAAATATCTTTAAAGTACCACAGCATGGCCAACATGGAAGGTACAGGGTATCACTGACCTTATATTCATCCATAGTTGCACACATAAAATATGGTGGACATGACGTATTTCTGAGAACATGAATGTTTGTTGTACATTCAGTGGAGTGTTGTAGCTGTAGTAATACATGGCTATGAAAGCATTAGAATGCAGTTTTTGGCACATGAAGGGCAGCTAATATATATACGTATGTGGTCATTCAGGTACACTGTCGAGCTTGGGGCTGGAAATCAGTGGTCAAGCCTCTGAGTTGCGTCCACATCCTGTTATTGAAGAGAAATGACGTAATCTACACCTGCCTGAAAATGTACTGTAAATACGGTGCTCATGTAAATTGCTGATATAGTTTTGGGTCGACTACGCGCTATATAAATATGCACACACTCCCTTTTTTCTCCGCAAACAATATTTTCTATTCAAATCTTTTTTAAAGTGTTGCCTTAAATTCCTATTAAAATAAGAGGGCATGATTTACTTTCAGATAAAGTAGAATAGAAGTGCTACTACAAACATTCCCTCACTACTTCATCTATGTTTTTTGTACATTTCTTTTCAATTACTCTTTATGAAAACATTGTGACTGTTAAAAAGGAGTATTTTGTTATTTGTTAATTGACATTAATATTTTTTTTCATGTTTACTGCTTGCAATGATAAACTTCTAGTTCCTCATGAGTGAAAATACTTCACAGTACTACACAATATACATACTGATAAACCCATTTTCACTCTAGAAGAAAAAGAGAATTACTTTTTTTTTTTTTATTTGTACATATTTCAAACCTTCTTTTTTCTGTGTCTTCGTAGTATTTTCAATTTGCGATGATAATACATGAACTGTTCTTACGTTATTTCGTTTCTAAAGTACAATTATACTTTTACACTCTACATTTAGAAATCCTAATAATATAGTTGCATTAGAAAAATATATAAAGCATAAACTTATACCATTAATTTACCTCTCTTTAAAATTCTTTATTCCTTCCGTCGACATACATCCAACTCCTTTGGAGGGAACATAATGTTTCATTTATTACAATATATACATTAACTTTATGTTCCCTCTCAGTAAATGGACGATGAACTGAAGATGAATTCGACGATTGCAAACTTTATCTTGCTCATAGTTTGGTCACCCGTAATTAGATCACAGAACTTAATCATCCTACGTGTGTGGTTTATATACGTTTTGGTTATTCAAGTCACTAGTGGCCCTAGTAGGTGGCCATTTACCGGCCGGTAACGGCCGAATTCGGCCGTTACCGACCGGTAAATGGGTTTTCAGATGTAGGGGGCCTATATTTTACAGATTCTGTAAATTTACCAAATCTGTAAATTTACAGAATCGGTAAAATACTGAATCGGTATATTTACCAATTCGGTAAATCCACATGTAGGTGGCACTCCTAAGAGTGCCACAGGCCCATAAGAATCGGTATTTTACCACCCAATCCTATTCGGTAAAAATACCGAATTCAGATTGGCAATGTGACACACAGACATGCCCTTAGGGCATATATGTGTGCCACATGGCACACAAGTCCGGATTTGGGGTGCTAGAGGGTGTCAAAGTGACACCCCCTGCACCCTTGCTGAAATCGGTATTTACCGAATCGATAAATACCGATTCGGTAATGCCCATTGATTCCTATGGGCTTAAATGCCCATTGGAATCAATGGGCATTACCGAATCGGTATTTACAGAATCGGTAAATACCGAATCTTAACAATTCGGTATTTACCGAATCTGTATTACCTACATCCCCCCCCCTCTATTTTACCACTTCTTAAATACCAAATCGGTATCATTCGGTATTTAAGAAGTGGTAAAATTTAATTACCTACATCGGGCCCTATGGAACCAATTTAGTGCTCCTCCCATTTTTATGTCACATTTTTCAGTTGACACATGCTCACATTTCCACTGTTTAACTTGCGCATGTGATTTTGTAAACTTGAAACTTGTTAAACAGTTTTAGTTTTGTTTTATATCCTCATACATATTCGCTCTTTCTTTTAATTCTTTCTCTCTTTTATTATATGAGTGTGGAAAGGCCACGGTACCTACCTTAACGGAGAGGCATCCTCGCGCGGGGATGAGTCCGTCTAACCTAGATGGTAACTTGTTCCCTCTCCATAGGACTTCTTCTCTCTCTCTCCCTCTGCAGGTTCGCCGAGGTCAGAACCCGGAAGACGGACAACCGGAAGCAGTCCTCCATGAACCCGGAAGTCCCGTCCCCGACTACATCCCGGAAGATAGAAAAACCGGCGAACCACAACGAAGGAGGTTCCAACCCGCGGACTCATGGCAGGAGGCAGCAAGGAAGGAACCGGAGCTGAGAGAGAGAACCGAGGAGTCAGAGATTCAGGCGGAAGAAGCTGAGGAGGACGCCGATGGCGACGTGTGGACTGAGGACTGGTGGAGTCCTCAGGAGGTGGCTGGAGAGCGGCCGCAACTCACCAGGGAGTTGCGGCGGGCCACGTGAGTACCCGTCATCCGTCTCCGTGTGCCTATTGTAGATAGTTGTAGATAGTTGTAAATACCATAGCGCTGCACAATCTGAGCACGAGAGCACTGTATATATATATAGATAGGCCCCTTTTGCACCGTGAGCACCCTGTCACCCCTTTGCCTCCCCTCCTGCTTATCGGCATCTTACACCTCCCCGCTGAACCCGTCCCTCACTATCCCTTTTTCCGTTTCTACACTTCCCGGTGTCGGTGGCAGCTACAGATCTTGAAAAGAGCAAAAGACTAACGGCCCTGTGTTTCTTCTCTCGCCCCAAACCTCCGAGGCCCACCGATAGAAGCCCAAGATCCCACGGAGCTGCCGAGAAGGAAGACTTACACCATCCTGACGACAGCAGCACAGCGGCAGGACGTCTTCCACTTCCCGTCACGACCGGACGTCTTCTCTACTCCGAACTTCGCAAAGAACCCCATCGGTCCCCTTTTTCAGAGACTTATTATCACCACCTACCTGTGTCCACAATAAAGCTCGCTAAACATAGTGCACTATATCTGGCCTCCCCGTCTGTTATTCCGGCCCGCCAACGCCCACACCCCACAATGAGTATTAAAATAAATACCTTTATATTTATTTTTAAAACAAGTATATTTATTAGCTACTGTGTACAGTTTCTGTCCACAATTTTAATACACTTCCCCACCCAAAACCCCTATTATCCTTATTTTTTTAAAAGGTGCAATTCAATTATTTTTTATTTATTTGAGTATTACAATACATACATTGTTGTTGATGTGTGAGTTCCTTCCCTTATACACACTTGATTGTCACATCTCTGAACATCTGGAGGTAGTTGGCCTCTAGGGACCCACAGGATTGAGGAGGGTTTAATTCTCTAACTTAAAATGTGCCACAGGGAGTTGTTGCAGACATGTCACCTCAGGATACGTCCCCTTCCTTCACCACTGTGCCCCGTTGCAGGTTTTAAGCTGCAGAAATAATTCTCTTTCAATACTGAGGGTCCTTGAGGGCCAAATAGCCCAAAATGTATCTCCAGTATGTGTTACAGACAGGTATTCCAAGAATGGGGGTAGCACCTCTTGGAATCCTCAACAGGATTAATGGTCATATATTGATAAGACACTGAAAGAAAGCAAAATGGAACTGAAGGGTGTTGAAGAAGAAATAAATAACTTAACCCTAAATGAGGACCAACAAAGACTCAAATCGAATATATTAAAGAACTTAGACAAACATGAAGCTAGAGTAAAACAGCGCAAACAATTTAAATTCTTGCGAGACAAAGCTGATTTCGAAGAGGGAAGAATCTTTACATTCGGAAAACAACATGACATGAGAAAGAGCAAAACACAAACCACAAAACCTGGAGAAGAAACCTCAAGCTTTGATTCTTTATTGAGTGTGGAAATAAGTGAATCAGAGGATACAGCCCAACAAACAAAAGCAGTGGGAAAAAAGTCCAATTTTTTAATGGAAATGCGTGCAGCCTTAGAACAACAACAACAACAGAAAACCAATCAACCAAAAAAGAGGCAGGGGCAGAGGATGGGGCAGAGGAGGACGAGTCAAACCAGACGAGGCAAAAGAGGCCAAAGAAGATAAGAGAGAGGATACCTGGTCAAAGAATCGTCTGAGACAACCTCGCAAATAGAATCAGAAGAGTTAAATATAATCAACCTATCAAAAAGAAATCTGACACCAATTGAAAATGAAACTCTCAAAAATGGCCTGAACTTTTGCCATACCACTCACATAAACATTGCGGAAACACGCATAGACATATACAAATTCATAAGGAAGCTAAAGTTGGCTAAAATTCATGCAGAAAAACCACCAACTAGAAAGGAAATTTCCAACACAAGTGATATCAATCCACTGACTGTAGATGACATAAGTGGACTGAATACACTAATACCAATGGGAACAACATCACCATCACAAGAAGAACAAGCACTAGAAGCAATGGAAGAAACACTACAGAATGTAGGTGCCAGTGACAGTGGCCTGAAGTTGAAATCTAAATTCAGCCGACAATTACCGGCTGGTAACAAAATTGACACGTTCCATGATCAAATAGTTGAAGAGCTATACAGAATAACACCAAATAAGTGCAACAACAATCTAACAAGACAGCAAGTGGAAATACTGAAGACACTAAAGGAAGACAAAACCATAGAAACCGCTGATAGAGGAGTAACATTGTGATCATCAACAATGTGGTAGAAGCCAATCGCCAGCTATTGGATCAAGAATGTTACAGACCTCTAAAGTATGATCCTACGAAAGAATTGCAAATACAAATCAAAAGCAATCTCCAAGCATGGCACCTGAAAGGCTTGTTGGATGACAATGAACTTAAATACTTGGATAATAAACAACCCACACTTCCGACATTCTATTACCTGCCGAAGGTACACAAGAACCAAAACCACCAGGCAGACCTATAGTGTCAGCCAACTGGAACTGGAACCAATATCAAACTACATAGATCAGTTCTTGGCTCCGCTGGTAAAAGACCTACCATCATACCTAAAAGATACTACTGATCCGTTGAAGAAAATTGAACTTGTTAAATGGCTACCAACTTACAAACTAATAACTGTGGACGTGGTATCTCTATATACCAACATTGAACACCAAATAGGAATTCAGGCGTGCAAATACTATTTGGGAAAACGAAATATCAAATATAGAGACCACAACATGATGCTCAATAACATGATCTCGCTGTGCTTAAACAACAATATTTTTCTGTTCAATAAACAAATCTACAGACAAATAAGAGGATGCGCAATGGGATTTTCTTTCTCCACCAAACTACGCTAACTTAACGATGGGTTAGTTTGAACAACACCTAGCATGGCACACTGACAACTACCAGAAGAGAGAAAAATGTTTTCTATGGCTGTGGTTCGTAGACGACCTGTTGATTATCTGGAACGGCACCAACAAAGATTTTGATCAGTACTTCAAGATACTGAATAACACCCAAACTAATTTAAAGTTCACGTTTGAAATCAGCTGCGAGAGAGTAGTTTTTTTGGACACAGAGATTTATATCGCCAATGATTTACTGCAAACAACCCTATACAGAAAAAAAACAGCAACAAATTCCATCTTACATGGGGAAAGCTTTCACAATGTAAATCTAAAATGGAGCATCCCATAAGGGGAGTTTCTGCGATTGAAAAGAAATTGCTCAAGCGACACTGATTTTCAACAACACAGAAGAAAGCTACAAATAGATTCCTTGCAAGAAAATATCCTAAGCAAGTTGTGGAAAAATGCCTTGACAGAGTTGTAAAACAAAATTGACAAGAAATCTTAAACAAGACGAAGAAAGACCAAATAGACAGCAATACAATTGGACTAATCACAACTTACAGTGCAGAGAACAAAAAAATTAATCAAAATTATCCATAAACATTGGGGAATCTTGAAGTCTGATCCAATTTTATCTCAAATAATCGGTGACCACCCCTATATCACTTATCGCAGAGCAAGGAACATAGGCGATCAACTTGTGCAGAGTCACTTCAAAGATGTACCAAAAATAACTTGGATGCAACGCAACGGCTTTTGGCCATGTAGACATTGCAAAGTATGCAAAATAGCTGCCATTACCAAGGAAATTGAAATCAAGGAAGGCACTAAATGGAAAATTTACCAACATTTAACATGTCAGAGCCCATATGTCATCTACATGGTAGAATGCCTGTGCCACAAAAAGTACATTGGGAGCACCATTTTTGAAGCCAAAAAAAGAATGCGATCGCAAGACATATGGAGGAATTTCACGAGAGTGACTGGGAGAAACTACGATACTATGCCATAGGACATGGCTTTTGTAGTTCGGACTGGACTGTTCCCATGGAGCACAGGGTCAGGACTGATTTGCATATCGCCATTGTCTAACCCAGGGTGGTGTGGAGTGCAAAAAAACGATGGATTTGGGCCCAGATCTTTGGACTGGGGTGAATGTGTGACATTAATCCACATTCGGTCCATCACTTGTTTTGTTTGCAATTGCCGCCATAAGTGCGCTGGGGATGCCCAGACATGGGTCCCAGGCACTCCACACCACTGGAGTCAAGCTAGCCGGGCTGATGAGAGGTGTTACCTCGAAACCGGTCCGGTCCTCGGATGCTTGAATCTGTTCTGGGAAGGACAAGCCTTTTGTAGTTCGGACTGGACTGTTCCCATGGGGCACAGGGTCAGAGCTGATTTGCATATCGCCATTGTCTAACCCAGGGTGGTGTGGACTGCAAAAAAATGATGGATTTGGGCCCAGATCTTTGGACTGGGGTGAATGTGTGACATTGATCCACATTCGGTCCATCACCTGTTTTGTTTGCAATTGCCGCCATAAGTGCTCTGGGGATGCCCAGACGTGGGTCCCAGGCACTCCACACCACTGGAGTCAAGCTAGCCGGGCTGATGAGAGGTGTTACCTCGAAACCGGTCCGGTCCTCGGATGCTTGATTCCGTTCTGGGAAGGACATGGCTTTTGTAGTTCGGACTGGACTGTTCCCATGGGGCACAGGGTCAGAGCTGATTTGCATATCGCCATTGTCTAACCCAGGGTGGTGTGGAGTGCAAAAAAACGATGGATTTGGGCCCAGATCTTTGGACTGGGGTGAATGTGTGTCATTGATCCACATTCGGTCCATCACCTGTTTTGTTTGCAATTGCCACCATAAGTGCGCTGGGGATGCCCAGACGTGGGTCCCAGGCACTCCACACCACTGGAGTCAAGCTAGCCGGGCTGATGAGAGGTGTTACCTCGAAACCGGTCCGGTCCTCGGATGCTTGATTCCATTCTGGGAAGGACATGGCTTTTGTAGTTCGGACTGGACTGTTCCCATGGGGCACAGGATCAGAGCGGATTTGCATATCGCCATTGTCTAACTCAGGGTGGTGTGGAGTGCAAACAAACGATGGATTTGGGCCCAGATCTTTGGACTGGGGTGAATGTGTGACATTGATCCATATTCGGTCCATCACCTGTTTTGTTTGCAATTGCCGCCATAAGTGCGCTTGGGATGCCCAGACGTAGGTCCCTGGCACTCCACACCACAGGAGTCAAGCTAGCCGGGCTGATGAGAGGTGTTACCTCGAAACCGGTCCGGTCCTCGGATGCTTGATTCCGTTCTGGGAAGGACATGGCTTTTGTAGTTCGGACTGGACTGTTCCCATGGGGCACAGGGTCAGAGCTGATTTGCATATCGCCATTGTCTAACCCAGGGTGGTGTGGAGTGCAAAAAAACGATGGATTTGGGCCCAGATCTTTGGACTGGGGTGAATGTGTGACATTGATCCACATTCGGTCCATCACCTGTTTTGTTTGCAATTGCCGCCATAAGTGCGCTGGGGATGCCCAGACGTGGGTCCCAGGCACTCCACACCACTGGAGTCAAGCTAGCCGGGCTGATGAGAGGTGTTACCTCGAAACCGGTCCGGTCCTCCGATGCTTGAATCCGTTCTGGGAAGGACATGGCTTTTGTAGTTCGGACTGGACTGTTCCCATGGGGCACAGGGTCAGAGCTAATTTGCATATTGCCATTGTCTAACCCAGGGTGGTGTGGACTGCAAGAAAATGATGGATTTGGGCCCAGATCTTTGGACTGGGGTGAATGTGTGACATTGATCCACATTCGGTCCATCACCTGTTTTGTTTGCAATTGCCGCCATAAGTGCGCTGGGGATGCCCAGACGTGGGTCCCAGGCACTCCACACCACTGGAGTCAAGCTAGCCGGGCTGATGAGAGGTGTTACCTCGAAACCGGTCCGGTCCTCGGATCCTTGATTCCGTTCTGGGAAGGACATGGCTTTTGTAGTTCGGACTGGACTGTTCCCATAGGGCACAGGGTCAGAGCTGATTTGCATATCGCCATTGTCTAACCCCGGGTGGTGTGGAGTGCAAAAAAATGATGGATTTGGGCCCAGATCTTTGGACTGGGGTGAATGTGTGACATTGATCCACATTCGGTCCATCACCTGTTTTGTTTGCAATTGCCACCATAAGTGCGCTAGGGATGCCCAGACGTGGGTCCCAGGCACTCCACACCACTGGAGTCAAGCTAGCCGGGCTGATGAGAGGTGTTACCTCGAAACCGGTCCGGTCCTCGGATGCTTGATTCCATTCTGGGAAGGACATGGCTTTTGTAGTTCGGACTGGACTGTTCCCATGGGGCACAGGGTCAGAGCGGATTTGCATATCGCCATTGTCTAACCCAGGGTGGTGTGGAGTGCAAAAAAACGATGGATTTGGGCCCAGATCTTTGGACTGGGGTGAATGTGTGACATTGATCCACATTCGGTCCATCACCTGTTTTGTTTGCAATTGCCGCCATAAGTGCGCTGGGGATGCCCAGACGTGGGTCCCTGGCACTCCACACCACTGGAGTCAAGCTAGCCGGGCTGATGAGAGGTGTTACCTCGAAACCGGTCCGGTCCTCGGATGCTTGATTCCGTTCTGGGAAGGACATGGCTTTTGTAGTTCGGACTGGACTGTTCCCATGGGGCACAGGGTCAGAGCTGATTTGCATATCGCCATTGTCTAACCCAGGGTGGTGTGGAGTGCAAAAAAACGATGGATTTGGGCCCAGATCTTTGGACTAGGGTGAATGTGTGACATTGATCCACATTCAGTCCATCACCTGTTTTGTTTGCAATTGCCGTCATAAGTGCGCTGGGGATTGCCAGACGTGGGTCCCAGGCACTCTACACCACTGGAGTCAAGCTAGCCGGGCTGATGAGAGGTGTTACCTCGAAACCAGTCCGGTCCTTGGAAGCTTGATTCCGTTCTGGGAAGGACATGGCTTTTGTAGTTCGGACTGGACTGTTCCCATGGGGTACAGGGTCAGAGCTGATTTGCATATCGCCATTGTCTAACCCAGGGTGGTGTGGAGTGCAAAAAAACGATGGATTTGGGCCCAAATCTTTGGACTGGGGTGAATGTGTGACATTGATCCACATTCGGTCCATCACCTGTTTTGTTTGCAATTGCCGCCATAAGTGCGCTGGGGATGCCCAGACGTGGGTCTCAGGCACTCCACACCACTGGAGTCAAGCTAGCCGGGCTGATGAGAGGTGTTACCTCGAAACCGGTCCGGTCCTCGGATGCTTGATTCCGTTCTGGGAAGGACATGGCTTTTGTAGTTCGGACTGGACTGTTCCCATGGGGCACAGGGTCAGAGCTGATTTGCATATCGCCATTGTCTAACCCAGGGTGGTGTGGAGTGCAAAAAAACTATGGATTTGGGCCCAGATCTTTGGACTGGGGTGAATGCGTGACATTGATCCACATTCGGTCCATCACCTGTTTTGTTTGCAATTGCCGCCATAAGTGCGCTGGGGATGCCCAGACGTGGGTCCCAGGCACTCCACACCACTGGAGTCAAGCTAGCCGGGCTGATGAGAGGTGTTACCTCGAAACCGGTCCGGTCCTCGGATGCTTGATTCCGTTCTGGGAAGGACATGGCTTTTGTAGTTCGGACTGGACTGTTCCCATGGGGCACAGGGTCAGAGCTGATTTGCATATCGCCATTGTCTAACCCAGGGTGGTGTGGAGTGCAAAAAAACGATGGATTTGGGCCCAGATCTTTGGACTGGGGTGAATGTGTGACATTGATCCACATTCGGTCCATCACCTGTTTTGTTTGCAATTGCCGCCATAAGTGCGCTGGGGATGCCCAGACGTGGGTCCCAGGCACTCCACACCACTGGAGTCAAGCTAGCCGGGCTGATGAGAGGAGTTACCTCGAAACCGGTCCGGTCCTCGGATGCTTGATTCCGTTCTGGGAAGGACATGGCTTTTGTAGTTCGGACTGGACTTTTCCCATGGGGCACAGGGTCAGAGCTGATTTGCATATCGCCATTGTCTAACCCAGGGTGGTGTGGAGTGCAAAAAATCGATGGATTTGGGCCCAGATCTTTGGACTGGGGTGAATGTGTGACATTGATCCACATTCGGTCCATCACCTGTTTTGTTTGCAATTGCCGCCATAAGTCCGCTGGGTATGCCCAGACGTGGGTCCCAGGCACTCCACACCACTGGAGTCAAGCTAGCCGGGCTGATGAGAGGTGCTACCTCGAAACCGGTCCGGTCCTCGGATGCTTGATTCCGTTCTGGGAAGGACATGGCTTTTGTAGTTCGGACTGGACTGTTCCCATGGGGCACAGCGTCAGAGCTGATTTGCATATCGCCTTTGTCTAACCCAGGGTGGTGTGGAGTGCAAAAAAACGATGGATTTGGGACCAGATCTTTGGACTGGGGTGAATGTGTGACATTGATCCACATTCGGTCCATCACCTGTTTTGTTTGCAATTGCCGCCATAAGTGCGCTGGGGATGCCCAGACGTGGGTCCCAGGCACTCCACACCACTGGAGTCAAGCTAGCCGGGCTGATGAGAGGTGTTACCTCGAAACCGGTCCGGTCTCAGATGCTTGATTCCGTTCTGGGAAGGACATGGCTTTTGTAGTTCGGACTGGACTGTTCCCATGGGGCACAGGGTCAGAGCTGATTTGCATATCGCCATTGTCTAACCCAGGGTGATGTGGAGTGCAAAAAAACGATGGATTTGGGCCCAGATCTTTGTACTGGGGTGAATGTGTGACATTGATCCACATTCGGTACATCACCTGTATTGTTTGCAATTGCCGCCATAAGTACGCTGGGGATGCCCAGACGTGGGTCCCAGGCACTCCACACCACTGGAGTCAAGCTAGCCGGGCTGATGAGAGGTGTTAAGTCGAAACCGGTCCGGTCCTCGGATGCTTGATTCCGTTCTGGGAAGGACATGGCTTTTGTAGTTCGGACTGGACTGTTCCCATGGGGCACAGGGTCAGAGCTGATTTGCATATCGCCATTGTCTAACCCAGGGTGGTGTGGAGTGCAAAAAAACGATGGATTTGGGCCCAGATCTTTGGACTGGGGTGAATGTGTGACATTGATCCACATTCGGTCCATCACCTGTTTTGTTTGCAATTGCCGCCATAAGTGCGCTGGGGATGCCCAGACGTGGGTCCCAGGCACTCCACACCACTGGAGTCAAGCTAGCCGGGCTGATAAGAGGTGTTACCTCGAAACCGGTCCGGTCCTCGGATGCTTGATTCCATTCTGGGAAGGACATGGCTTTTGTAGTTCGGACTGGACTGTTCCCATGGGGCACAGGGTCAGAGCTGATTTGCATATCGCCATTGTCTAACCCAGGGTGGAGTGGAGTGCAAAAAAACGATGGATTTGGGCCCAGATCTTTGGACTGGGGTGAATGTGTGACATTGATCCACATTCGCTCCATCACCTGTTTTGTTTGCAATTGCCGCCATAAGTGCGCTGGGGATGCCCAGACGTGGGTCTCAGGCACTCCACACCACTGGAGTCAAGCTAGCCGTGCTGATGAGAGGTGTTACCTCGAAACCGGTCCGGTCCTCGGATGCTTGATTCCGTTCTGGGAAGGACATGGCTTTTGTAGTTCGGACTTGACTGTTCACATGGGGCACAGGGTCAGAGCTGATTTGCATATCGCCATTGTCTAACCCAGGGTGGTGTGGAGTGCAAAAAAACGATGGATTTGGGCCCAGATCTTTGGACTGGGGTGAATGTGTGACATTGATCCACATTCGGTCCATCACCTGTTTTGTTTGCAATTGCCGCCATAAGTGCGCTGGGGATGCCCAGACGTGGGTCCCAGGCACTCCACACCACTGGAGTCAAGCTAGCCGGGCTGATGAGAGGTGTTACCTCGAAACCGGTCCGGTCCTCGGATGCTTGATTCCGTTCTGGGAAGGACATGGCTTTTGTAGTTCGGACTGGACTGTTCCCATGGGGCACAGGGTCAGAGCTGATTTGCATATCGCCATTGTCTAACCCAGGGTGGTGTGGAGTGCAAAAAAACAATGGATTTGGGCCCAGATCTTTGGACTGGGGTGAATGTGTGACATTGATCCACATTCGGTCCATCACCTGTTTTGTTTGCAATTGCCGCCATAAGTGCGCTGGGGATGCCCAGACGTGGGTCCCAGGCACTCCACACCACTGGAGTCAAGCTAGCCGGGGTGATGAGAGGTGTTACCTCGAAACCGGTCCGGTCCTCGGATGCTTGATTCCGTTTTGGGAAGGACATGGCTTTTGTAGTTCGGACTGGACTGTTCCCATGGGGCACAGGGTCAGAGCTGATTTGCATATCGCCATTGTCTAACCCAGGGTGGTGTGGAGTGCAAAAAAACAATGGATTTGGGCCCAGATCTTTGGACTGGGGTGAATGTGTGACATTGATCCACATTCGGTCCATCACCTGTTTTGTTTGCAATTGCCGCCATAAGTGCGCTGGGGATGCCCAGACGTGGGTCCCAGGCACTCCACACCACTGGAGTCAAGCTAGCCGGGCTGATGAGAGGTGTTACCTCGAAACCGGTCCGGTCTCGGATGCTTGATTCCGTTCTGGGAAGGACATGGCTTTTGTAGTTCGGACTGGACTGTTCCCATGGGGCACAGGGTCAGAGCTGATTTGCATATCGCCTTTGTCTAACCCAGGGTGGTGTGGAGTGCAAAAAAACGATGGATTTGGTACCAGATCTTTGGACTGAGGTGAATGTGTGACATTGATCCACATTCGGTCCATCACCTGTTTTGTTTGCAATAGAACAAATCCCAGCATCAGAGAGGTGGAGGAGATCGCCTAAAGATTCTGAGAAGAAAGGAATCAAAACACATAATAACCTTCAGGACTCTTGAGCCAAGAGGACTCAACCAACATGAAGGCATATATGTTCATCTGTAAGAAAGAAAGAGAAAAAAGAAGAAAAGACAGAGAAAGAAAGGACCAAATGAGAAGATTAGGAGAAAGGACCCAAAAACCCACCAGAGGGTCAAAAACCAAGTAACAATCGCTCGATATCTGACAGTGAACAAAATTATCATATCGACTGGCATATTCTCACAAAAGAGATTTAACCGGTTTTAATGATTCACTCACCAATGAGAAAAATGTTCAAAACATTTCTGCTTACCAAGACAGTGGGAACTTCCCCCCCTCCCCTCCCCTATTTTTTGAAAAACTTTATTCACAAATAATGGGCACTTAACACTTCTTTTATGTTTATGATGATTAAATAACACAAAAACTACATAGACCACAATGCACCAGGTGTTCGCAGAGAATAAAAGAAGGACTTTAACAATAGCTCAACATCCTGTGAACAAGCCTTTTGTAAAGGTGAAACTCTTTGGGTTACTGGCCTTTTCATTTCCTTTGGACTCAAATGTATATTGAACGACGGACCCTGTCGTAGAAAATGCACCGCGCTAAAATTGGAGCGCCGGCGTACAAGGGTTAAAATCTACTGGATATATAAATATATGTATATATATATATATTCACTGAAAAAACCATAGGTTATAGACCATATATAGTTAGGAATTCGCATTTACAAAACCTTATTTTACTCACACAAAACCATTGAAATTCCATATATAGTTAGTTGCACTAACTATATATCGCGCACCCGCAATCCACTGCTGATGATGTCACATATTACATCATTCATGACATGGTCAGTGACATCACTGATGACATCTCAAATGACATCACTGATGACATCTCAAATGACATCACTGATGACATCACTGATGACATCTCATTTGACATTACTGATCACATCACTGATGATATCATTCATGTGATAATACGATGAACCTCTTCAGACTCTAATATAACCTTAGATACAATCAGTGTAAACAGACACTCACAGACTGTCACTCATCCATGGAGTTACTCACACACCTAGTCAGTCATGCAAAGAGTCAATCACACCTCCATTTCCTCAACTATACAGTTATACAAACTTTACTTATTCAAACATATACTAACACATATTTACTCTCTTATACAATCCCTGATACAAGTTCACAATGATCCATACAGCCACTCACACATTCACTGGCTCTTATGCACAGTTATTTATATATGTCAACTCTCACATGTACTGTGTTTTACATATGTACTTACTTTGACATGTAGCACTGAGATATCCATTCACTCACCAATACACTCATGCACACAGTCAACCGCCCATACAGCTGTTTCCACATGCACTTTTGAAACCATACATCTAGTGAATCAACTGCTCACACATCTATGCACAGAGTCATACACCTCCCAGCCACCCACACACACACTCAGTCTCCCATACAAATACTTGGGCAACCAATCAATAACCCATATAGTTACTCATATAGCTACTTATCAACACATGCAACAGTTTACAGAACAACAGACATAATGATGCACAAATTAAGACAGTTTAGTCACTAACCCATGCACTCAGTGAGACACATTTAATCACTCACTCATACAGTCAGTCATGCACCTACTAAATCCTTCATCCAGACACTTATACATCCACTCATTCTTCAATATGTAAGACATATTTTAACTTTACAGAAACATACAGTCACTGGATGTTGTCATCAGTGATGTCATTTGAGATGTCATCAGTGATGTCATAAGTGATGTCACTGACCATGTCATGAATGATGTAATATGTGACATCATCAGCAGTGGATTGCGGGTGCGCGATATATAGTTAGTGCAACTAACTATATATGGAATTTCAATGGTTTTGTGTGAGTAAAATAAGGTTTTGTAAATGCGAATTCCTAACTATATATGGTCTATAACCTATGGTTTTTTCAGTGAATTTTCAAGGTTTTGTAAATGCTAATTCCTAACTATATATGGTCTATAGCCTATGGTTTTTTCAGTGAATATATATATATATACATACATATATAAACATATATCATCTGTATATTTATATAAATACAAACATAAATGCATGCATACATATACTTATATGCATACAGATGCATGTTATTTACATGAAAGTTGAAAAAACACTAATAAAAGCAAAGCTAAAAAGCCACCTCATTACAAACAGAATGGCTTTAACTTAAACGAGGGCGAGATCTATTGCATTTTCAATGCTTGTTTACTTTGGTTCCATCAAGAAGGCATTCAGATGTGTCACACATTTGCCATAAATTCTGAATGTTAGCACTCTAGTTGGACATTAGATCACTGTAGTAAAGCTACTGCTCACCAGGGACGTCTGCTGCTGGTATTCAAAGTGCATGTTTCAGTCTGCATGTCACAATTTTTTTCATGAAATAGAAGAGGATTTGAGAAGTCACTCAAAATGATCCCTAATTTTTCTTTCTGAAGCACTAATCATACTTTCTATGGCAAAATTAACCCCTCATGTTGTTCCTTTTTAAATTGAGTGTTTTCAGACTTACCACTTCATTCCAATCAAGATGGCTTCTGGTGTGCCATACTTTTGTCATAAGTAAGACTGTTAGCGCTCTAGTTGTTCTTTAGAACACTCTGGGACATTCTGTCATTGGGCTATACTTGGGGTACATCTGGGTGATATTTGGGCTACATTTAGGCTCTTTTGTCTCTGGTGGCCATCTTGGGAGACTGTATGTCAGAATTTTTTAATGAAATTGAAGATGGTTTGAGAAGTCACTCAAAATGTGCCCTAATTTTTCTTTCTGCAGCACTGTTAGACGTAGGGTATCCTAGACTACATAGGGTAGCCTGGCACAGTAGCGGAAACAGCTAAACTCTAAGGCGTTGGTTAAGTGCTTACAGAACCCACTCACAGTAACTCAATGATTGACCACTAAAAATAAAAGACACTACACCAGTTTAGAAAAATACTAGTACCTTTTATAAAAGTTATGTTTGTTCTTTGTCTTAGGCAAAATCCGTTTACAATTAGCTCAGCATAAATTCACATATGTTACACAGTCTTCAATACATTTGTCACTCTAGCAAGACTAAATCACAGGTACATTTCACTTGAGGTAAGTTACTGTCAATTCCACAAAATACTTCTTCAATTAATGGTTACAGAAGGGAAAACTCACTTTTCAGGTTCAATGTGCCACTTTACACAATCTTGGCGTGTACCTTACCCATCTGTACTCAGAGCCCAGGTCAGCTTGTCAGACTTCTACCCCTAGCAGCGCTGTTCTCAGAGCCCACAGCCAGTTATTTAGCTACAAAGGAGACAAGGTGAATTAATAAGGCTTCCTTTTGTTTATACTAGCTACACCACTCTGGAAGTGGAACTGTCTCCAGGTGATTCACTGCCTGCAGAGGTTTTTTATCAGGGAGCTCTAAATACTACTGGCACTCTCTGGCCCAGCTTCTAAAATTCTTGCGCAAACACATGAACCAAGCGGTTCGTTTCCCTTCTCACTCCCTCCCTTCATGTACTCATATTCATAGTCAGAGGGTAGTTAGTCAAAAGTTCCACGATGGTTATCTTAGCGGAATCGGCACTTAGTAGCTACGCTCGCTATTGCCGCCTCAGCGTGTTACTGTCCGCTGGCACAGCCGCCTCCCGCTTCCCCACTTCCCGGCTTACTTTCTTTGAGGGGCAATCCGATTGGCGTTGCCTTCTTCTGGCGCTGACGAAGGGCCTCGGTGAAGTCGGCGTCGGGGTGGGAAGACGGGGAAGCTTACGCCAGTCCGGGACGCTCCACTGACGGTTCCGTAGCGGCGCTTCTGCCTCCTTCCGCGTCTCCTCAGACTGGAGCTCCGCCTCGGGCGCACCTCCTGTGACGCGGCCGGGTCCTTCCTGCCGACAAACTCCGCCTCTGGCGCACCTCCTCTGACGCGCCGGGTCCTTCCTCCCGGCTCCGGACGCCGCCTCTCCTCCCGCGACGACTCCTCACCACAACACACGGGACAGCTGGCCGCTTCCCACGCGTCTGGGTCAGACTTGATTTCGGCGCCTCCCACACAGGTAGGGCCTCAGCTGCTTTCGCCGTCTTTCACCAAAGGGTCAGGGCCGGTCTCGAGTGGCGTGTTGGGGACCGTCCTCACTCCTCAGGCAATCAGCCGAGCCCTGATCCGAAGTCCACCTGGTCTGCCCACAGCCTACAGGGCAGATGTGTAGGTCGCTCACAAGGGTCACTTGGCTGCTGTTAATGAGGGTCTTCTCACAACACGACCCGGTTCCTTACAATCTGGTCACAAAGTCTCTGGTCACGCTTTATGGATGGCGTGACCGTGGGGTTTGGTCAGCCTGAAAGGGGGCACTTCCCAATAACGCGACAGCCGGCCCACAGGTCGATCTGGTCAGCACTGGTGCGCAATCCTCCTCCACAAGTCGCCTCTCTCCTCACTGGTCACTCCTGAGACTGCACAAAATGGCTGCTGGTCACTGGCCTTTTATAAGGTGGCCTGAGACCTCTGGAAGCCACTAGATGTTGCTGGAACCTTCCTCATATTAGCCTATGGGCCTGTTCTCCAGGAATGTCCGTTATGGCAGTTGGTGGACACCATTTTAGGTGCATGAATGTCCCTAGATTTTCCAGGAGCTAAACTAGGCCTCACAGGGTCTGAGGGGAAAATGACGTCATAGTCAAGGAACACCTAGCCCCCCCCCCCCCTGACAGCACTGAAAAATCCTGGTGGACATATAAAAATAAAAATAGAAACTCTGGGAGGCTAAGGGGGACAAAAATAAATAATGTTGGTTAGAGTATCCCCAGATGCAGACAGGTCTAACAAGCACTAATCATAATTCATATGGCAAAATATACCCCCTCATTTTGTTCCTTTTTAAATTAAATGTTTTAAGAGTTACCACTTTATTCCAATCAAGATGGCTTCAGGTGTGCCATACCTTTGTAATAAGTAGGACTGTTAGCGCTCTAGTTGTTCTTTAGAACACTCTGGGACATTCTGTCATTGGGCTATACTTGGGCTACATCTGGGTGATATTTGGGCTACATTTGGGCTCTTTTGTCTCTGGTGGCCATTTTGGGAGACTGCATGTCAGAATTTTTTAATGAAATAGAAGAGGATTTGAAAAGTCACTCAAAATGTGCCCTAATTTTTCTTTCTGCAGCACTAATCATAATTCATATGGAAAATATACCCCCTCATGTTGTTCCTTTTTAAATTAAATGTTTTAAGAGTTACCACTTTATTCCAATCAAGATGGCTTCAGGTGTGCCATACCTTTGTAATAAGTAGGACTGTTAGCGCTCTAGTTGTTCTTTAGAACACTATGGGACATTCTGTCATTGGGCTATACTTGGGCTACATCTGGGTGATATTTGGGCTACATTTGGGCTCTTTTGTCTCTGGTGGCCATTTTGGGAGACTGCATGTCAGAATGTTTTAATGAAATAGAAAAGGATTTGAGAAGTCACTCAAAATGTGCCCTAATTTTTCATTCTGCAGCACTAATCATACTTTCTATGGCAAAATATACCCCCTCATGTTGTTTCTTTTTAAATGAAATGTTTTAAGAGTTACCACTTTATTCCAATCAAGATGGCTTCAGGTGTGCCATACCTTTGTAATAAGTAGGACTGTTAGCGCTCTAGTTGTTCTTTAGAACACTCTAGGAGGCTGCAGTAGAACACAAAGGAATCAACTGACAGTCTCTGTCCTTGTTGGATGTACATGTTTTACTGAGAATGTCAGACTTCATTTTCACATGACTGAGAAAGATAATGTGAATTTACAGAAAATATGCTTTCAGTTTAGCTTATAGATCCCCTTCCAAACCACTGTGGGAAAATCATGAGATATTAGTTTTCTTTCAAACAATATTCATGATATCACAGCAGAAGGTTTTTTCACATGGTAAAATCACCTTAGAACCCACCACAATTCCTAAAACGAGTATGGTATAATCAACAAATGATTTATAATGTAACTAAAGTCCTAAAACCCTCTATTAACTACAATGCTTTTTAATGAGGTGCTATCATGTATATTGGTCCCAAGATGGCTGCCAACACTTCTTGGATGAAGTGCTGACAGCCAATCAGATCAGATGTGTGGTTAGGCTCCGCCCAGATATATATCTTTTTTTTAACCTAAATTACTCTAAATCCACTGGAGCACATATATTGAGACCTAGCAAAGGCACATCGGGCTAACAGTCCCTACAATTTTGCCAAGTTTCGTGCAAATCCATTCAGCCGTTCGAGCTAAAAGTGAGGCCAACCGCCCTATGGAAATTAACATGGGAAAAACGCGTTTTGGGACCCCCCTTTTTTCTCGGCCCCCCCTTGATGAAACCCCCCCCAAATTGTCAGGGGCTGCTCAGAAACAAAATGTTCCATTTTCCTGAAAATTTCAGCCAATTCCGTCCACAAACGCCAAAGGTATTAGACATAGAATTTTCAAAAATCCCATAGAGAAAAAATCCTAACTATATATACCTACTGGCGACCGCCAGTAGGTAATATATATATATATATATATATATATATATATATATATATATATATATATAACCTACTGGCGGTCGCCAGTAGGTAGTTATAGTTAGAACCTAGTTTCCTTAGGAAAAGCATTTTTTGATTTGCTAATAACTTTGGTGTCGTTTGACAAATCTTTGCAAAATTCTCCCAAAAAAAGGTCTTTTCAGGTCAGCTCCTATCCTGAAAGTTTGGGGGTGAATCGTCAAGCGGGAGCTGAGAAAAAAGGGGAGTCCCAAAAAGTGTTTTCTCCATGTAGATTTACATAGGAAATTTTATTACACGCTACAGCCGCAACTGCAGAACGGAATTACACGAAATTTGGCAAAAAGGTAGAGCTTGGTTCAGAAAGTGACCTTTTTTTTCAAATGGTGTAAATCCGTTCAGTAGTTGTTGAGAAATTCCGAAAATAAAAGTCAAAAAATGAATTTCCCATATGAAACTTTAGCCAAGGCTGAGACCTACTGCCCGCAGTGTAGGCGTATGGAACAAAAGTTGAAATATGTATGGAATACATTGTCTAAATATGTAGATTTTGGGGACGTTATTGTTAGTTGCCTACTGGACTCTGAAATTAACAAATCAAGACTGAATTTGAATTGTGAGCCCTGCTGACCACCGTGTAAGCCAGAGGCAGCGGCCAGCAAGGGCCCACAGGCACGTGGCATTGACTTGAGCTGCACAGAGTTAGTGGCACCTGAAGCGCTCAGTGTGTGGCGGCCAGCGATGATGTGTGGTCCGGGTGAGCCGCACTGGATGCAATGTCTTGTGTCTACTAGACTGTGCAATTAATGAATCAAGATTGAATTTGAATTGTGAGCCCTCCTGACCACAGTGTAAGCCGTTGGGAGCAGTCAGCATGGGCCCACAGCCACGTGGCGTTGACTTTAGCTACACAGATTGGGAGCATTTGGTCTTCTTAACCAATTATACTGGGTATACACCTGTTACAACGCATTTGTTACAACGCACTACCGTTACAACGCGACTTTTACAACGCATACCATTACAACGCATTGCGCTGGGGGGCGCTCTAGGATAGGGAATAAGTATAATTTACTATCCAACACCTTCCCTAGGGTCCACGGGGACTGGAGTTAGAATAGTAAATTATACTTACCACTATCCAGCACCTCAAAGCGCTGTGCGTTGTAATGGTATGCGTTGTAATGGTTGTGTTGTAACGGTAGGTAGTTGTAATAGTATGCGGAGTAACATGGTACATCCATTATACTGTCTTACACAATTTGCATCTGCATTAATCTTGAATTGTGAGTCCTACTGAACGCAGTTTAGGCCGGAGGCAGCAGGCAGCAAGAGCCCACAGCCATGTGGTGTTGAATTGAGCTACACAGAGTTAGTGCCTGAAGCACTAAGCGTGTGCTCAGCCAGCGATAATTCGTGGTCCAGGCGGGCCGCACTGGTAGCAATGTCTGTTGCCTACTGGACTGCGTCATCTGCAATCGTGACGCTGTGTGAATTGTCAGCCCTGCTAACCACAGTGTTGGCTGGAGGCAGCGGTCAGCAAGGGCCAACAGCCACGTGGCGTTCACTTGAGCTGCACAGAGTTAGGGGCACCTGAAGCGCTCAGCGTGTGCGCAGCCAGCGATGATGCGCGGTCGGGGCGGGCCGCACTGGGATCAATGTCTTTTGCCTAATGACTTCTGCCTTAATAAGGCTACGTCGGGGTGACTTATGATGCACTGAGTTAGTGGCACCTGAAGTAGGGGTGGGCAGACATCTCCGTTCCGCCCACGGAATGTGTGGAGATTTGCCCTTCCGCCCTTGCTCAAAGAAGGCACAGATTTGAGGCAAATCTCCGCACATTCAGGGGAAGAACGGAAGTTGGCAGCCTGTCCTCCGTCCACCTCCCGCCCGCTCCTGCCTGCCTACCACCCGCCTACCGCCCGCCTTATTAAAATTATATTTAAAAGCCTAAAATTAAACTTAAATAAAATGTACCTTATTGCAGCCGCATCCTTGCCCATCGCGGCTTCATCTGGAAACTGCCCATGCGCTGGAGCCTGTGCATGTGCAGTCCTGGCGAGGAATGCCCATGCGCAGGCTCCCGCGCATGGTTCAATCTCCGTGCCTCTCCGCGAAAGTCCCTTCCGCGACTTCCGCACACCTCTAACCTGAAGCACTTACTGTGTGCGCAGCCTGCGATGATGCATTGTCCGGGCGGGCCGCACTGGGAGCAATGTTGTTGCCTGCTGGACTGCGTCATCTGCAATGGCGACTCGATTTGAATTGTGAGCCCTGATGTCCGAAGTGTACATCAAAGACAGTAGTCTGTAAATACATATCTCTGCGGTGCTGTGCCGCTGGGTTCTCAGGGGCCCTGTGTCGAGGAGGCTGGCGGTCACAGCAGCGGCCTTGTAGCAGGGTGAGGGCCACCACTCTGGCAGATGCGTTGGTCTTCCCAGAAGTGAACCATTCCCAGAGCCCCGGCCTATTTATTCACACTCTTATGCTGGAGTGGCGTACGTTGGACCAGCCCATCCCGCTTCTAATTCCGCTTACAGGAGGGGACGACACAACTACATGACCTTCTTTGCTGCCTGAGGTAACATTGTTACATCCACTATCCACAACAGTACAAGTACCAGCAGTATATGTACACATGGAGAGGTCTGTGCTCTGCAAAGTGAGGTCTGTCCATCACATCACTGCTACACTTGGCATTGTGTGCATTGTTATAGATCGGTGACTTGCCTCCTTCACACATACTTGGTTCTCACCATTCAGCTGTTGTGTGGCTGAGGAACCATGTTGTTTTCGGAAGGTCCGCTGTCCTGTTCTGCGCTGCCTCGCTGGTAGCAGGGAGGGTGGTCTGGGGGGAGGTACTGGGGGTGGTGGCGGTGGTTGTTGTGGTCTTCTTGAGTGTCGGAGCTGCATGATCAGTAGCTCTATGACATGTGTTGGTCTTCAGATATGGCTCTGGGCTGGGCTCCTTTTCGTACTGTAGGTAGTCGTCCTGCTCTACACCAGTAAAAGGCAGATGTTAAATTCTTACTGCTAACTCGGCTTATCGCCTGTTTTTGGATCCCATCGCAGATTTGGCTGGTCGTTGAAAATATCAGTAAGTGATGTTTTCGTGGTTTTTTTTGCACGTTATGTCTTTTCTGCATATTATTTGCTTTAGTTGTCGCTCTCATTGGCGGCAATGTTTTTTGCGGAAGCTATCGCTGGAAAACTGGCACTTTTCACCAGGTTGAGAATGGGATGATAATTCTTTTGCTCCGCTAAAGTGCCGATAACTCGATAACTCAGCGATAAATCCTTGAGAAAACGCCCCATCGTTTTTTTGTGGTTTTTTTCGTCCGGATTTGTGCAACCAGCCGCTTTATATAAAAAAAAATTGAATTCATTTTTGGACCCTAGGGATTTTTTGGGGATCCCCTGAGCAGGCTTAGGGGGTCAGGGTGTTTGTTTCCTGCCCACTTTATCTTGTTTTTTCATCTTTTTTCTTGTGATTCGCAAGTAGCTGCAACAAAGTCGTAATAAACACAAGGGCTCGTTTTAGAGTCACTCCATAACCCAACAGTTGGGACTTATCGCCAGGTTATTGGCACTTTAGCGCAGCAAAAGTATTGAAAGAATGATCGCCCCATTCTCAAGTTTGAGCACACTGCCACATTGTCCACAGGCTGACAGTACCAACACAGCGGACAATCAACATCCTTACGCAGACAAAGCTGCTGGCTGTGCTGCACCTGTTGGTACCGTCCAACTAACAACTGCTAGAGTCGGAGGAGTGTCACAGCCAGCCCTATTAGACTTCCTTGACCACCCTACCGTGTCCTCGTCCCCTTTGGCTCAGTGTCCGAGCCGTTGCCGGGTGAGGTGAGGCCTTCTTCCCACACAAAGCTGGGAGAGGACTCCTCGTCATACAGTAATTCACGAGAACACAGTAGGGTGGTCAAGTTGGCCACACCCATCTATTTCAGAAATAATCATTTTTTCTGATTAATAATTTTCCTTTTTTCTTTTTTTGACACTTACTATGGTGTATATTGCAGTAGCTATTTGTCCAGCCTGGCCCTGAAGAATGCCGGTAAACCTTTACCAAAACGGCAGAAACATGTTGGCCTAAATCCCACAAGCATACTGTACAGTGATATTCTCACACTGTCATTACACAGTTTTTAAACCTGACGTCAAGGTAGATACCAATAAACATATTTTTTTACCTTGACTGTCATCTTAATCACCACTATACATTCCTTTTTCTTTTGAGCACTGCACTCTATCAGCACTACTTGCGGTGAGGATACATCTTTCCTTTGAACGAGGTTCTAATGATATTAAGCCACTACTTCTGGGCTTGGTCACACAGAACCTGTTTGAAAGGTCCTAAATGACGATGCTCCGCCATATGGGTGGGCTGATAGGACTTATTTAAGTACCTGATGGTTCTTCACCACAATTTGGAACTGTTGTTGGTGTATTTCTTTTTTGGTGTTTTGCTTGCTCAGCCTTCCAGACCTTCAAGTTTTTGGTGTTGTTTAATGGGCCTAGCCTTACTATTGAGAGGACGTACCTTCTATTGTTAGCTGGTTGCAAACTTCTCAGGCAGTGTGCATGATTCCTACATCTTTCACAAGCATCCCAGCCCTGGTCCCCAGACCAGTCCGCCGCCCAGGGATGACTGCCTGACACTGCACACCCACACCTCAATGCTTACCTGCGGCCACTGGCGCGTATACAAGAGGACCCACCACGTGCCGGAGCAACCTCCTCAGCTGTCGCTGGATTCCGCTGCACAGGCCCCCAGCGCATCCTGCTGCACCGCGCCAAGTAGTCATGTCTGTAAAGCCAGATGCCTTTGGCATACACGCGGTCCAGCCGAGCTCACAATTCAAATTGGGTCTTGATTGCCAGGATGGTGTATCGAGGCCTTCGCATCATCGCATGCTGCACGACCGCTCAGCTCTGGTGGCACTAACTCTGTGCACCTCAAATCATCGCCACGCTGAGAGAGGCCTGTGTCGGCCAAAGTACCTCAGCTGCCACCAACATAATAAGCACAGGAATACACCCAGATACAGAGTAGAAATGGGGTCAAGCATGTGCGCCCGGCCCTTTTTATTAGCAGGATCACATGTCCTGTGATGCCTGTGCTGCATGGGTGTGGTGTGGGTGTAAAACATCCATGAGGGAGTGGCTGTGGCATGCTGACAGCTAGACCTGTGATCAGCAGATCACCACAGGGAAGACCTGGGACATGTAGCGTTGTAGTTCCCTCCCTGTAAGCGTAAGCTGAGTGGGCGGGCTGAAACATGGATCCTTCACGACTTTACCAATATGGCAGTTTGAATCCAGACACCCACCGAGATAGGTATACAATGGGTGCGCAACTCCACTTTTTTATAAAAAATATATATTTATATATATTAATATTTAAGGAAACAGAAGACATTATTGTATTTTAATAACAAACAAAATTACAAAAACTATTTTTAGGATATTCAAATTACAAAATATCACTAAAAAACAAATTCAAAATGACTGAAAAAAAACATAGGTGTAATGAATATTATAATTCGATATTAGCATTTAAAAAACCATTGAAATTCACTGAAAAACCATAGGTGTCAGGGCACGTTATATTTAGTTGGACATTTCTCTCGTATAAAACCATAGAAATTCCCCAGTTATAGTTAGTTTACCTAACAATGACTCGCACCCCCGAAATGCACTGCGATGACGTCACATATTACATCATTCATGACATGGTCAGTGACATCACTGATGACATCACCGATGACATTTCAAATTACATCACTGATGACATCATCCACGTGAAAATATGATCCACCTCCTCACACTCTAATATAACCTTTGAAACACCCACTATAAAATACAGACTTCCATTTTCGAAACCATCGACACACCAGTACCACTTACTACATACGCACTCACTGATTCCTAGGACTACACAGACATCCACTCATTCACCCATACAATCACTCATACATGCAGTCACACATCAATACAACACTATCATAAGTACTGATACACCTATACAGACACTCACACACCACCACTCATCCAGAGTTACTCACACACCTAGTCAGTCGTGCAAAGAATTAATCACACTTCCATTTACTGACCTATACAGTTATACACACACCACATCACTTATTCAAGCAGAAATCTCTCTTAAACAATCCCTGATACAAGTACACACTCATCCATACAACCACTCTCAGAATCACAGACTCTCATGTATAGTCATTTATATACTTCATCTCTCACATACCCTGCCTTTTACATATGTATTTATTTCACCATGTACCATTGAGGCATCCATTCACACACCAGCACACCCATACACACACTCACCCACCCATACAGACCTGTTCTCACATCCACTTTTGAACCCATACACACAGTGAATCAACCACTCAAACATCTATGCAAAGTCACCCACAGACATACACAGGCAAACATACAAATACTCAGGCAACCAATTGATAACCCATATAGACACTCATATAGTTATTTACCAACCCATGCTGCAGTTTATACAACAACAGACAGACTGATACAGACATTCACACAGTTTAATCACTAACTCATGCATTCAGTAAGACACATGTAATCACTCACTTAAACAGTTAGTCAAACACCTACTAAATCCTCCATTCAGACATGTATACACCCACTCATTCTTCACTACAGCTTGGTATAAATATAATACATATTTAAACTTTAAAGAAAAGCACAGTCACTGGATGATATCATCAGTGATGTCATTTGAGATATCATCAGTGATATCATCAGTGATGTCACTGACCATGTCGTGAATGATGTAATATGCAACATCATCAGCAGAACTGGTTAATGGTTCTATGTTGGCTGCGGCCCGGTATTTCAAAGTCCTTAACCATATGACTTGTTTTGCAGGCTCTGCAATGCCCACAGGGACAGAAACCTTTCAAGTTGTGTATGTGGTTGTTACGTGTCTCAGTGTTATTCCCTCTCACTAAGATATCTCTTGGACTTCTACCTCTTCTATAAGTAACAAGAGGCCTTTCACTTAAACTTAGACCCAAGATATTATCCGCTTTTAAGATTTTCCAATTATTTGCCAGGATTTTGTGTACCTTCCTAGATTCATGGTTGAATGTGGTAATGACTCTAGTAGGCCCTCTCTTATTCTTCTCTTTGTCATTAGACGTCAAAGTGTCAGATCTGGGTATCTCATTGACCTTTTTCACTGCCTTCTTCAAAACCCATTCCGGATATCCACGTTCTCTAAATCTACACAGCATCCTTTCTTGTTCTGCCAGATAACTGTCATTTGTGCTGCAGCTTCTTCATGCCCTCAGTAACTCTCCGAATGGAATACTCTATTTCAAAGGTTCAGGATGAGCACTGAGGGCATGCAGCAGACAATTACCTGCAGTCTCCGTCCTATGAAGACCAGATATCATGGCGCCGTCTTTAATGGTAATTTCTGTGTCAAGGAGTTACATTTTATCCCTACTCATGTTGGATGTAAGACAGATGTTATAAGGATTCTTATTAAATTTTATAATGAAGTTTGTAGGTAGAGTTTCTTTGCCCTCCACACAATAAAGTGGTCATCAATATACCTTATCCAAACTTTAACACATTCAAACACCATTTTGAGATGTTCATCCTTCCAAATTTCTTCTTCCCATTTACCCATAAAAAGGTTTGCAAAACTTGGTGAGAAGCACGATCCCATCGCCGTGCCTCGCACCTGTCTGTAAAGATCACCATCAAACATAAAGATGTTATTTGTTAGGCATATCTTAATCATATCCATAAGCATATGAGTGTGATCCAAGTAGCTAATATCCCTTTCCCTGAGGAAGTGAAAACTTTTCTCCATACCCTTGACGTGGTCAATGATGGTATAGAGTGAACAACCACATACACAACTTGAAAGGTTTCTATCCCTGTTGGCATTGCAATGAGTGCAAAACAAGTAATATGGTTAAGGACTTTGAAATACCGGGCCGCAGCCAACATAGAGCCATTAACCAGTTCTTGACTTGCAGCACTAATTTTGCCATATATGTACTTGAGTACCCTTGCAAACGTAGATATGTTGGTAGTACTACTTGCATGGTGAAAAAACGTATTCAGGAACACATACATGCCATAACCAATGTTGATCTACACTACCCCATTGCACGTCATTTCCAAGACAAGCATCAATCCAAAAATTCCCTCTTAAGATTCTTTGCTGTTGAGCAGGTTAATCTGGGAAGGAGGGTAGGGAATCGTGAACTGGCATAAGGAAAAAAGAATCCAAATGGATCATGGAGCTAGAAACTAGATTTCCGGGAGGGCATAATTTGGACGAATAATTGGCCACTCACTTACATGAGGATTGGATGTCGCAATGCTTTAATTATTTCTGTTTTTTTACTGTGTTGATATACTTTATTGAATTAAATTAGGTATATCTGAAGCTCAATTTTTAACTTGGTTTGAACCTAGTCTCTTTTCTTATTGTTTCAGAGGGAGAAAGGAAGGGACCCTTCACTTTTTTTCAAGCACTTCAAGGGTTCCCTAACCTTTTCTTCAGAAGGATCTGCTCTGCACTTTCACTGAGATAAGAGACTTTTAGTACACTGGAGCACTTTTCGTATTTTCTTGTGTTTAGTCTTCTTATGTAAAGAAGAAGAGTTTTGTGTTTTTTAAAATTGGGGCACTTTTGATCTACTGCCACTTGGCTATACTTTAAACCACCATCTTACAGTTTCCTCGCACTTACTTACTAGGCATTAGTATGTAACATTGAGGCACTATACATCTAGATAACTTTAGCAAGCTACTGTCTTGGGGGCACTAGACCTTCAGTATTGTAGATTTGTGCAGGAACACTTCTGCAGTTTGTTTTGGCTGTGACTTGGCACAGCAGCAATGCAAGATTGCTCAGCCGGGATTTTGGGTGACATCTTGTAATCGGGTTAATAGATTTTTTCTTTGAAACCACTCGTATTTTGTGTTTCATTCATGAAATCAAGCCTTATTCAGAAAGTGTACATGGATTGCCATTAGTACTTACATATTGTTCTATTGAAGCTACGATATTACGCTGCAACATATTATGACACTGTTATTTTGCAAAATTGTGGAATGAAAGAAATTTACTTTTCCAATGTGTCTGCCAAAGTAGATGTTAGATGGGGTTTTGAACTTTTGCCTCTTCTATGTTTATTCATTATTTATGCACGTCATGGTGATCTGAAAAAATCGTGTGATCCAGACACTTTTACATGTTGAAACGCGTAGCGGTTATCGGATTAAAATTTATTTCCAGCATCCTATCTTCTGAGTGTGCGTGTAGCCTTTTTTTGGATTGTTTATTGAAATTTACCAAAAACAACAAGTGATGGACCGAATGTGGATCAATGTCACACATTCCCCCAGTCAAAAGATCTGGGCCCAAATCCATCGTTTTTTGCACTCCACACCACCCTGGGTTAGACAATGGCGATATGCAAATCAGCTCTGACCCTGTTGCCCCATGGGAACAGTCCAGTCCGAACTACAAAAGCCATGTCCTTCCCAGAACGGAATCAAGCATCCGAGGACCGGACCGGTTTCGAGGTAACACCTCTCATCAGCCCGGCTAGCTTGACTCCAAGTGGTGTGGAGTGCCTGGGACCCACGTCTGGGCATCCCCAGCGCACTTAGGGCGGCAATTGCAAAAACAACAAGTGATGGACCGAATGTGGATCAATGTCACACATTCCCCCAGTCAAAAGATCTGGGCCCAAATCCATCGTTTTTTGCACTCCACACCACCCTGGGTTAGACAATGGCGATATGCAAATCAGCTCTGACCCTGTTGCCCCATGGGAACAGTCCAGTCCGAACTACAAAAGCCATGTCCTTCCCAGAACGGAATCAAGCATCCGAGGACCGGACCGGTTTCGAGGTAACACCTCTCATCAGCCCGGCTAGCTTGACTCCAAGTGGTGTGGAGTGCCTGGGACCCACGTCTGGGCATCCCCAGCGCACTTAGGGCGGCAATTGCAAAAACAACAAGTGATGGACCGAATGTGGATCAATGTCACACATTCCCCCAGTCAAAAGATCTGGGCCCAAATCCATCGTTTTTTGCACTCCACACCACCCTGGGTTAGACAATGGCGATATGCAAATCAGCTCTGACCCTGTTATATAGTTAGTTGAAATTTACCGGCATTGGGTACCGCCGGCTGGCGCACCACCTGACCACGGGATTGATCCCGGAAGGACACTGTCTGTTGGACACACATATATATATATATATATATATATATATATATATATATATATATATATATATATATATATATATATATATATATATATATATATATATATATATATATATATATATATATATATATCCTGGGTGTGGCTCTTCTGTTGGGGTAACTCTTTCTGTTGGATATTGAATGGCTAACCCAGCCGCGGAAGAGCCCCGCTGGGGAAAACGGACCCAGTGACGCCAACTGGTATGCACGTTGTGGGACAGGTCCTGGACAATGGTAACAGTAAGGTGCTGGTGTTTTAGGATCTACACTAGTTGCAAAATGAGGATTGCGCACAAGCTCGCAGGAGTAAAAGTAAGTGGCACTACAGAATCCAGGAAGCCGTGCGAGCGGCCACGCACACTGGCGCTGGAGATCTTTTATTAAAGTAGATGCACTGGTGGCTGTGCTAATCCATCAGCATCAAGCCTTTGATAAAGTACAGGAGCACGTAACGTGTCAGGCTTTCAAGATGTATGCTGTGAGGAGTCTCATCCCAAACATTAAAATTCCTCAAGCTATACTTAACTGGGTGTTGCTCTTCTGTTGGGGTAACTCTTTTTGTTGGATATATATATTTATATTCACTGAAAAAACCATAGGTTATAGACCATATATAGTTAGGAATTAGCATTTACAAAACCTTATTCTACTCACACAAAACCATTGAAATTCGCATATATAGTTAGTTGCAATAACTATATATCGCTCACCCGCAATCCACTGCTGATCATGTCACATATTACATCATTCATGACATGGTCAGTGACATCACTGATGACATCTCAAATGACATAGCAAATAGCAAATATCAAAAGCTGTAAGATGTATTATTCTTTTAAAGGAAAAAAGATATTTTATATGTTTTTATTTAAAAAAATGTATGCATCTTCCAAACCCTGAACCTCTTAATAGTGCACTTAAATCAGCCACAGAACCCAATAGCTCTTTTCAGAGCTACCCTACCTCTGATAATTCTAATTGTTTATCTTTTTCTAAATTATTTTACTATTTTTCACCAAAGTACGCTCCCTGGTACGCTTACCGGTGCGCGTACTGGGCGCTCTCCACGCAGTTTTTTTTGCCTATTTGAGCGTCCTAAGCCCCCCTCAGAAAACCTATAGGGTTAGGAAGTGTCTACCGTGCCCCCTACTACCCATTCCGAACATTGTTTGCCCTCCATCTTGTGTCTCAATTCTCCCAAAACACAAAATTGAGGACTCCCATAACGCTGCCCGTACGCGTACCGGGGCGCGCACCGGTAAGCGCTCGATAAAAAAAGGTGGGAAAGTAATTTACAGAAAAACCACTAGAGACTCTTTCATCAAAAATAGAATAGGCCCTACTACATAGCAGTCCCTACCATTTACCCAAATTTGATGGAATTCCATTGAGACATTTATGCTGTAGGCCTGACTAAATATCCTGAGGTAAATTACATGACAAAAACACATATGAAGTGTTAGAATTGACAACCAATTAAAATGTTACTTTCATTTTCTACTATTATTTCATGACATTTGATTGGTTATGTACCTGAATATATATAAAGAGAGAGAAACACAGCCATTTTGACTACTACTTCCTGAAGTACATTTCAAGAGCATTTTCACTGACAACTTAAACTTCTTTTTGAAAGGTAAGATGTTATTTTTTAAATTTGAAAGGAGAACTATGTTATGCTAATTTGAGAAAACTTTTTCAGATAGTTATATACTGTCCCTCTGTAAGAGTTAGAGATTGAGATAGGCTTCTCTGTTATAATTATGGATTGAGTTAGGCTTCTCTGGTATAATTATTGATTTACTTAGGCTTCTTCACAGGCACTTTTTAATAGTTCTACTTCCTGCCTGAAACCATACAGTGCCCAAAGATAACTTCACTGTTAAAAACTCACAAGGGAGAAAACACGCCCAACGAAACTGGGCTAAGAGTAAGGTCTACCTTCACCCCCCCACCAGGAAGTATCCCTGTCGAAATCCTCACATTTGAACGGGCAGTCTACACAGAAATAGAACAACTACAACACAAGGAGACTTTCAACAATCTGTCTAGCAAAGACAGAAGCACCATCCAGCGCCTACAGAATGACCCTACCCTTATCATTAAACCAGCGGATAAAGGTGGTGGAATCGTCCTGTTGAACAAGACGGACTATGACCAGGAGTGCAGAAGACTGCTGAATGACAACAGAAATTACAAGCGACTGAATAAAGACCCAACAGCGCAACTACAAGCCACCATTAACCAACTGGTCACCAACACCAAGGATAATGGAAAAATCTCCAAACAAGAGGCGGACTTCCTATGCCCTAGAGAAATAAAAACTCCGTACTTCTACACAGTTCCCAAAATACACAAAGGCACAACCCCACCGCCCGGCAGACCAATCGTGTCAGGCATCAAATCCCTCCTTGAACCCCTCTCTCGGTTCTGTGATTTCTTCCTCAATCCACTGGTTCAAAAAAACCCCTCCTACATCAAGGACACGAAACACCTCCTCGGTGTAATACAAGACCTCAATTTTGACCCGACTTCTGAATTACTGGTTGGACTAGACATCGAGAGCCTTTATACCAGCCTACCGCAGGACGCAACATTGAAAGTACTATATGATGTACTGATGACAAGTCCCTGGGAATATAACACCCCCCGCAGTTTCATTTTGGACTGCGCCACTTTGGCTCTCAAAGAGAACTATTTCGAATATGAGGGGACCTACTACCTACAGACGAATGGCACGTCTATGGGCAGTGTTTTTGCCCCTAGCGTGGCAGGATTGTATGTGGCCCACTTCGAAAACTCTCACATACAGCAACCCACCAACCCTTTCTCTACCAACATAAGACTGTGGCGTCGTTACATCGACGATATCCTCCTAATATGGACAGGCAACAAAGACCTTCTGGATGAGTTCATGCTCTGGATCAATCAGTTAGACTCCTACTTACGCTTCACATGCACCAGCAGCTCAACTGAACTACCGTTCCTTGACCTTAATATCAGGCCGGAAAATGGTAAACTCACTACCACCACCTTCTATAAACCCACAGCAAGAAACTCACTACTGAGATTTGACAGCTTTCACCCCAGGCACCTGAGGGAAAACCTGCCCTACGGGCAATTTTTACGCATCAGACGTAATTGCAGCAACATCAAGGACTATAAACTACAATCTAATGACCTGGTACACAAGCTCATGGACCGTGGATATCCATCAAGGATAATTAACAAAACCTGCAAAAGAGCTAGAAACCAAAACAGGGAAGCACTCCTGGAAACCTTTGATAAACCAGAGGAAGAACCAATCCTCACCTGTGTGACCACTTACAACACAGCATCTAACCAAGTGGCTAACATCATACAACGCAACTGGAAAATTATAAACTCTGGCACCAGGAAGTGGGAAAAACCCCGCTTTGCATACAAGAGGGCCACCAATCTACGTGACCAACTGGTTAACACCAGACCGCGCATTGACACCAGGAACAAAGACAACACCATTGTCAATGCTTGGGGCCTACCCAAAGTAACTGGCCACCAACCATGCAACAATTGTAGCGTATGCCACCTAACATCGCCCTCCAAGACACTGAACCTGGAACCAGGTAAAAACTGGACTCAAAAACAGTTTACCAACTGCAACTCCACTAACCTGGTGTATCTGATAACCTGTAGATGCGGCCTGAGATACATTGGTATGACGACCCGAAAAGTACGCACCAGGATGACAGAACACAGGAGCACAATAAGGTGTGGGAAAAACATAAGCAAGTTGACAGACCACTTCCTGACCCACAACCATACACCCAATGACTTTTCATGGACTGTCATTGAGAAGTTTGACAACTCAACAGATGAAAAACTCCTATTACAAAAGGAACAACGTTGGATATATCGATTATCCACACACACCAATGGCCTCAATGATGCCATACCCTGGAACACCCTAGCTGTACAATTGTGAACCTATCCCCACCATGTAACCCTACACGGTGGAATGTATACTGTGCCAAAATACCCCTAAATGAACGTCCTGCCCTCGCCCTCATTCCCACTCCCCGTGCACACCGTGCACCCTTGATCTGATCACCTCCCTTGCGTGTGTAATATACTTCATTACCCCCACACGTGTAACCATCTACTCTGATGCATTGACTCACTTTCTGTCATTAATAGAATACCGTAGTCATTATTTGTTGGCTACACGTGGTGCTTATAATATATATCCCCTTCTTGTGCTTAGATTCTCGGGATTACCTCTGTACCACGCATGCGCCAACAATCCCAGTGCATGCGCACAAGACCCGATCCCCACTAACCCCAGCGCGATCTACTGCGCAGTCGCGAGCCACCGCGCATGCGCTACTACACGCACTGATCCGCCGCACAGGCGCAGGAACCGCCTGCCATGACATGGCGCGCTATGCGCACCCCTCCCTCTCTGTCTACCAATTTAACCTCTACTCAGGTGTAATGCATTAAACAACCGGTATAAAAGAGAATCCAAGCGGCCCTCTCATTTCGAATCGGGCGCCGCGGAAGGACGAATAGGTCCAAGGAGGAACCAGACCGAACTACTCGTGAGTAAACAAGACCACTATACCTACAACTGGGGTAAGCACCAATCCTCTTTCTTTACAGGTTAGACAGCCTTGTACAACCTTTTATTCCCACAG
Organism: Lissotriton vulgaris; assembly: GCF_964263255.1. NCBI lineage: Eukaryota > Metazoa > Chordata > Amphibia > Caudata > Salamandridae > Lissotriton > Lissotriton vulgaris. The sequence continues at coordinate 1,374,306,935 of NC_141693.1, forward strand.
GGTCTCTTTCTCTGCCAGGCGACCCATGAGGCTTTGTACCAGAAAACACAGAGTGAGGACCCAGCATATTACTTACCTGTACCTCACCTTGTGATTTCGCTTTTTTAGCCCACCACCTTTCACTAACGGTTTTATTAAACCCTCACTGGGACCATGCAGTAGCCATGAGCCCACACTAGCCGCATATAGGTCGCACACCACCTTATTAGTCGGCAATCAATGGGTCAGAAAAACCTACTATTTTAATATGACTCTACCTTGTACGTCCTGTCTTTGTCCTTTGTGTTTTATGTAGCAAAGCTTGAGGGAATCCCCCTCAAACAGCTACGGCGCCTTAGCGTGCGCAACACATAGTCAAGAATAACACAACCACTTAATATAGTTTATTATTATTTAATTTTGCACCTTCACTTATCCTATTGGTCCTGAGGAAAGCCAGCTTAGAATATAAAGGCACTGGCTGAAACATGTAGACCACACTGGACGCTGGAGGTCATCATAACACTCCTACTTACGTCCGTTTGCCTTTTAACCTGCTAACAGAGACCCAGTTTATTAAAATTCGTTAACCCTCGGGTGCTGGGATCCCTCGTATAGCATTTTAAACTTCACCTTCTCACTCCTTCACTGCACACTCAGCAATATACCAGCTCCGCAGTCACCTGGCGTTGAAGCACACCCGGGGCACATTCGGTGCCACTGTGGTGGGCCCGATGATGAAGCATGCCACCGACTAGGTCGGTGGGTGAGGGCTTACTAAGGAAAACAGCGCTTTTTCCTTAAATATATTGTCTGACGTACTTGAGTCTCTTACACTCTCCCTGAAAATAGCTAGTCCCTATTGATCTTACATATATAACCCAGGGGATCCGGACTAGCCTATCCAGTCCTCTCTCTCTCTTTGATCTGTATAAAAAACTCACAAGTACCTGTTTGAAATTAAACCCAACGGTGCCCTATCTCTACTGATATATTTATTTTTTATGCAATTTACGGCAAGAAAATGGAAGCACAACAGAAAGAAAATAATATTTCCTTTCAAATTAAGATTGAAAACAATCCTAAGGAAGAAAATGAAGAAATTGAGTTTTTGGATGACACTTTAGAACAAGAATTAATTAAATGTGTTGAAGAATGTGAATCATGGAATGAAAAGGAGGACATTCCAGATGAATTAATGTTACAAATTCTTTTAGATTTTGAAAAATCAGAACAATAAATTTAATTTTTAAAAGGTAAAATTGTTTGAGACATTATTTGTTTTTATATGAAAATTATGAAATAGTACCCAAAAAGATATAATATAAAGTGAGACTTAAAAAATACTGTGCAACTTTTTTGTGTTACATAGTAAGTTTGCTCATAGTTACTTCCTTTCTCCAACTATATTATCTCAAATGTCTATTTATCATGTCTTTATCATCTCCTGCCTCCATATTGTTTCTGCTTTCCTGACAGACTATGGTATGAATTCCATATCCCACAATAACTTCTCAAGCAACATGCAAGATATCTACAAAGGAGACGGAGTATATTAATTTTTTGACTCTGCATTGGTACCTACATGTTGCTACTTAAATAAAAAAAAAACAACAAAAAGAAAAATCAATAAACATACAATATTTGAAAAGTCTATCATTCTTTTTTCCCCATAGTACGCTCCCCAGACCGCTTCCCGGTGCGCGTACGGGGAGCTCCTCCCGCAAAAAAAAGAAAAAAAAATTGTTTTTTTTGCCCCGCGGGGCCCTTTTAAAGCCTCCACATCAAACCTAGGTGGTCAGGGAGGATCTACTCTGCCCCCTATGGTCATTTCCCCCTTTGTTTTGGCCACCTCTTGTGTCTCGATCCTACCGAGACACAAGATGGCGGCCGCTCCGGACTGTTTAGAATGTTTACAGACACCAGGGAACCAATCAGCTTTATGCGCGCAAGTTATGTAGCGCACCCGGAGCGCACCCTGGTGCGCTTACCGGGGCGCGCTTACAGATATATATATTTTTGTGAACCTTAATTACTCAAAATCCACTTTTGCACATATCTTGAGACCTAGCAAAGGCACATCGGGCTACCACTCCCTACAATTTTGCCAAGTTCCATATAAATCCATTCAGCCGTTCGAGCTAAAAGTGAGTCCAACCGCCCTATGGAAAACTCAATGTTAAAAACACGTTTTGGGACCCCCCTTTTTTCTTGGCCCCCACTTCACGAAACCCCCCCAAACTTTCAGGGGAAGCTCAGACACAAAATGTGCCATTTTCCAGAAAATTTCAGCCAATTCCGTCCTTCAAAGCCAAAGTTATTCTACATAGAATTTTCAGAAATCCCTATTCAAAAAAATCCTAACTATATATACCTACTGGCGACCGCCAGTAGGTAATATATTCTTAAAACAAAGCATCCTCGATATGAAAGCTAACTCCAACACCAGAATTGTTTTCCAGGCAAACTGCATTTATTCATATACAAGGTTGGTTTCTTTCGCCTTACGCGTTTCGGGGCTCCAGTCCCCTTGGTCACAGGCACTTGGACATGCAAGGGGCGGAATTTCATTTGAACAAGCATTTTGCAGCATGTGACCTTTAAGTGATTTTCCATTGGCCACCTTTAAACACAGTACAATGCTGCACGCTGGTATTCAGAGTCCGTGCTGCTTTAGTTATAATTATAATGTCTTGTTAAGTGTCACCTTCAGTAGGCTCTGCTCCTTTTGCAAATTTGGATCCATTTCATAACCCTTCAGTGGGTCCTTGACACAAACAGCAGTCTTTTTTATAGCCAGCTGGTGTTCCATAACCTGGAGACTTCGAAACAGTTTCTGTGTCTCCAGATGGCCCTCAGACATCAGAGACGGTGCGTTTTCGTGGTTGGAATGCCACCGCATTCTTTATTCTTAAAACAAAGCATCCTCGATATGAAAGCGCACCCCAACACCAGAATTGTTTTCCAGGCAAACTGCATTTATTCATATACAAGGTTGGTTTCTTTCGCCTTACGCGTTTCGGGGCTCAAGTCCCCTTGGTCACAGGCATTTGGACATGCAAAGGGCGGAATTTCATTTGAACAAGCATTTTGCAGCACGTGACCTTTAAGTGATTTTCCATTGGCCACCTTTAAACACAGTACAATGCTGCACGCTGGTATTCAGAGTCCGTGCTGCTTTAGTTATAATTACAATGTCTTGTTAAGTGTTACCTTCAGTAGGCTCTGCTCCTTTTGCAAATTTGGATCCATTTGGATATATATATATATTACCTACTGGCGGTCGCCAGTAGGTATATATAGTTAGGATTTTTTTCCTATGGGACTTTTGAAAATTCTATGTCTAATAACTTTGGCGTTTGTGGACGGAATCGGCTGAAATTTTCAGGAAAATGGCACATTTTGTTTCTGAGCAGCTCCTGAAAATTTGGGGGGGGTTCGTCAAGGGGGGGCCGAGAAAAAAGGGGGGTCCCAAAACGCGTTTTTCCCATGTTAATTTCCATAGGGCGGTTGGACTCACTTTTAGCCCGAACGGCTGAATGGATTTCCACGAAACTTGGCAAAATTGTAGGGACTGTTAGCCCGATGTGCCTTTGCTAGGTCTCAATATATGTGCTTCAGTGGATTTTGAGAAATTAACGTTTAATTCAAGATATATATCTGTAACAGCGCTCCGGGCAGCTATCCGGTTAGCGAACCTTTCGCGTAACGGAACTTTGCGATGAGAAGCTGATTGGCCCTCCGGTGTCTGTCAACATTCTAAACAGTCCGGAGCGGCCGCCATCTTGTCTCTCGGTAGGATCGAGAGACAAGAGGAGGCCAAAACAAAGGGGGAAATTACCATAAGGGGGCATAGTAGATCCTCGTTGACCCCCTAGGTTTTATGTGGAGGTTTTAAAAGGGCCTAGGAGGGTCCAAAAAAAAAAATTTTTTTTTGCGTGGTAAGCGCCAAGTTCGCGAACCGGATAGCTTTCTGGGCAGCGAACTTTATGGATAAAAGAATGAAAGACTTTTCTAATACTGTATGTTAATTGTTTGTTGTTTTTCTTGGTTTTTTTTGTTTTCTTTGTTTATTTTTTTTTTTTATTATGATTGTGTTTCATACTTTATTAAATTTTCTAACATTTCATTGTCAGAAATGTCATAATTTATTATAGGGTGTAATTGTTTTTCATTTTGAAGCAAGTTGTCTACTGCTTCAACACATTGTAGAAGTTCGTGGTCTCTACTGTCATCCATAAAGTCATCAAGTTTGTCTTGGCTGCTCTCCTTCAGTTCAATCGAAAATGAAACTTGTTGTTCGCCTTCCATTTTGCCTGAAATTTTGAATAAGAAAATATATATTAGTAGAGATAGGGCACTGTTGGGATTAATTTTAGATAGGCAGTTTTTATCAGTGAATTTATCTTTTGGCAGTGTATAGTATGAGAGTGGAAATAGGACTATAAAAAAGTGTATGTGATTTAACCAAGACAAGCCTTACTCCATTGATAACTATAACAGAGAAGTCTATCTAAATACATTACTACTACAGAGGGATAGTGTATATCTAGCAGAAAAAGTCTACTATATTAAGTCATAGTGCACAATATATTAAATTATAACTTACCTTCACAAAGAAGTTGAAGTTTTTTGAAGCTTTTGAAATAGGAGGTACAACAAGAAGTAGTAGTCAAAATGGCTGTGTTTCCTTCTCTCCCTTTATATATATACAGGTATATAACCAATCAAATGTCAGGTAATAAAAGTAGAAAATGAAAGTAACATTTTCATTGGTTGTCAATTCCAACAATTCAGATGTGTTTTGTGAAGTAATTTACCTCACGGTACTTGGAGAGGTCTACAGGCTAAATGGCTAAATGGAATTTCAATGAAATTTGTGAGAATGGAAGGGATTGTTATGTAGTATGAGCTAATCTATATTTGGTGAGAGTGTCTCTAGTCGTTTTTCTGTAAATTACTTTCCCACCTTTTTTTAGGACCGCTTTCCGGGAAGCTGCCCGGTTAGCGAACCTTAAGCGTCACGGGAGTCCACCATTTTGTGTTTCGTTCGCATTAAGATACAAGATGGAGGGCAAATAATGTTTAGAATGGGTAGAAGGGGTCATGGTAGACTTATCTTGACCCCCTAGGTTTTCTGAGCGTGGCTGAGGAGGCTTATATGTGCGGAAAAAACAACTTTTTTTTAAAAAATTCCGCGAGGTTAGCTTTCGGTTAGCGAACCGGGTAGCGCTCCGGGGAGCGAATTTTGTGGAAAATTAGTGAAAAAAGTTAGAGAAAAATAATAATTGTGAGTGATCAGATGTAGGGTAGCTCTGAGAAGAGCTTTTGGGTTTATGGTACATTTAGGTACTTATAAGTAGGTACCAATGCACAGTCTTAAATTTAGAATGAAAATTCTGTTGCCCTCATCTGAGAAGTGAACTCCATCTCCTCTGTAGATATCTTGCATGTAGTAACGCAAGTTATTGTTGTACAGAGAGCCCATTCCATGGTCTCTCATGTAAGCTGAAACAGATTTGTTTACATGCTTCCTCGCTTTCTCAATTTGTGGACAAAATTGGTTGGACCACCTCCATTTCTGTCTTTGGCATATATTGGAATATACCAAGGCAGTTTGAGGAAAAAGTGCCATTAATTGCTCCAAGGTGTCCTTTAAAAGCATTTCCAGACCTACCCCTGTCAAAGTGCCCAAATCATTACCTCCACAGTGCACTATTAACAGGTCAGGTTTTGGCAAATGCATAAAGGTTTTCACCAATGGTATCAATTGGTGACATTTTAATCCTCTTTGGCCCAACCAGTTAATTTCCACATCTTGTAAATTGAGGTTGTGTAAATTTCTGCTCTCAGCATACCTTTGAGCCCAGTGGATGTAACTATGTCCAACAATCCAGACGTTAAACATGGTGGAAGAAGGTTGTTCTGCAGTCAGATGAAGTGTGGTAATGAAAGGGCAGTTGAAACAGTAGGAGTTTCTAAAGAAAAAAAACTGTGGATTTACAATGCTAATGATTCATTAGCAGTGATTGGTGCATTTCCATTTCTGAAAACAGAAAGTTAGGGTGCATGGATGTGTTCTTTGAAAGATGTAATTTGAATGGTCAAGGAAGAAACAATTAATGAAAGATTGCACTGGATACGCAGGTGCACTGAGAGTTCAGAGTTCAATTGAAACATTGTTGTGTGAATTTGCAAACATGAGAGGTCTTCCAGGAGGTGGTTGCTATGGAAACAAAGCAGACAGGGCAGAGGGGGGAAGGGTTTTGATTTGAAAAAAGTGAGGGAAGAGGTATGATTGGCTAATATGTGAGATATGTGAAAAGAATATCTGTATTTCTGTGCTTTCAATAGCTGCAGCCTTTGGAGTGCATCCTTTTTCTTCTGCTGAAGACAATTTGGTGTATTTCTGAGACTGTTTTCAAAACTCAAAAAATATTTGCTAAGGTGAGAAAAGATTTATTTAATTTAGATAGAGAATAGTATGATTTAAGGAGAAAATGATGAAGAAAGCTGTGTTTTTAAAATGTGGTTTTGTCTCTAGTTATATACTAATAGAATTAGTTTCATAGAGAAATTATAATTGCATATTTGGTGTAACATTCTGGCATGCAGTAACACAAGATATTGTAATACATGGAGGCCATTTCATGGTCTGTTATGTAAGCTGAAACAGATATGTTGCTTTTAAAAACGATTTCAGAAATCAATTACATTTCTGGATATTTACTGCTAGAGCTTCATAGGTTGTTTTGGGCCATATTTATAAGGTATTTGAGTGTCTAAGATGTTATGTTTTCCTTTTAAAATGTAAAGTGTTCCTCATGGGGCAAGTGTCTTGTAAATACGCTCCCACTTGTGCTTGGCAAATTTAGATTTTGATTATGGGAGTTACCTAGCCATGTTAATAGTGTCCCAAAAATGGTGCTAGGGCATTCCAGAAAACACTTTCATGTGTCTCAAGGACATTTTTAGTTATTTCTTCATGAATGCAGGTATACAATTGATTTATATGCTGTGTTTAAAAACGAATTTTGAAATGAATTAAATTTCAGGATATGTAGTGTTAGAGCTTCATAGGTTGTTTGGGGTCATATTTAGAAGGCATTTTAGTGTCTTTGATGTTATTTTTCCCTTTTTAAATGGAAAGCGTTCCTCATGGGGCCCTGAGCAGTTCTTAGCCATGTTATTTAATAGGAAGTGGATAACATGGCTAAGAGCATTTGCTGGAAAATGCATGAATATCGCTGATTTTTCTGCTATATTCATGGATTGTAGCCGTTTTTTTTCACATTGCTTCATAGGTTGTTTGGTTTCATATTTAGAAGGCATTTTAGTGTCTTTGATGTTATTTTTCCCTTTTTAAATGGAAAGTGTTCCTCATGGGGCCTTGAGCAGTTATTAGCCATGTTATTTAATAGGAAGTGGATAACATGGCTAAGAGCATTTGCTGGAAAATGCATGAATATCGCTGATTTTTCTGCTATATTCATGCATTGTGGCCGTTTTTTTTCACATTGCTTCATAGGTTGTTTGGGTTTATATTTAGAAGGCATTTTAGTGTCTTTGATGTTATTTTTCCCTTTTTAAATGGAAAGCGTTCCTCATGGGGCCCTGAGCAGTTCTTAGCCATGTTATTTAATTGGAAGTGGATAACATGGCTAAGAGCATTTGCTGGAAAATGCATGAATATCGCTGATTTTTCTGCTATATTCATGCATTGTGGCCGTTTTTTTTCACATTGCTTCATAGGTTGTTTGGGGTTATATTTAGAAGGCATTTTAGTGTCTTTGATGTTATTTTTCCCTTTTTAAATGGAAAGCGTTCCTCATGGGGCCCTGAGCAGTTCTTAGCCATGTTATTTAATAGGAAGTGGATAACATGGCTAAGAGCATTTGCTGGAAAATGCATGAATATCGCTGATTTTTCTGCTATATTCATGGATTGTGGCCGTTTTTTTTCACATTGCTTCATAGGTTGTTTGGGTTCATATTTAGAAGGCATTTTAGTGTCTTTGATGTTATTTTTCCCTTTTTAAATGGAAAGCGTTCCTCATGGGGCCCTGAGCAGTTCTTAGCCATGTTATTTAATAGGAAGTGGATAACATGGCTAAGAGCATTTGCTGGAAAATGCATGAATATCGCTGACTTTTCTGCGATGTTATTTTTCCCTTTTTAAATGGAAAGTGTTCCTCATGGGGCAAGTGTCTTGTAAATACGCTCCCACTTGTGCTTGGCAAATTTAGATTTTGATTATGGGAGTTACGTAGCCATGTTAATAGTGTCCCAAAAATGGTGCTAGGGCATTCCAGAAAACACAATCATGTGTCTCAAGGACATTTTTAGTCATTTCTTCATGAATGCAGGTATACAATTGATTTATATGCTGTGTTTAAAAACGAATTTTGAAAACAATTAAATTTCAGGATATGTACTGTTAGAGCTTCATAGGTTGTTTGGGGTCATGTTTAGAAGGCATTTTAGTGTCTTTGATGTTATTTTTCCCTTTTTAAATGGAAAGCGTTCCTCATGGTGCCCTGAGCAGTTCTTAGCCATGTTATTTAATAGGAAGTGGATAACATGGCTAAGAGCATTTGCTGGAAAATGCATGAATATCGCTGATTTTTCTGCGATATTCATGCATTGCAGGCCTTTTTTTATCACATTTGCAAGCACTTCTTAGCCATGTTATCCAATGGGAGGTGGATAACATGGCTAAGAGCATTTGCTACAAAGGTTGTTTGGGGTTATATACCATTTTTGGGAAATTATTAACATGCCTATCTAACTCCCATAATCAAAATCTAAATTTGCCAACCGCAGGTGGGAGCGTATTTACAATAAATTTGCACCATGAAGAATGTAAAATAGCATACTAGATACTCAAATAACTTATAAATATGACCCAAAACATCTTATGAAGCACTAGTAGTGCATATTTCCAGAAATGTATTGGTTTTCATTTAATGATTTACTTCATTGGTAGGCCTTCACATGTGTTTTTTACCTTGGTTTTTTTTCAGTGAAAATCTTATCTGCAACCATGTGTTGGCCTCACCTCAAATAAACAAAACAGGTGATGGACTGAATGTGGATCAATGACACACATTCACCACAGTCCAAAGATCTGGGCCTAAACAAACCTTTAGATAGGCTACATCTTATCGTCATCCTGAATTAATGATTTAAAATATTAGGGAGTGATTTATGAGTGTTGTATGCTTGTTTTGTACCATTGAGTGTCATTTTTGTGATGCAGTGCTGGTGGAAAATATTTGCTATGTTAAATAATTAGTACGGCATTAAGTTTTAGATGACTGTTATTTATTTACTGTTTGGTAATAGTGGTTAATAACATTTTATATTATATTTTTTCACAGATTCAACTGCAGATTCTTTCATAGTTTGGAAAATGCCTTCCAGAAGTCGAATACGAAAGGCTAGAAAACGTCAAAGACAGCAGGATGATGTTTTATTGCAGCAGTCCTCTTCCCCAAATACTTGTCAAAACACCAAGAAAGGTCCGGGTAAGAGCACGAAATCATTCTTAAGAAATATTTGTAGTAAAAAAAATTTTGCTCAAAAAAATGTGTCTGTTCACAAAAAAAAAAATTATTTAAATGGAAAGGAGAGACACATCACAAATGTTACTGGTAGAGGAAGAGATTACTCTGTGCATGATAGTAGAAGGAAACAGCAGTTTAGGGACATTCGACAACGAATGTTCCGTAATAGGATATTAGTTAATTTATTGAAAAATATTAAAAAGAAAGGCCAACAGAAAGCGGCATTTTATAGGAAGAAGAAAAATGTAGAGAAAATTATTGATCATGCTTTTGAAATCAAGCGAAAGTTGTTTATTTTGGTAATCAATAGAATTAGGAAACTAAGCAAGGTAATTTCTGATTTCAAAACAAAAAGTAGATGGAAGAGAGTAGTAAATCGTACTAACTTTTGTGAAGTTTTTTCCGGAGAATGGATGCATAGTTCAAGTTCTGAGGCATTTTTTAATGAGGAGACTTATTTTCAGGATAATGATTTGGTGCATGCAGTTGACATCAGTGGTCGAGCTTATGAAGTGAAGGATGGTTGTCCAGTTGAAAAAGAACAACTTGTGACAACAGAGACAGAAGAGGCGCTAAGTGATGAGGTTTTAGGAAGACGTCCTAAGGGTCCTGTGTACATTTGGAAGTGTAGTTCTATTTGCAGTGTGCGACAGGTTTCCATCAATTTGCTTTGTGATTTTATACGGACATTTAATAAGAAAAGTTTGAAGCAGAAAATGAAGTTGTTGCAAGATTTAGATCCTTGCAGAGTGAGACAAATGACAGGTTTGCGTGGTCATTCACTGGCTTGTCTTTCCAGGAGAGTATGCCAGAGTGTTTTTCATCATTTCAGGATGCTAGCAGTACATCATAATAAAGTGAGAAAATTAGTGAGAATGTTGTATTATGCTAAGAGTCCAGCAATTATGCTTAAACAGTTATGTGCTGCTCTTTTGCATGGTTCTGAAATAGATGTGAAGAATCTTTGTGAAGAAATTGAGTTTTGTTACTTTGGTAGTAAAGATGAGAATGTTCAAATTGACCCTGAAGTAGAGGGTAATGTGGAAGATAATGTACAGGTTTCCAGTACAGATAATTTTCAGAAGGAAATTGCCACGTTTCAGATGAAATCAAGTGAGAGGCCTAATTTCACTTGTGTATGTTGTCGACGCACTTATTATAAGAATCAGATTAAGGTAGTGGATTTATATGCAAAAAGTGAAAGGGAAAATAATAGTGAATGGAAGGATTTTGCCACATACTTGATGGTAGAAAATTATTTTGATTTGGGATCGGATCAACGTGTGTGTACTTATTGTTGTAATAAATTAAACCAAAACCAGATGCCTGCTAGGGCAGTTCATAATAATCTGGAATTGGTTGAGATTCCTTCTGAATTGAAGGATTTAAATACTTATGAATCTATTTTGATTCAAAGTATCCATCCCTTTCAGGCTATTGTAAGAATGGAGCCAAAGACAGGGAAGTTGCCTCCAGCAGATTTACAGAGAGGATTAAAGGGAAGAGTTGTTTATTTGCCTCTAGATTTGAAGAAAAACATTAACACAATTGGAATAGAAAAAGTGGAAGAGGAACCTCTGGTTATCTTGGTTAATGGGGTTCCGACAAAGAATAAGAAAATATGGCAAGATTTAGTGGATGTTAGGAAAGTCAAAAAGGCAACAGTGTATTTGAAGAAAAATAATAAGTACTATAAGAATGTATATGTTGCAGAAGAGGAAGTAAGTGATGAAGAGGATAGCGATTTGTGTGCTGGCCAAATTGAGAAAGTAGAGGCCTCTAAAAGTGAAGAAATATATGAACATTATAGTGTTCATCCTTTGCATTCCAAGGAAGTCATGGGGAATGCTATTGAGTTGTTTCAAATGAAACAAGCCAAAGGGAGTCCCATTAGTGTTTGGGAGGAAAGTTTGGAAGCTCGGTGTTTCCCACAGCTATTTCCCACAGGTCAAGGAGGAAGATATGATGAGCGACCTCGTGAAATTCCTGCGTCTGAATATCGGACTTTACGATTGTATGCAGAAGATCCTAGGTTTCGGCAATGCATTCCCTATTTGTTTCATCTCCTGTTTGAAAGCGATCTGTCTGGACTGTCATATGCAGTGAACCACATCTTAAAAAGTGGTATACAGATGCGAAACATCTCGGCAAGTGACTTTATGCATAAAGTCAATGTCCAAGACAGTATTTTGGATTCTCACTTAATTAATCTCATGGCGTGTCAGCGTGGTACTAATGAGTACTGGTACCGTCGTCATGGTGATTTAAAATGTATGCTGAGGAACTTAGGAACTCCGACATGGTTCCTCACTCTGAGCTGTGCCGAGTATGGCTGGGAAGACTTACTTGAATTTCTACGAGAGGCAAATGGAAATATTGAAAACATTGAATTCAAGACACCTGGAGAACTGTGTTCTTTGGATCCTGTGAATGTATGCAGGTACTTCAATCATAGATTTGAAGCTATGATGTCTTTCATCACAAATAAAAAGAATCCACCTCTTGGAGAGGTGTTGGATTTCTTCTGGAGAAAGGAGTACCAAGCAAGAGGTGCCCCTCATATACATATGTTGCTGTGGATCAAGGATGCACCTAAATTTGGAACAGATCCGGATGACTTAGTGATGAATTTCATTGAACAGTATTCTACGTGTGCTGTTCCAAACGCAACGGAGAAGAAAAGTCTAAGAGAACAAGTTCTACGTTTCCAAAGCCATCGTTGTGGAAAGTACTGTCGTCGTAAATTCAGAAACAAGGACAAGTTCTACACCAAATGTCGTTTCAACTTTCCACGACCGGTGATTTCTAAAGGAAGAGTGAACAGTTTGATGTCTTCGCTGCGACATAATGTGACGAGGAAATCACCCAAGAATACATACAATTTGAAAAGGAACGAAGAGTCCAAGTACATCAATGACTACAACCCAGTGATTTTGTCCATGTGGAATGCCAACATGGATATACAGTTTGTGGCTGACAACTGTATGGCTGTGGCTCGGTATGTGACATCTTACATCACCAAAAAAGAAAAGACCGAACTGAAGGATATGTGGGAGGACATTTCCCATGAAAAGAGCCTCAGCAAGAAGTTGTACAGTTTCAGTCTGAAGATGTTGTCGCATCGAGAAATCGGAGCTTACGAATGTTCTGATCGATTGTCTTCAGCAAGTCTCTATGCCAAATCCAGGAGTCTCGTTTGGGCGAGTCTTGGTCTTGCTGCAACGCGAAATCGAGTTCTAAAACCTGTTCGGGAAATTGAGTATTTGGCAGAAAAGGAACCAAACAGTACCGACATTTTGAAGACCAACATGTTGGATACATATTATCCAAATCGAAGCAGTCACCTTGAGAATGTTTGTCTATATGAGGTTCTCCAAAATTATATATTCAAGAGGAACATCAAAGAAGATATTGAGAAAGGAGTGTATGCTGTAATTGGAAGTGAGGGATGCCTGGTCAAGCAAAGAAAATGCCAATTAGTAAACCATCGAAAATTGAGTGGCGAATCTCCAGAAAAAAAGGAGTTTTTCTATTTAGCACTTTTGCAACTTTTCAAGCCTTGGCGTGCAGAAGAGGAACTGCTTGGAGATTTCCTCTGTTACGAAGACTCTTTCAATGCAGCCAAGGAGTCCATAGAATGTCCTGCTTTTTCTAAATATCAAGAAATGCTAACTTTGGAAATTGAGCAGGAAGCAACGATTGCAGCCGAGATTGCCAGAGACAGTTCTCAGGACAGTCAGAGTTCTGTTTCATTGAGTCAAGATCCACTTGGAGGACCTATTATCGAAAATGAAGCTGCCACTGCTATGAATGAAGTAGAAAGAGCCATGGCACATGCTCAGGAGGATTCAGTTAACTTACAAGACTTGGAAAAACAACTCAACGTTGAGCAGAGGAAAATATATGATGAAGTTACCAAGGAAATTGAGCACGGATTAAGTCATGAGAAGAAAGAGTGCTCATGTACGTCGTTGAAGCCTGTCCGACTGTACGTGAGTGGAGAAGCGGGAACTGGAAAAAGTTTCCTCATTAAAGCAATCTCTTGTTATTTGAAGGAAAGGACTGAGTCATCGCTGTCTTGTGTTGTCACTGCTCCTACTGGACTGGCAGCACATAATATTAAAGGTATTACTTTGCATCGTCTACTGATGCTGCCGGTGGAGCATGACAACAAATTACAATACAACAAGTTATCTGGAGATGCTTGCTGTGAAGTTTCAAGAGTCTTGAGGAAAATGAAACTACTTATCATTGACGAAGTAAGCATGGTTTCCAATGTCATGCTTGCCTTTGTGCATTTGAGAATGCAAGAAGTACTTAAAACTGAATATGATGTCTTATTTGGTGGGAAACACATCATTGTTTTCGGAGATCTTCTACAGCTGACACCAGTAAAAGGTCAACCTGTGTTCAAAATACTCACGCATGAAGATACCAGGAAGTGCATCCTTTTTCTTCTGCTGAAGACAATTTGGTGTATTTCTGAGACTGTTTTCAAAACTCAAAAAATATTTGCTAAGGTGAGAAAAGATTTATTTAATTTAGATAGAGAATAGTATGATTTAAGGAGAAAATGATGAAGAAAGCTGTGTTTTTAAAATGTGGTTTTGTCTCTAGTTATATACTAATAGAATTAGTTTCATAGAGAAATTATAATTGCATATTTGGTGTAACATTCTGGCATGCAGTAACACAAGATATTGTAATACATGGAGGCCATTTCATGGTCTGTTATGTAAGCTGAAACAGATATGTTGCTTTTAAAAACGATTTCAGAAATCAATTACATTTCTGGATATTTACTGCTAGAGCTTCATAGGTTGTTTTGGGCCATATTTATAAGGTATTTGAGTGTCTAAGATGTTATGTTTTCCTTTTAAAATGTAAAGTGTTCCTCATGGGGCAAGTGTCTTGTAAATACGCTCCCACTTGTGCTTGGCAAATTTAGATTTTGATTATGGGAGTTACCTAGCCATGTTAATAGTGTCCCAAAAATGGTGCTAGGGCATTCCAGAAAACACTTTCATGTGTCTCAAGGACATTTTTAGTTATTTCTTCATGAATGCAGGTATACAATTGATTTATATGCTGTGTTTAAAAACGAATTTTGAAATGAATTAAATTTCAGGATATGTAGTGTTAGAGCTTCATAGGTTGTTTGGGGTCATATTTAGAAGGCATTTTAGTGTCTTTGATGTTATTTTTCCCTTTTTAAATGGAAAGCGTTCCTCATGGGGCCCTGAGCAGTTCTTAGCCATGTTATTTAATAGGAAGTGGATAACATGGCTAAGAGCATTTGCTGGAAAATGCATGAATATCGCTGATTTTTCTGCTATATTCATGGATTGTAGCCGTTTTTTTTCACATTGCTTCATAGGTTGTTTGGTTTCATATTTAGAAGGCATTTTAGTGTCTTTGATGTTATTTTTCCCTTTTTAAATGGAAAGTGTTCTTCATGGGGCCTTGAGCAGTTATTAGCCATGTTATTTAATAGGAAGTGGATAACATGGCTAAGAGCATTTGCTGGAAAATGCATGAATATCGCTGATTTTTCTGCTATATTCATGCATTGTGGCCGTTTTTTTTCACATTGCTTCATAGGTTGTTTGGGTTTATATTTAGAAGGCATTTTAGTGTCTTTGATGTTATTTTTCCCTTTTTAAATGGAAAGCGTTCCTCATGGGGCCCTGAGCAGTTCTTAGCCATGTTATTTAATTGGAAGTGGATAACATGGCTAAGAGCATTTGCTGGAAAATGCATGAATATCGCTGATTTTTCTGCTATATTCATGCATTGTGGCCGTTTTTTTTCACATTGCTTCATAGGTTGTTTGGGGTTATATTTAGAAGGCATTTTAGTGTCTTTGATGTTATTTTTCCCTTTTTAAATGGAAAGCGTTCCTCATGGGGCCCTGAGCAGTTCTTAGCCATGTTATTTAATAGGAAGTGGATAACATGGCTAAGAGCATTTGCTGGAAAATGCATGAATATCGCTGATTTTTCTGCTATATTCATGGATTGTGGCCGTTTTTTTTCACATTGCTTCATAGGTTGTTTGGGTTCATATTTAGAAGGCATTTTAGTGTCTTTGATGTTATTTTTCCCTTTTTAAATGGAAAGCGTTCCTCATGGGGCCCTGAGCAGTTCTTAGCCATGTTATTTAATAGGAAGTGGATAACATGGCTAAGAGCATTTGCTGGAAAATGCATGAATATCGCTGACTTTTCTGCGATGTTATTTTTCCCTTTTTAAATGGAAAGTGTTCCTCATGGGGCAAGTGTCTTGTAAATACGCTCCCACTTGTGCTTGGCAAATTTAGATTTTGATTATGGGAGTTACGTAGCCATGTTAATAGTGTCCCAAAAATGGTGCTAGGGCATTCCAGAAAACACAATCATGTGTCTCAAGGACATTTTTAGTCATTTCTTCATGAATGCAGGTATACAATTGATTTATATGCTGTGTTTAAAAACGAATTTTGAAAACAATTAAATTTCAGGATATGTACTGTTAGAGCTTCATAGGTTGTTTGGGGTCATATTTAGAAGGCATTTTAGTGTCTTTGATGTTATTTTTCCCTTTTTAAATGGAAAGCGTTCCTCATGGTGCCCTGAGCAGTTCTTAGCCATGTTATTTAATAGGAAGTGGATAACATGGCTAAGAGCATTTGCTGGAAAATGCATGAATATCGCTGATTTTTCTGCGATATTCATGCATTGCAGGCCTTTTTTTATCACATTTGCAAGCACTTCTTAGCCATGTTATCCAATGGGAGGTGGATAACATGGCTAAGAGCATTTGCTACAAAGGTTGTTTGGGGTTATATACCATTTTTGGGAAATTATTAACATGCCTATCTAACTCCCATAATCAAAATCTAAATTTGCCAACCGCAGGTGGGAGCGTATTTACAATAAATTTGCACCATGAAGAATGTAAAATAGCATACTAGATACTCAAATAACTTATAAATATGACCCAAAACATCTTATGAAGCACTAGTAGTGCATATTTCCAGAAATGTATTGGTTTTCATTTAATGATTTACTTCATTGGTAGGCCTTCACATGTGTTTTTTACCTTGGTTTTTTTTCAGTGAAAATCTTATCTGCAACCATGTGTTGGCCTCACCTCAAATAAACAAAACAGGTGATGGACTGAATGTGGATCAATGACACACATTCACCACAGTCCAAAGATCTGGGCCTAAACAAACCTTTAGATAGGCTACATCTTATCGTCATCCTGAATTAATGATTTAAAATATTAGGGAGTGATTTATGAGTGTTGTATGCTTGTTTTGTACCATTGAGTGTCATTTTTGTGATGCAGTGCTGGTGGAAAATATTTGCTATGTTAAATAATTAGTACGGCATTAAGTTTTAGATGACTGTTATTTATTTACTGTTTGGTAATAGTGGTTAATAACATTTTATATTATATTTTTTCACAGATTCAACTGCAGATTCTTTCATAGTTTGGAAAATGCCTTCCAGAAGTCGAATACGAAAGGCTAGAAAACGTCAAAGACAGCAGGATGATGTTTTATTGCAGCAGTCCTCTTCCCCAAATACTTGTCAAAACACCAAGAAAGGTCCGGGTAAGAGCACGAAATCATTCTTAAGAAATATTTGTAGTAAAAAAAATTTTGCTCAAAAAAATGTGTCTGTTCACAAAAAAAAAAATTATTTAAATGGAAAGGAGAGACACATCACAAATGTTACTGGTAGAGGAAGAGATTACTCTGTGCATGATAGTAGAAGGAAACAGCAGTTTAGGGACATTCGACAACGAATGTTCCGTAATAGGATATTAGTTAATTTATTGAAAAATATTAAAAAGAAAGGCCAACAGAAAGCGGCATTTTATAGGAAGAAGAAAAATGTAGAGAAAATTATTGATCATGCTTTTGAAATCAAGCGAAAGTTGTTTATTTTGGTAATCAATAGAATTAGGAAACTAAGCAAGGTAATTTCTGATTTCAAAACAAAAAGTAGATGGAAGAGAGTAGTAAATCGTACTAACTTTTGTGAAGTTTTTTCCGGAGAATGGATGCATAGTTCAAGTTCTGAGGCATTTTTTAATGAGGAGACTTATTTTCAGGATAATGATTTGGTGCATGCAGTTGACATCAGTGGTCGAGCTTATGAAGTGAAGGATGGTTGTCCAGTTGAAAAAGAACAACTTGTGACAACAGAGACAGAAGAGGCGCTAAGTGATGAGGTTTTAGGAAGACGTCCTAAGGGTCCTGTGTACATTTGGAAGTGTAGTTCTATTTGCAGTGTGCGACAGGTTTCCATCAATTTGCTTTGTGATTTTATACGGACATTTAATAAGAAAAGTTTGAAGCAGAAAATGAAGTTGTTGCAAGATTTAGATCCTTGCAGAGTGAGACAAATGACAGGTTTGCGTGGTCATTCACTGGCTTGTCTTTCCAGGAGAGTATGCCAGAGTGTTTTTCATCATTTCAGGATGCTAGCAGTGCATCATAATAAAGTGAGAAAATTAGTGAGAATGTTGTATTATGCTAAGAGTCCAGCAATTATGCTTAAACAGTTATGTGCTGCTCTTTTGCATGGTTCTGAAATAGATGTGAAGAATCTTTGTGAAGAAATTGAGTTTTGTTACTTTGGTAGTAAAGATGAGAATGTTCAAATTGACCCTGAAGTAGAGGGTAATGTGGAAGATAATGTACAGGTTTCCAGTACAGATAATTTTCAGAAGGAAATTGCCACGTTTCAGATGAAATCAAGTGAGAGGCCTAATTTCACTTGTGTATGTTGTCGACGCACTTATTATAAGAATCAGATTAAGGTAGTGGATTTATATGCAAAAAGTGAAAGGGAAAATAATAGTGAATGGAAGGATTTTGCCACATACTTGATGGTAGAAAATTATTTTGATTTGGGATCGGATCAACGTGTGTGTACTTATTGTTGTAATAAATTAAACCAAAACCAGATGCCTGCTAGGGCAGTTCATAATAATCTGGAATTGGTTGAGATTCCTTCTGAATTGAAGGATTTAAATACTTATGAATCTATTTTGATTCAAAGTATCCATCCCTTTCAGGCTATTGTAAGAATGGAGCCAAAGACAGGGAAGTTGCCTCCAGCAGATTTACAGAGAGGATTAAAGGGAAGAGTTGTTTATTTGCCTCTAGATTTGAAGAAAAACATTAACACAATTGGAATAGAAAAAGTGGAAGAGGAACCTCTGGTTATCTTGGTTAATGGGGTTCCGACAAAGAATAAGAAAATATGGCAAGATTTAGTGGATGTTAGGAAAGTCAAAAAGGCAACAGTGTATTTGAAGAAAAATAATAAGTACTATAAGAATGTATATGTTGCAGAAGAGGAAGTAAGTGATGAAGAGGATAGCGATTTGTGTGCTGGCCAAATTGAGAAAGTAGAGGCCTCTAAAAGTGAAGAAATATATGAACATTATAGTGTTCATCCTTTGCATTCCAAGGAAGTCATGGGGAATGCTATTGAGTTGTTTCAAATGAAACAAGCCAAAGGGAGTCCCATTAGTGTTTGGGAGGAAAGTTTGGAAGCTCGGTGTTTCCCACAGCTATTTCCCACAGGTCAAGGAGGAAGATATGATGAGCGACCTCGTGAAATTCCTGCGTCTGAATATCGGACTTTACGATTGTATGCAGAAGATCCTAGGTTTCAGCAATGCATTCCCTATTTGTTTCATCTCCTGTTTGAAAGCGATCTGTCTGGACTGTCATATGCAGTGAACCACATCTTAAAAAGTGGTATACAGATGCGAAACATCTCGGCAAGTGACTTTATGCATAAAGTCAATGTCCAAGACAGTATTTTGGATTCTCACTTAATTAATCTCATGGCGTGTCAGCGTGGTACTAATGAGTACTGGTACCGTCGTCATGGTGATTTAAAATGTATGCTGAGGAACTTAGGAACTCCGACATGGTTCCTCACTCTGAGCTGTGCCGAGTATGGCTGGGAAGACTTACTTGAATTTCTACGAGAGGCAAATGGAAATATTGAAAACATTGAATTCAAGACACCTGGAGAACTGTGTTCTTTGGATCCTGTGAATGTATGCAGGTACTTCAATCATAGATTTGAAGCTATGATGTCTTTCATCACAAATAAAAAGAATCCACCTCTTGGAGAGGTGTTGGATTTCTTCTGGAGAAAGGAGTACCAAGCAAGAGGTGCCCCTCATATACATATGTTGCTGTGGATCAAGGATGCACCTAAATTTGGAACAGATCCGGATGACTTAGTGATGAATTTCATTGAACAGTATTCTACGTGTGCTGTTCCAAACGCAACGGAGAAGAAAAGTCTAAGAGAACAAGTTCTACGTTTCCAAAGCCATCGTTGTGGAAAGTACTGTCGTCGTAAATTCAGAAACAAGGACAAGTTCTACACCAAATGTCGTTTCAACTTTCCACGACCGGTGATTTCTAAAGGAAGAGTGAACAGTTTGATGTCTTCGCTGCGACATAATGTGACGAGGAAATCACCCAAGAATACATACAATTTGAAAAGGAACGAAGAGTCCAAGTACATCAATGACTACAACCCAGTGATTTTGTCCATGTGGAATGCCAACATGGATATACAGTTTGTGGCTGACAACTGTATGGCTGTGGCTCGGTATGTGACATCTTACATCACCAAAAAAGAAAAGACCGAACTGAAGGATATGTGGGAGGACATTTCCCATGAAAAGAGCCTCAGCAAGAAGTTGTACAGTTTCAGTCTGAAGATGTTGTCGCATCGAGAAATCGGAGCTTACGAATGTTCTGATCGATTGTCTTCAGCAAGTCTCTATGCCAAATCCAGGAGTCTCGTTTGGGCGAGTCTTGGTCTTGCTGCAACGCGAAATCGAGTTCTAAAACCTGTTCGGGAAATTGAGTATTTGGCAGAAAAGGAACCAAACAGTACCGACATTTTGAAGACCAACATGTTGGATACATATTATCCAAATCGAAGCAGTCACCTTGAGAATGTTTGTCTATATGAGGTTCTCCAAAATTATATATTCAAGAGGAACATCAAAGAAGATATTGAGAAAGGAGTGTATGCTGTAATTGGAAGTGAGGGATGCCTGGTCAAGCAAAGAAAATGCCAATTAGTAAACCATCGAAAATTGAGTGGCGAATCTCCAGAAAAAAAGGAGTTTTTCTATTTAGCACTTTTGCAACTTTTCAAGCCTTGGCGTGCAGAAGAGGAACTGCTTGGAGATTTCCTCTGTTACGAAGACTCTTTCAATGCAGCCAAGGAGTCCATAGAATGTCCTGCTTTTTCTAAATATCAAGAAATGCTAACTTTGGAAATTGAGCAGGAAGCAACGATTGCAGCCGAGATTGCCAGAGACAGTTCTCAGGACAGTCAGAGTTCTGTTTCATTGAGTCAAGATCCACTTGGAGGACCTATTATCGAAAATGAAGCTGCCACTGCTATGAATGAAGTAGAAAGAGCCATGGCACATGCTCAGGAGGATTCAGTTAACTTACAAGACTTGGAAAAACAACTCAACGTTGAGCAGAGGAAAATATATGATGAAGTTACCAAGGAAATTGAGCACGGATTAAGTCATGAGAAGAAAGAGTGCTCATGTACGTCGTTGAAGCCTGTCCGACTGTACGTGAGTGGAGAAGCGGGAACTGGAAAAAGTTTCCTCATTAAAGCAATCTCTTGTTATTTGAAGGAAAGGACTGAGTCATCGCTGTCTTGTGTTGTCACTGCTCCTACTGGACTGGCAGCACATAATATTAAAGGTATTACTTTGCATCGTCTACTGATGCTGCCGGTGGAGCATGACAACAAATTACAATACAACAAGTTATCTGGAGATGCTTGCTGTGAAGTTTCAAGAGTCTTGAGGAAAATGAAACTACTTATCATTGACGAAGTAAGCATGGTTTCCAATGTCATGCTTGCCTTTGTGCATTTGAGAATGCAAGAAGTACTTAAAACTGAATATGATGTCTTATTTGGTGGGAAACACATCATTGTTTTCGGAGATCTTCTACAGCTGACACCAGTAAAAGGTCAACCTGTGTTCAAAATACTCACGCATGAAGATACCAGGAAGTGCCTAGGGAGCATTGGCAACGTCAATATATGGTTAAACTTCAATTATGCAGAACTGCATCAAAATATGCGTCAGGCAAAGGATGAAGATTACAAGAATATTCTACAAGATATTAGAATTGGAAAAGTGACCGAGCATGGGAAAGAAGCTTTAAATGCACGATTACTGTCAAATTTATATCCCAAACAAGAGATTGTGCCTGAGAATATTTTTCAGAAAATTACTGAGAAGAAATCCGGGATATGTCTCATGCCAACTCTTGCAGAATGTGCCATCTTCAACAACAAAATGTTGTATTTAGAAAAGCAAGAGATTGTGAAACTGGAAGCTATCGACAAATTAGAGCATATGGGATCAACAATTATTTTGTCAGACAATTTAAAATCAAAATTGGATTCATTAGAGAAGACTATATCTAAGACAGCGGGTTTTGAAAAGACTCTGAATGTGTGTTTAAATTGCCGAATCATTTTGAGACGGAATTTACATGTAGAAAGAGGTCTGGGAAATGGATCAATGGGTAATGTTGTTGATTTTGAGAAATACAGAAATAGAGATGGAATAGAATTTTTAAGAATTAAATTTGATGGCATTGAGGAAGTACAGGTAATTGCTCGTTGTTCTGCTAGGTTTTTGCTTGTTAAAGACTTATACGTTCGCCGTAAACAGTTTCCTGTTTGCTTGGCATATGCGGTGACAATCCATAAATCGCAAGGTTTAAGTGTAGACTGTGCATTGGTGAATATTGGCAGTTCAGTGTTCAAGGAGGGTATGGCATATGTGGCATTGTCACGAGTTAGAACTTTATCGGGATTGTACTTGATTGACTGTGATGTCACAAACATTTGTGCGGATCTAGATTGTGTTAAGGAATACAATAGGTTAAGAAGAGAGTATGCGCCACATTTGCCTCAATATCCTTTGTTTGAGAAACGTGTGGTAGGCCGGAAACGTAGAAATAGCAGTAATAGTAGGGAGGTTGTTGCAAAAAGACTAAAAGTCAATGAACCGAAAGTTGTTAGGAGAAAGAAAGTGGATACTGTTGAAGAGATTGTTGGTTTTCAATTTGAAAACAGTTCTGGTGTCAACTGCTATGCAAATGTCGTTGTTAATGTTCTCTTTTCACTAGAGAGTTTAAAAGAACAGATTGTGTTCAATTCAGAACAAAGTTTATGCTGCTTGTTGAATTCTGTGTTAGAGAAATGTAGCACTGATCGAACAAAAGTAGAAAGTGTGTCTGAAGTTCGTTATCTGTTAGATGAATGTTCAGGTCAAACAGACTTCTCTGAAAATAATCAGCAAGATTGTCAGGAGTTTTTAATGTATATGCTTGATATATTGCAAGATGAGGGTGTAGATGTAGATCACCTGTTTGGGCTTTCTTATCAATGGCAGCATGACTGCGAGAACTGTATGGTATCAAGTACTACTAGTGTAGACTCAGAAAGATTTATATATTTAACTTTGCCAGACAGTAAATCAGTGTCCTTTAATAAGCTAGTAAATGCAGCGGATCACAACATGGAGTGTAGCCAATGTAAATGTGATATGATGTCAACATTATTTATACGTAGATATGGCCAGTATGTCATTTTAATGATGCAACGATGTAGGCCTGATGGATCAAAATTGTCAACTTTAATAAAAAATTTTGTGGCTTCTCAGCTGTCAATATCAGGGAGGACTTTTGTTACTGTAGCAATTATCTATCACGATGGTCCATCAACAACATCAGGACATTATACAGCTTACTTAAAGTCTGGAAACGGCTGGTCATTCTGTAATGATTCTGTTGTAACTTTCAAAAAAAAATTGCCGTTTGACCTTAAAAATTCTTACCTGGTGTTTTTAAAACCAAAATTTTAAGTAGAGGGAATGTAAGTCTGCAATGCTGTCTCGATTAAAAATCCAACTATATAAACCTGATGCAAGTAAGTCTGCTTCATAGTAAGCAGTATCAGTGTCATAGGAAAAGGAGAACATGAGTGACAAAGAAGAGTAAGATATTAGTAGTCCAGGATTGTGAAAATAATCTGAAATATTTTATTTTTGAAAGTTGCGAAAATAGAAAATGTCGGGATTTGATTGGAAGAATTACAAGTCTTGCGAATCGCGGCAACATGATTTGGCCTAGTGGAAACATGTGATATAATGAGAGAAGTTTTTTTTCTATGTAACATATTTCACGTATCGATGGAGGTTTTCTTTCAGAAAGTGGTGGGCTGAAAATATTTAAAGCACAACAGAGTGGATGCTGTTTATAGGAGATCGTTTGACGTCATTGAAAGTAAGTTAATTTTAAGAAGTTTTGAAATCAGATTTATTAGGTTGTATGGGTTTTTTAAACACAGTCATTTTGATTGTGTTTTTTTTTCCCCGCTGTTACATGATGAATACCTTCAAGTCACTGATTTAAGTGAAATTTGATACATTCTGAGAACAGCAAAAATAAACCATTTAACATGTATAATTAATGTTATGCTTTTTGTCCTTATGATATACATTTAGAAATGTGTGGTACATATGGGTAAGCTGAGTTCTGTAAATATCAATTTTAATGCTTAGAGTGCTGTACTTCTGGGTAGTGTTTTTTTTTTAAAAAAAAAAGAGGCCTCACCACAAAGAAAGCTCTTGAAAGCACACATCTTATTTGCATCCTAAAACAATCATTTACAATGTTAGACACAATTTTATGATGGCTTTACATCTTTTTTGCGCTGCTATTGCATCACTATTGTGAGACATTAGCAGTGCAAGAAAAACATCATGTTGCAAAATAGGCCTCAGTTCAGCAACATCAAGATACAGTTTCTTTCGAATATATATCTTTAGGATTGTGTAGGGGACGTAGAAAAGCAGAGACTTCTGTAAATGTTAAAGTTGTTGAAAAACTGTTTGTTTTTGAACCTTTTCCCTTGTCTTTTCTAATTTTTAAATACATGTTTTAATATTTTTTGAAATGTTTGTTCTTTGTTTTACAGATTGAAAGTATGAAAAAATATTTAAAAAAGGTAACAAGAATTATAAGGTAAATGTTTTCCACTCTTTTTACCCGCAATGCACTGCTGATGATGTCATTGACACTATCTCTCATTTACTCTCTCTAGCTGTCTTTCTTTTTACATTATTCTCTGTTTACTTCCCTTATACTAACTCTTCTTTTTTTTTAAAAAATATTTTTTTTAGTTCGCTTAAAGTTCGCGAACCGGTCAGCGAACTTGAAGCGAACCAAAAGAAATAGAGCTTGCCAGAGTGATAAACATTCTAGCAATTTTGTTTGAAAGGGGGGGTAGTTCTGAAAAGAACTGTTTTTTTTTGTTTTTGTTGTTTTATATTTTTTTTTTATTTTTTGAACATTTTTTGCTTTTTTTGTATTTTTAGAACTGTTTTATGTTTTTTTTGTTTTTTTTATGGAGGGGAGACAACAAAAAACAGGCTTTCAAAACGGCTCAACTGGAGCAAAAAAAAGAAAATTACTTGTTGGGTGCATTAGGGCAGTCATGATTTTCATATGCAATGTTCATGAGCTTGATGCTCATGTTGCCATAGGACAGCATTTCACCACAGTAAACACAAGTTAACTTTATGTGCTGAAAGTTAGGTTGGATGTTTGGCACAGTCTCTTGTGCCTCTCTTCCCGTCAAAGACAATGTGGATGTAGATCTTGCCACAGGAGTTGCCGTCGGATTGTCTACAAGATCCCTTAATTCAGCCCGGCTGTAGTTATTGGGATGCCACCTGCTCATGTGACGATGCATTGTATAGTTCCCCATACTATACTTCTTTTCTGTGCCTCTCGACAATCTGTAGTCACAGATGAGGCAGGTGGCATATTTTGCATTTACTTTCTTTGTTCCAGGAGGGATGGTGAAAAACTGCCAGATAAAACTGGATTTTCGTTTAGAAACCCGGGGCAACTCATCAACAAATTGTTGTTCCTCTCTCTCCTCTTCTTCTTCTTCCTCATCTTCCTCCTCTCTGTTAGTCAGAATTTGACTAGGTGGTCCTCTCTTCTTATGAGGAGGTGGAGGTGGTGGTGGGGGTGCACCAGCTGCAGCAAGAATGGAAGCCATTGTGGATCTTCAGATAAATGGTCTTTCTCTCACCAAGATGAAAGTCAGAGTGAGGAAATAAGGAGGGGTTTACATGATTTTGGGAAAACAAAAGTTCTGAGCCAATGAAAAGTGTTATTTTTAGGTCACATGACCTAGTCATACATCATTTGGAAACCAAAAGTGAAATGAACCAATGAGAAGTTAGATAAACAAGTCACATGACCTGTTCCGCTTACGTTACGCGGCGCGCGCCGCGTCCCAGATCGCTTCTGGTTCGCGGTCCGGAGCACTTCCGGGAGCGCTAACGCGACGCGTCATTAGACGCATTACGCGATAACGTGATATGTCGCGCTTCCGCGACGCGTCACTGTTCCGCTAACGTAACGTTGACCGGTTCGCGGACTAGATTGCGGCATCAAGATGAGCTAACGGAAAGCTTCCCGGTTCGCGAACTAGAAGCGAAGAAAAAAATATTTAAAAAAAATTATCAATAAATATCTATATATATTTTGGGATTTAAAGAATAATACATTTTACAGCTACAGATGTTAGCTTTTAAAAAACCAATGAAATTCACTGAAAAAACCATAGGTTATAGACCATATATAGTTAGAAATTTGCATTTAAAAAACCATTGAAATTCAATGAAAAAACCATAGGTTATAGACCATATATAGTTAGGAATTTGCATTTACAAAACCTTATTTTACTCGCACAAAACCATTGAAATTCCATATATAGTTAGTTGCACTAACTATATATCGCGCACACGCAATCCACTGCTGATGATGTCACATATTACATCATTCATGACATGGTCAGTGACATCACTGATGACATCACTGATGACATCTCAAATGATATCACTGAAAACATCACTGATGACATTTCATTTGACATTACTGATCATATCACTGATGATATCATTCATGTGATAATACGATGAACCTCTTCAGACTCTAATATAACCTTAGATACAATCAGTGTAAACAGACACTCACAGACTGTCACTCACCCATGGAATTACTCACACACCTAGTCAGTCATGCAAAGAATCAATCACACCTCCATTTCCTCAACAATACAGTTATATAAACTTTACTTATTCAAACATATACTAACACATATTTACTCTCTTATACAATCCCTGATACAAGTTCACAATGATCCATACAGCCACTCACACATTCACTGGCTCTTATGCACAGTTATTTATATATGTCAACTCTCACATGTACTGTGCTTTACATATGTACTTACTTTGACATGTAGCACTGAGATATCCATTCACTCACCAATACACTCATGCACACAGTCAACCGCCCATACAGCTGTTTCCACATGCACTTTTGAAACCATACATCTAGTGAATCAACTGCTCACACATCTATGCACAGAGTCATACACCTCCCAGCCACCCACAAACACACTCAGTCTCCCATACAAATACTTGGGCAACCAATCAATAACCCATATAGTTACTCATATAGGTACTGATCAACACATGCAGCAGTTTACAGAACAACAGACATAATGAAGCACATATTAGGACAGTTTAGTCACTAACCCATGCACTCAGTGAGACACATTTAATCACTCACTCAGACAGTCAGTCATGCACCTAGTAAATCCTTCATCCAGACACTTATACATCCACTCATTCTTCAATATGTAAGACATATTTTAACTTTACAGAAACAGACAGTCACTGGATGATGTCATCAGTGATGTCATCAGTGATGTCACTGACCATGTCATGAATGATGTAATATGTGACATCATCAGCAGTGGATTGCGTGTGCGCGATATATAGTTAGTGCAACTAACTATATATGGAATTTCAATGGTTTTGTGCGAGTAAAATAAGGTTTTGTAAATGCAAATTCCTAACTATATATGGTCTATAACCTATGGTTTTTTCATTGAATATATATATAGATATATATATGATGCACAGTAGATTCTTCAAAGAAATACTCGCGCTCAGATTGAGAAACCAGGATCTAATCCACAAAAGGCCTTTTGTGGATTAAATCCTAGTTTTTCAATCTATTTATATACATATATATTTATATTTATATATATATATATATATATATATAATATACATATATATATATAATTTATATTATATATATTTCATGTGCTAAATATATATATATATATATATATATATATATATATATATATATATATATATATATATATATATATATATATATATATATATATATATATATATCACATGAAATACCCAGGTTACTGAAGTCCGTGGCCCATACACAAGTGACGATTGTCACTGACCATGTCATCAGTGATGTAATATGTGACTTCATCAGCAGTGCATTGCAGGCGCGCAAGTTATAGTGAGTCCAACTAACTATAACGTGTAAATTTCAATGGTTTTATGTCAGTAAAATTTCCAGCTAACTATAACTGGTGTGAAACCTATGGTTTTTTCAGTGAATGTAATAGGTTTTTTAAATGCTAATTCCTAACTATAACTGGTGTGAAACCTATGGTTTTTTCAGTGAATTTCAAACGTTTTTTAAATGCTAATTCCTAACTATAACTGGTGTGAAACCTTTGGTTTTTTCAGTGAATTTAAGAGGTTTTTTAAATGCTAATTCCTATCTATAACTGGTGTGAAACCTATGGTTTTTTCAGTGAATTTCAAAGGTTTTTTAAAATGCTAATTGCTAACTATAACTGGTGTGAAACCTATGGTTTTTTTCAGTGAATTTCATAGGGTTTTTAAATGCTAATTCCTAACTATATATAGGGCCTTAAACCGATGTTTTTTCAGTGAATTTCAAAGGTTTTTTAATAGCAAATTACAATAACTATGAAATGTAATATTTTTTATAATGAATCCTATATTGTATACTTATGTAATACTATTTTCTTTATGTATATTGTTCATGGTTTTTTTTGTTGCCCTGGAGCGATCCCGGTGCGCGTACCAGTGAGCGCACCGGAAAGCGCAGTCTTGCGGCGCGCCCCAGTGCGCGTGCCTTTGTGCGTCCCGTTAGCGCTAATGCCGCGAAGGAAAACAGATAATTTGGAAAAACAGGACATTCTATTGTATCCTTGGTTGCATTGTCCATGGGTGCAGATGAGGTGAAGCCTGTTTAGGGTTGTAGATTAGGTGAGGCTTGCACAGGGTTGCAGAGGAGGTGAGGCCTGTATTCAAGAGTGTAGTGGGAGAGAAGCCTGTCCAGGGGTGCAAAGGAGGTGAAGTCTGTGTTTTAGTATGCAGTGGGGGAGAGGCTTTTTGAAGTCCTGTCCATTGTACTCTTCGACACAGGCCTCACCTCCTCTGTTCTACTGGACAGGCATCACCTCATCTGCACTCCTGTTCAGGCCTCACCTCATCTGCACCCTGTCACCATTAATTATACTCAATACATTGAGGTCTGTCAAGGGGGCACAGAGGAGGTGAGGCTTGCCCAAGGGTCAGAGGAGGTGAGTCTTGTCCGTTATACTATTGGACACAGTGCTCAACTCCTTTGCACCCCTGGATAGGCCTCACCTTATCTGCTCAATCTGTTTACTAATCTGAGGAAACACAGGTGACATGATTGTGAAATGTGCTAATATATTTATTTAATGAGGCAAACACTATTAATTCCTTCTCAAAAATATAAAACCCATTCATTTACCCCAAAATCGTTTTTTAAATAACACTTTAGAAACACAGCACAGGTCCTATGTACAAGCATTCCATGTCACTAGAGAAACTTCTCAATTTTACATAATGCAATTCCTCTATGCTGCAAAACCTATTTACCAAGCATTATCCAAAAACATGACACAAACCAACAAGAAAGAAACTCAATCTGCATCCTAATCTGAGGTAATGCAGGTGACATCATTGTGAAATGTGCTAATATATTTTTTTAATGAGGCAAACACTATTAATTCCTTCTCAAAAATATAAAAGCCATCCATTTACCCCAAATCGTTTTTAAATAACATTTTAGAAACACAGCACAGGTCCTATGTACAAGCATTCCATGTCACTAGAGAAACTTTTCAATTTTACATAATGCAATTCCTCTACGCTACAAAACCTATTTACCAAGCATTATCCAAAAACATGACACAAACCAACAAGAAAGAAACTCAATTTGCACCCTAATCTGAGGTAATGCAGGTGACACCATTGTGAAATGTGCTAATACATTTTTTTAATGAGGCAAACACTATTAATTCCTTCTCAAAAATATAAAAGCCATCCATTTACCCCAAAATCGTTTTTTACATAACATTTTAGAAACACAGCAGAGCTCCTATGTACAAGCATTCCATGTCACTAGAGAAACTTTTCAATTTTACATAATGCAATTCCTCTATGCTGCAAAACCTATTTACCAAGCATTATCCAAAAACATGACACAAACCAACAAGAAAGAAACTCAATCTGCATCCTAATCTGAAGTAATGCAGGTGACATCATTGTAAAAGGTTCAAATATATTTATTTAATGAGGCAAACACTAATAATTCCTTCTCAAAAATATAAAACCCATTCATTTACCCCAAAATCGTTTTTTAAATAACACTTTAGAAACACAGCACAGGTCCTATGTACAAGCATTCAATTTCACTACTGAAACTTCACTATTTCACAAAAGACAATTCCTCTATGCAGTAAAATGTTTTAACCTAGCATTATCAAAAAACATGACACAAAACAACATTAAAAAAAAACAATCTGCTTCCAAATCTTCTCCATAGAGCATACAAGTCTCTATCTAAATTAAATGAATAATTTCTTACCTTTCCAAATGCTTTGGGAGACAGAGAACAATGTCAGACACACACACCAATTTTTCTTTAGCAGAGCAAAAGGTATGCACTCCAAACACTGCAACCATGACTGGCACAGAAAACCTCTAATTATACACAGATATGCCTCATTTCAACCAATCAAAACTCTCCCCTCACTATTTTCAAACCAACACCCTTCCCCCCTCAGCCCTTTCTATCTGTTACCATAGCAACTCCCTCCTTACTTAACTCTCAGGTTCAAAAGTTTATTCTACAATGTTGCAAATGAAGTCAGCAAGGATGTTTGACCTCTCAATACACCAGCTTATCCAATGCAACCTTTCTTTAATTGACTTTTTCTTAACCATTCAAATTTCTTCTTTCACAAAACACAACCATGCACCCTAACATTTAGTTTCTAACTATCTGAATCCACCAATCATTGCTTGTGATTCAAGAGCAGTGAAACTCCACAATTATTTTTTTGTAAACTCCTACTGTTCCAACTGCCATTTCATTCCCACACTTCATCTGACTGCATCAGAACCTTCTCTCACCATGTATTCTGTCTGGATTATTGGACATAGCTACATCCACTGGGCTCAAAGGTATGCAGCTAGCAGGAAATTTCACAACCTTGATTTAACAAATGTGGAAATCAAGTGGATTGGCCAGAGAGGATTGAGATGTCACCAATTGATACCATTGGTGAAAACCTTTTTGCATCTGCCAAACCCTGACCTCTTAATAGTGCACTGTGGAGGAAATGACTTGGGCACTTTGACTGGGGTAGGTCTGGAAATGCTTTAAAAGGACACCTTTGCTCAATTGATGACACTTTTTTCCACAAACTGCCTTGGTATATTCCAATATATGTCAAAGACAGAAATGGAACTGGTCCAACCAATTTTGTCCACAATTTGAGAAAGCACGGAAACATGTGAATAAATCTGTTTCTGCTTACATGAGAGACTATGGAATGGGTTCAATATACAACAATAACTTGCGTTACAACATGCAAGATATCTACAGAGGAGATGGTGTGCACTTCTCAGATGAGGGGAATAGAATATTCCTCCTGAATTTAAGACTGTGCATTGGAACCTACTTGTAGGTACCTAAATCACACACAGAAACCAAAAGCTCTTTTCAGGGCTACCCTACCTCTGATTACTCAAAATGATTATTTTACTCTCACTTTTTTCACTATTTTTCACCAAAGTACCCTCCCCGGTACGCTCCCCGGTGCGCTCCCCGGTGCACTCCCCGCGAAAAATGTTTAAAAAAAATATTTTTGGGGACCTATATAGGCCTCCTAAGCCCCCCTCAGAAAACCTAGGGAGTCACAGGCTGTCTACTGTGCCCCCTTATACCCATTCCCAACTTGTTTGTCCTCCATCTTGTGTCTCAATTGTACCGAAACACAAAATGGCAGACTACCATAGCGCTCCCGGTGCGCGTACCGGAGCGCGCACCGGTAAGCGCTCCCAAAAAATGTGGGAAGTTAATTTACATAAAAACCACTGCAGACACTTACACCAAATATAGAATAGGCCCTACTACATAGCAGTCCCTACCATTTTCCCAAATTTGGTGGAATTCCATTGAGCCATTTGGGCTGTAGCCCTGTCTAAATATCCTGAGGTAAATTACATGACAAAAACACATATGAAGTGTTACAATTTACAACCAATTAAAATGTTACTTTCATTTTCTACTTTTTTTTCCTGACATTTGATTGGTTATGTACATGAATATAAATGAAAAATGAGAGGGAAGCACGGCCATTTTGACTGCAACTACCTGAGATACATCTTTAAAGGATTTTTTCATTTATCTTCATCACCTTTCTATTAAGATAAGTTGTTAATTTGTAAGGGGCACTTTAAGTTGATTTGTAAAAACGTTTTCTGACAGTTATTTACTGTCCCTCTGTTATAGTTACAGATTGAGATAGGCTTCTCTGGTATAATTATGAATTTTCTTAGGCTTCTTCACATACACTTTTTTATATTTCTACTTCCTGCCTCTTACCATAAACTGCCCAAAGATAACTTCACTGTTAGAAACTCACAAGTACCTGTCTGAACTTAAACCCAACAGTGCCCTATCTCTACTGATATATTTATTTTTTATGCAATTTACAGCAAGAAAATGGAAGGAGAACAAAACAAATGTAATATTTCATTCGAAATCATCGAATCCAAATGAGGACATACCTAACGATATAATGTTGCAAATTCTTTTAAATTTTGAAAAATCACAGCAATACATTTTTATTTAATAATTAAAAATTGTTCAAGACATTATTCTTTTTTATATGTAAATCATGAAATAGTACCAAAATGAATATAATATAAAGTGAGACTTATAGTATACTGTGCAACTTTTTTGTGTTACATAGTAATTTTGCTCATAGTTACTTCCTTTCTCCCACTATATTATCTCCAATGTGTATTTTACATCTCTTTTTCATCTCCTGCCTCCATGTTGTTTCTGCTTTCCTGACATACTATAGTATAGATTCCATATACCACAATAACTTCTGTAACAACATGCAAATTATCTACAGAGGAGACAGTCTACATTGAATTTAAGACTCTGCATTGGTATCTACATGCTGGTACTTATATCACCCACACAACACAACAACTCTATGCAGAGCTACCCTACCTCTAAACACAAATTATTATTTTACTGTTTCACTGGGTTTTCCCCTAGTACGCTCCCCGGTACGCCACCCGGTGCGCGTACTGGGCGCTCCCCCCGCGCAAATCGAAAAAAAAAGAAATTTTTTTTTTGCCCTGCAGGGCCCTTTTATGGCCCCCACATCAAACCTAGGGGATTAGGGGGGTCTACTCTACCCCCTTATGGTCTTTTCCCCCTTTGTTTTTGCCACCTCTTGTGTCTCGCTCCTACCGAGACACAAGATGGCGGCCGCTCCGGACTGTTTGGAATGTTTACAGACACCCGAGAGCCAATCAGCTTTCCGCTCGCGAACTCGCGTAGCGCGCTGGAGCGCGCCCCGGTGCGCGTACCGGGGTGCGCTTATAGATATATTTTTTTTTTTTAACCGAAATTACTCAAAATCCACTGGAGCACATATCTTGAGACATAGCAAAGATAGCAAAGGCACATCGGGCTACCAGTCCCTACAATTTTGCCAAGTTTGGTGGAAATTCATTCAGCCGTTCGGGCTAAAAGTGAGGTCGACCGCCCTATGGAAATGAACATGGGGAAAACACGTTTTGGGACCCCCCTTTTATCTTGGCCCCCGCTTGACGAATCACCCTCAAACTTTCAGGGAAGTACCGGAGCGCCGCAAGGCGAATTTGAGGACATTTTCAGGCAGATTCCTCAACCGGCGCCAAAGTTATTCACAATAGAATGTTGAGATTTTGCATTGAAAATAATCCTAACTATAATAAAATAAAATATATATATATATATATATATATATATATATATATATATATATATATATATATATATATATTATATATATACGCATATATGTGGAATCGTTTTTAAACCCATTCAGCAGCCCAGATCGTAACCCCACCACAATAATCAATTGAACGGATTTGAAGTTAACTTCAGGGGAGGAATCAGTCCTGGGCTTGGGACTATCATATTGTCCCCCCTGCAACTTCAATTATTCGGACACGAGAATGGACACTTTCAGATTTATAAGGAAATTGAAACTGAGCAAATTTCATTGTCAGGCACCTAAGAAAAAGGCACTACTTGAGGCCATCAAAAGTCCATCACTGTTAAACGTGGGGGATCGTGAAGCATTTGAGGAGATTTGGGCTTTTCAAAATGAAACTGGGGATGGTAACAATGTGGCAGAAAGCATGAGGACCGACGATATGAGCGAATGCTTAACCCCTTTCAAGCCAAAATCAATCTTTCAGCCAGTAATGATACACGACAACATTGATGTGTACCAAGACTTGGTCATACTGGACCTCAAGACACTATATTTTTCCACCAACAAAAAAGGCATGCCATCAGCAATCAAAATTGGTGTTACACACAGCTGGTCAATAGGCTGGAGTCGAACAGCGATATTCTAGTCCGACAAGCGGACAAGGGTGGAAATATAGTTCTGTGGCCGCGTCAACTCTACTTGGCTGGATCTGAATTACAATTGGGGAACAGCTTTTGCTACAAGAAAAGCAATATTCAGTTGGTCAAAGCCACATGGGTGGATCAATGTGCAAAACTTCAGGCTTGGAGGAGTGGAGGATTGATATCGGAGGAGGTCATTCCGATTTTTTATCTGATCCCAATATACATAAAGACTCCAACAATCCCCCGGGGAGACCTATAATTTCGGCCATAAATACCTCATTGGAGAATGTGTTCAAATACCTAGACTTTTTTCTACTGGATTGGGTCAGAGAACTGCAGTCATATGTTCAGGACACCTCGGATCTCATCAGGAAGATAGAACATGTAGAGTGGGTCCCAGGGATGCTTTTGATGACCTTGGATGTGTCGGCCCTATATACTTCTATCAGAGATCATGATGGGCTATGAGCTGTTGAACACTTCCTTGACAGACGACCAATGAACTTTGCTGCACACAATAAGATATTACTGTTTATGATAAAAATGTGCTTGGAACTGAATTTTTCTCTTTTTAATAATCAGATTTTCCAACAAATGAGAGGAGTTGCGATGGAGGCCTGTTTCTCCCACAGTTACGCATGTTTATACATGGGACTGTGGGAGGAACAGGTCCTCTCGCAACAACTCAGAGGCACTATGGAGCAGAACATCATGTTTTACCTCCATTACATAGATGATTTATTTTTTGTTTGGCGAGGTAATTTAATGACAATAGCTTCAACTTGGAATTCACATCCAACATTCATGCTACCTCTATCTGTTTTTTAGACATGCAGGTTTATGTGGACAATAACATCTTAGCCACTAAACTTTACAGAAAACCAAGGGCAGGCAACACCATCCTGCATGCGACAAGTCATCATCCGCATCATCTCATCTGCAGCATCCCCTATGGGGAGATGCTGCGTATTAGGCAGATATGTAGTTCAGATCCTGAGTGCACGGCTGCTCAGGAAGCTAGCAGACTGAGATTTTTAGTCAGGGGCTATTCTAATGACATTATTGAGTCCGCCATCACTCGGACCCTACAAATGCCCAGACATTTAGCTTTAACACCTAAAGCAAAGGAGAAATCAAATGCCACGCAGGTTGGGCGTATTCAATCCCGCATGATTCTTTCCTATAATAGGCAACACTCTGACTTAAGGAGAATTTTCTATCGCAACTGGAATCTCATTAAAGGAGATCCAATCCTTGGGCAGAGAGTTCCAGATAAACCTTTGCTTACTTTTAGAAGGTGTACGTCAATGGCCAAAGCTTTGGTCAAGAGCAGTTTAGAACCACAGATTTCCAGCACATGGATGGCCCTTAGCAAAGTCTTTATAAAGTGTACTCAATGCAAGGCCTGTTGTTATGGATGCAATACAATCAGCTATAAGAGCCCTTTCAAACAATATCTGCTGGAAATCACTAGTACCCTGACATGTAAAACAGATTTTGCGGTTTATGTGCTGGAGTGTCCATTTGGGTTGAGGTATGTTGGTAGCACCAGGCTGCCCGCCCACAAACGGATACTCCAGCACATAAGGGCTATAACAGGCAAAGATCAGGCCTATCCAGTGGCTAGACACTTTGAATTAACTCATGAAGCCAATCCAGTCCATCTTCAGTACTATGTAATTGACACAGTCTGGCCGTTAAAACGAGGAGGTGATAGAGAAGCTAGGCTTCGCCTTCTCGAAACACAGTACATACTTGAACTGGATAGTAGAATCCAAATGGGCTGAATGCGAGTGAGGATCTGTATACCTGTTTATGAGGGGCTAGACTTTTTGAGAGATTTTTTTACCTGTTGCCTATTTTGGTTTTATCAAGGTACTTCAGCAATAACTGTGTAGTAATATAATTTGTATTATCAACTATGTAATTTGTAGGATGTAAAGACACTTTGTCTTTGGCCTTACTCAGGTTTTTTGGTGGAGGTATTTTTTAGATTGTGTATTATAATTATCATACATTTGCACTTGCACAGGCACTTTATTGATCTATATTGCACACTTTAATTCTTAGGGACCAGTTGGATAGAGAAATGGCTTTTCCAACAGAGCTGTGAGACTGTGAGAATGGGTCTTAGCCCAGTGGGGCAATATCAAACAGGACAATTCTTTTATGGAATTATCCATTTGAGTAGCTAGTAGTGAACAGTATATTGTGTATCATGTATTGATTTTATACTGTCTAGGGCTGTACTACTTTGCATATTTTATATTCTTTTTATATGCGGATTGTATATTTTGTTCAAAATGTTTTTAAAAATCTAATATGTGATTTTTATGAAATATGAATGAAAACATGAATTTTAAATAATTTATTGACATGTATTTAATATTTATGTATCAGCCCGATGTATCTCAAACAAGATGAGGTCCTCTTTTGCTACAGGATAGTATGTCTTCTATGTTCCTGCCTGTTCAGCTCTGTTAGAATTGCACTTGCACTTTAAATACTGGTCCTTGCCAAACGCAACATGTCATGTGATCAAGCTTCAGTGGAAGCAAAATGTGTCACGGCGAACTGGCTGGCTGAAAATAAAGCACTTTGATTGAGCACCGATTTTTGGGTCTGCTCTTTGTCATTATCCAAGGCAGCAGTTTTTCCGAATGGTGACGACTTACGTCAATATATATATATATATATATATATATATATATATATATATATATATATATATATATATATATATATATATATATATATATATATATATATATATATATATATATATATATATATACCTATATTATTATTGCTGTTTAGTATAGTGTAAACTAGCTCCGAAGGTATTGGAGTGCTTTGCTTGAGCACTACTTCCAATACTCAAGGACACATTTAATTATTTATTTTATGCTCAGGGCGATTAAGTGGTTTCCCCAGATTCACAGGATGTTAAGCGAACACCGAGACTGGAACCTGTTTCCCCAGTTAAAAGTTGACAGCTCACTGTATTTTAAGCAAACTTGACAAACAGAATTCAAAATTTAACAACCTAAAATGTACTTATATGGGATCAGTGACCCTTCTCCCACCTGTAAAACTGTCTAACAAACTGATGGATGCATTGCTCAATGACTTAAACAAGTATGACTTTAATGCATGACAAATCACAGGTTTCAGGGACTGCACAAGTTGAGGATTTTAAATGGTGTCATAGTGAGATGCTTTATCTGCCGCTCTCTGTACGAAAGTTTATCACTATTAAACTTGCACTGTTTATACAAGCTTATGAAAATACAGATGAGCAAGAGAGGTATGGTATTTGAGATGAGTCTGCTCAAATGCTCTTTTCACCTTACATAATTTCACCTCATAGGGGCTATCTTGTCGCCATTTTGAGTGGACTAACTTGCAAGGTGCCGTTAATAGGTGCCATTTTGGTCGCTGGTCCAGAGGCTGATTCCTCGGATTTCGCGCTCGATTGGGAATTTAAACCAGGACACGCAAGCGCGTAGCGCACGCGCCGATGTCGCACCATAGGCGCGCCAGAGGCAAGCTTGTCTGCGCCCGTTCGCGCACCGTTCGCGACCAGCGCCAGCTATGCTGGCCAACATACCTCAGCTTGTTAAGCCTATATTAGGGAAGAGCTTGTTCAGGTAAATCAGCAACATGGCGCAAATGTCCAAGTTAATGTTGATAACAACTCTGTCTTGCGGTCTGCTTAATGTGAGGTCTTTGTGTAAGCCCCACTCAGAGATAGTACTCCTCATCGAAACATGCTGCTTGGATGTACTGTTCCTGACAGAAACCTGGACAAGGACAGATAGTGGGGTTGAGCTCGGCCTGGCTTGCCCCCCAGGGTATAAGATTAGGCATAAACCTAGAATGGATGGTAGAGGTGGGGGTTTTGGGTTTATCTTTAAGGAGGCTCTCAATCTTATGGATTTTGAGATCAAAGATGTTCAGGGCATGGAATTTATAGGTTTTTCACTTAAAGGTCACAGGGGAGCTCTCTACTCGGGTCTGCTTTGCTATAGACCCCCTGGCAGTGCCTCTATGGTCTCACATGAACTGGTGGATCTCATCTATGACCTAACTAATTCTCATGCTAGGCTCGTGATTTTAGGGGATTTTAATCTCTGGTTGAATTGGCCTCTTGACTCAGCCTATAAAGAGCTGTGTCAAGCTTGTAGTAACATTCATCTTCAGCAGTTGGTGCTCTTCCCAACACATTCGAAGGGCCATATCCCAGATCTTATTTTTGCTGATGCAAGATGGATTAAGGTCAAGAATGTAACTGTAAAATGCTGGACTGATCATGCACTTATTCAGTTCTCGCTGCAATTTCCCAAATGCCCTCACATTGATAATAGCTTAGTTAATACCCATCTCAGTCGTCATTGGACTAAGATTTTGAATTGTCCAACATTTCCCAGCCTGGTTACAAGCAGATTTGTTATGAATAAGGGGGTAGATAACAACTATCAGAGCCTCTGTTCGCAGATAACAGATTCTTTAGATAAAATTATTCCATTAAGGAAAGTGAAGGATAGATCTAAACGCTCTGCTCCCTGGTATTCTAAGGAATTATGCCAGTTGAAACTGTGTTGCAGACGAGCTGAAAGAACTTGGAGGAAACACTATACTGAGTCTGATAAAATCCACTTGAAGCAGACGCTCGAGGTCTATAAAGAACAGATCAAAAGTGCCAAAGCAAAGTATTTAGAGGACACGCTACTTCAGTCGACCAACAAGTCCCAAACCCTTTATA
Organism: Lissotriton vulgaris; assembly: GCF_964263255.1. NCBI lineage: Eukaryota > Metazoa > Chordata > Amphibia > Caudata > Salamandridae > Lissotriton > Lissotriton vulgaris. Next base: position 1,374,346,228 of record NC_141693.1, read on the forward strand.
AAATTGTTAATAATCTTTCCAACCCTGCCTGCGCCACTAACTGTATCCCGGCCTCGCAGGCACTATGTGAATCTCTGGCTTCCACCTTTGAGGACAAGATCACTTCCATTTTAGCCGGGCTCTCTGCACCCAGTGTCCCCAATATTCAGGCTACTGCAGAGCCATTATCTGTACGGACTACATCTGAAAGCGGGGAGTGTATTGTGCATACTCTGCTGTCTAGTTTTACTTCTCCCTCATACAAGGATTTTTGTAATATGGCTAACAGTATGTCTTCAGGCTCCTCGCTAGATCCTTTACCCCACAAGTTCTGGAAGCTGTTTCAGATCGAGCTTTTCCCTCTTCTATTTTCGATCTGCTGCCAGTCTCTAAGAACTGCCACTGTCCCTGACAGCTGGAAATTGGCAATAGTATCGCCATTGGACCCTCTCTGCCCTGCAAATTACAGACCCATCTCTTTACTACCTTTTCCAATTAAAATTCGGTAAAAATTTGTAACTAAGTCCCTCTCTCATTTTATTGAGGAGAATGTATGCTTAGATGTGGCCCAGTTCGGATTTTGACCAGCACATGGTACAGAATCAGCGTTGGTAGTAGTTCTTGATGATCTACGAACGCGAGTCAACAGTGCCCGAGCGGCATTTTTGGTGCTACTTGACATGTCGGCTGCGTTCGATACCAAGAACCATTCCATAATGATCAGGAGACTGGAGGACAGTGGGGTGGTTGGTACAGCCCATGACTGGTTAGCCTCCTACCTCTCCAACAGACATCAAGTGGTGACCTTGCCCCCTTTTATGTCTGACAACAGAATGGTAAGGCAAGGTGTCCCCCAGGGCTCAGCGATTAGCCCCATTTTGTTCAATCTATACCTCTGTCCCCTGATCAAGTTGATTAAATCCTTTGGTATCACGTTAATAAACTATGCAGATGACACGCAACTTATCTTCTCCCTCGAGGGTAAGGATGCTGTCTCTACAGAGACCTTCCACCTCTGTATGCTGGCCCATGCCCCTGGCTGAGGGAGAATTCCCTCCACTTAATGGATCTAAGACAGAGGTTTTACATTGCTCGCTGAATAAAATCCCGTGCCCTTTACCCGATGATATTTGGCCTTCTACCACTAAGGACATTGCTGAATCAGCTGGTTCTGTTCGCAACTTGGGAGTAATGTTTGGTCATCACCTACAATTGGACGTCCATATAAACAAGACTGTTATACTTTCCTGTTGTTGCTAAGTATGTTTTGTAAAATTCTCCCTATGCTACCTTTGTCGGCGAGACCAGAGGTAGTGCGTAGTATCATACTCAGTAGGTTAGAATACTGTAACGCATTACTTTTAGGAGCCCCTAGCTCCTTGATAAAACAACTGCAGAGGATCCAGAATATGGCAGCCAAGCTGGCTCTTTCGCGTATTTGCTTCAAGGCTCCTTGTATTGTCTTTAGAGCACTTCATGGATTGGGACCCATTGCTGTTCAGAACAAATTTAGATGGTATTCAGCAGCTAGGGTTCTGCGCTCCTCTTCCTCCTTTTTGGTTGGGGTACCCCACATTCAGAGGAAACGGATGGGTGGTCACTCCTTCAGCTTCACTGCTGCTAAAATATGGAATGCTCTTCCACTCTCCTTAAGGAAGCTGAATGAGCTGACCCAATTAAAAAAAGGTCTGGTGTCTCATCTCTTTCCTAAAGATGTCAGATCCTCCCTTGCTTGTATTGTGATTTTGGAGTCAAAGCGCCAGGATACCCTTTGGATGATAGCATGTGCTATATACATTTGTTATACAATACGATACAATACAATACAATACAATACAATACAATATTGTAATTGTATTTTTATAGCTCTTCCTACCCATGAAGAGACGTTGAGACGCTTTTCAGTGAGTAGTATGCTACTCCGGAACCCAAAAACGTTTACTGGTGGATTAGTATAGAGAAATATGAGTTAATTTGAGCGGTGGACATGTGAGTCTGTTATTTGTCTTGAAAGGATAGTGGAGGGATAGAAAAGGGAAGGTTCAAGAAAGTGGTAAGATGAGGTTTGGGATCAGCAAAGGGAAGGATGGTGGAGAGAAGAGTCTCTAGAAATGGATTAGTGAGATCATAGTAATAAAATGAGGCATGGGGCGAGTCAAAGAAAGTGATACAAAGGGTTGTTTGGGAGATCACAGTAGTAAAATGAGGATTGGGGTCAACCAGGAGGGACAGAGGAGGGAAGAGTCTAGAAATTGGTATTCTGGAGATCACAGTAGTAAAATTAGGTTTCGATCAGTCAGAGTGGAGGTATATGATATATTAAGAGAGGTACTGTGTCATACAATCACACACAATATCATACCATAACCATACAATGACGGGCTATACCACACAATGGCAGACAACACAATACAATAACATGCCAGACCACACAATGACAGGCCATGCCATACAGTTACCAGCAATAATGTGCCATGCCAGACCATACCATTACAATGATAGACCATACCATACTATACAGGCTATTCCTTACTATACAAAGACAGGCCATATCATACCATACCATACTATAGGACAGACCTTTCTATAACAAGCTATGCCATACTATATGATGACAGGCTTTACCATTCAGACCACCAGAATATTGCAGTATTGGTTTGTACATTTTATAGGCACCAACAGTGGACATTTTTGGTTATTTGAGTATTTTGCAGCACTTTATAGTTCTACATGTGGTTGGTTGTCATGTCCCCCAAAAACACTGACTATCTAGCTAATCCACTTAACTCCTCTAACCCTGTATTTCCCATTTGGAAATGAAGCAGAAAACACAAAAGCAGACCTAAAATCCAATGTGTACTAAAGGGCCAGTAAGAAAGCGGTGATGTTTGAGAAATAAGCACTATAGCAAACCTCCTCATTGTCACCCTTGCCTTTTACCTTTTGTGAATAAGTTTGCACACAAATTATGAATAAGTGACTATCCAGATCCCAGACCTTTCACTTTTCAGTCTGCATGTCAGCTCCATAATCCTCTCTCTGCAAGGCTTTTATTCAGTTGCCACTGCCTCGTCCCCAATGCTAAATTCATCAACACTGTTTCAGAACAAGGATTCTATCAGGGATATTCATGAGACTTTCAGTTCAAACGTGGAGCAAGTACTGCAATAAATATCTGTTGAAAAGAGTGTTTGCGTTTGTTTATGTTATGAAAGAGGTTTTCATTTGGGACAACACCTTTGACTTCGACAGAGCTGTGTGCGGCACAGAGTTGGAAATAGAGGGATAGCTATCATTAGTGCAGCGGCACCAGGGTCCAGAATGTGAAGAACCCACTGCACTCTAATGTTTGCTAATTTTTAATTGCCATCCAGGGACCTGCGCACAATTTTTCTACGCTAGATTTCTATGTGTATGCCACTGCCACACTTCTTATGCCTCTCTGTGCCCTTGCCTGTAACGAGTACTTTTAAAATATTTTTTCCTTAAGCCCTCACTCACCCATCCATCTCCTGTCCTGCTCTCCACCCTGCCCCATCTCTGATACATGTGCCACACTACTCCCATGGTATCCCTCCTCCAGAAGGCCTCAGATTGTTGGCTTCATTGATTTCAGTGAGCCCAAGTCCAGCATGCTAGATGGAATCTTGTGCTCAAGGCTATTGCTAAAGACTCTTGTCTTACCATATTCAAATACTTCCTTAAACTATGGGTAGGTGTAGTGAGAGAGGGGACAGGCCAATACGCTCTCAGTGCTCCCAGGAACAAATCCAAGGTTTTTATTTGTCAAGTTACTGCTATGTGTTGCAGCTTAAATGGTACCAATGGTTGTAAGTGTTGGTCAATGGCATATATTTCTGATGAGCAGGACTTATTTTTATCTTCATACTTGGACCAAGACAAAAAATCCAAAAGAAGAAAGGGGATAGGAAAAGAATGACAAATGGAGAAGTATGGGTGAAAAATATCATGCAATAATGAGAGAAAAGAACTGCAGGTGATGAAAGAAAGCGGCATGACCTTCAATCAGCATTAGGCAACCTTAGGTTTTGGAAACCCCAGCATTTGGCAGCACTCTTATAAGAAAAATCCTGGACTCCAGCACCTACTTCTTGTAATTAATCATTGAGCAGCTGTGATTGTCTCAGAGGAGTGTCCTTTGGGTTACTGTGTGCATCAATTGTTCTCCCTCCCACCACCTCCCCCGAACTCCAGGCAACCATCAGTTTATAATTTTCCTTTTTCCCAGTGCTCCTACCATAAGAGTTGCTTGGAAATATGAGGGAGGGAACAAGGTAATTCGGAAATCAGCCATTGATTTCTTGTAGTGCTATTAAAAAATTGCACATTTAGCCATTTTCAACATAGACATTTAGTAAGTTTTAAATTATCTTCTTTTCTCAGATAAAAGTTGACTAACTCATACAGCAATTTCCCTTTTTGCCGATAACAGAACCTGAGCAACTCTGTTACAAATGCCTCTTTTTAGAAAGGTGAAAACGATTTTGTCTGAGAACGTTTGACAGGAGTTGTACATTTGGAAATAATTTGTATGTCAAAAGAGTTATGCACAGCAGCTTAACTTCTAACAGGCTTGTATAGTCTGGTGGTTCCCTGATTGTGCAGAAAAGGAGCATAGGTAATGAAAAGGGTCACGGAGGGCGACCACGCTCTCCCCTCAAACCAATTCCCATATTATGGAGGAGAAGTCAAGTCTTGCTACCTGGGAAAATACCTTTAAAGTGTATCTCTGCTGTCCTCGACTCCCCGGGTAGGCAGTAGCAGTGAGAGGAGATTGATTATAGCAGATAAAAGACTGATCCTTTTACCAACAAATTTCTAGCCCAATACGTGAAAAATAGCACAAAGTGATTTAGAAAATAGCCCAAAATTTTGCAACCAGCACTAACCAATAATTTACAGCACAAATGAGAAAAATATAGCCCAATTATGCGTGATCACACTTCTGACATTGGTCTATACTCACGCTACATTTGGATAATATTTGTGCTACATTTGGGCTCTTTTCTCTCTGGTGGGCATCTTGGGAAATGGAATTCTTATGCAGCTTCCTAATCTCCCCATTTACTGCTGTATCCTCAGTAGAAAATGCTTTCAGTTTTCCACTTCCAACAAGATGGCGGACAGAATGTTAGCACTCTTGTTGCTCATCAGAACACTGTAGTAAACTGCTGATCACCAGGGAGGTAAATGGCCGTTTGTTGCTGGTATTGAAAGTGCATGTTTCAATCTACATCTTAAAATGTTTTATTGAAATAGAATAGGGAGATATTTGTGAACTCACTTGAAAAGTGTCATAATTTTTCTTTCTACAGCACTAAATATAAGTGTTATGATGAAAATGAAACCTCTCATTTAGTTCTATTCTAAATTAAATGTTTTAAGTTTTACAAGTTTGATTCATTCAAGATGAATTTAGGTCTGACATACTTTTATCGTGCATAAGACTGTTAGCGCTCTAATTGTTCTTTAGAACACTCTGGTAAGTTTCAGTAGAACACAAGGTAATCAACCGACAGGCTGCTCCTGTTGTAGCACAACAGGAAGATATTTGAGATCTCACATAAAACATGTCTTCATTTTTCTTTCTACAGCAATGCTTATTAGTTTGATTCAATCAAGATGGCTTCAGTTGTGCCATACTTTTTCATAAGTAAGACTGTTAGTGCTTAAGTTGTTCTTCAGAAGACTCTGGAAAGCTGCAGTATAACAAAGAGCAATCAAAGGACAGCTGCTCCTGTTGAAAGGACATGTTTCACTGAGAATGTCAGACTTCATTCTCATATGGCGGAGAAACATAGGGGGTTACTAAGAGAACGGTGGTTCTAGGACTGCCGTACTCGCAGGTGTGGTCTGACAACCTCAACCCCTGCGGGTCCGCCCACCGTATTCTGAGTGTGGTCTCCAAAGAAAACTAATGCCAATTAAACAATACATCACATGTACATCCAAAAACGTGGTGTACGTCATTGAATGCAAATGTGGAATAAAGTACATAGGATCCACTACGTGCATGTTAAAGAAAAGAATACTGGAGCACATCCGGGCTGTATAGAACTCAAACATGTTGTATGCTACAGCGAAACACCTTAGCACTTGTCAAAATGGGGATTGGCGAGCTATAAACTTCTATGGATTGAAAATGCTGACCAAACCGGACAGAGGAGGGGACACTGCTGACCAAACCGGACAGAGGAGGGGACTCTGTCCGTCTTCTTCGACAGATGGAATCACGTTTCATTGTTCGATTCCGAACAAAAAATCCCAGAGGCATGAACTTTGGAGAAGACCTCCACATACACCTGGAGTAAACATGAACTCAGCTTTATTTTGATGACTGTAAAAGGGTACCATACCCGATACACGTGAACAAATACTCTTAACATACCCTATAAATTATGCCCTAAGTGAGACTAACTTAGGACGCACAGTACTATACTTGAACGATCAGAACACACCAGTCCTTTGTCTGTTATTATTGTTTCTTTTAAATGTTTTGCTTTATAAATTACGTATCCCATAATGCCACTTAGAGGCTAAAATGGGGCAGTATATAAATGAAAAGCAAAAAATGACTTGTTGACCGTGAGAAAAGCCGTGAGGCTGAAACGCATCGGTGGAGTGTTTGTGAAGTGCTAATAAAGGCTTCTGAATAAGTATCCGGTTGTGCCGCCCTCCTTGTGTTCTAATATATATATATATATATATATATATATATATATATATATATATATATATATATATATATATATATCAACGCTTCAGCCAGAAAGGGTCCTTCCGGGATCCTGCTCCCATTGTCGGGTGCCGCGTATTTCGGCGAACCCGTAAGCCGAAAATCAATTTCAATAAATAGTCCCAGTGTGCTGAAAGAACTACGCACACTCAGTGGTAGAGATGCCCAATTTTTGTTTATTACTCAGTCAACGTTATGCGTTTCGACACCAAAGTGTGAACAAGACACACTTTGGTGTCGAAACGTGTAACGTTGACTGAGTAATAAACAAAAATTGGGCATCTCTACCACTGAGTGCGCGTAGTTCTTTCAGCACACTGGGACTATTTATATATGTATATATATATATATATATACATATATATATATATATATATATTTATTTTTTACAACCTTTCGTGCACTCCCTGCCCTCATATGTTAGAGACACTTCCGATTTTTTACGTATCATTGACAACCTAAAATGGAAGCCGGGTTATTGGCGAATTGGTCTCGATGTGTCTAGCTTATATACAAGCATCCCACAGAATCTGGGAATAGACGCGAGTAAACATTTTCTCAGGGGCAGGTCACTCTCACATCTAATGCACACTGATATGCTCTTGGAGATGATGCAAATTTGTCTCCAAAACAACTATTTCATCTTTCATAAACAGCTGTATAAACAGATCAGGGGGACGGCGATGGGTACTTGCTTTGCCCCCAGCCTGGCGGGACTCTACCAGGGCTGGTGGGAGGAGCTAGTGGTGAAAAACATCTCCCACTATAGTGCCCACGTCGTCCTCTGGTCTCGCTATATAGACAACATTTTTTGCGTGTGGGATGGCACACTGGATGAGGCAAAGGACTTTGTAATGATCCTCAATGATAATTCTCTCAACCTTACTTTCACCAGTACAATGAGTCAAAAAGAACTAGAGTTCCTTGATGTGAAATTGGAAGTGAAGAATGATGAATTATGTAGTACATTGTTCCGGAAGTCTACAGCAGGTAACAGCTTGTTACATGCGCAGAGCTGCCATCCTCCTAACCTGATTAGAAGCATTCCGGTAGGAGAACTTATCAGAGCCAAGCGCAACTGTAGCACTCCAGAAGGGTATACTATTGAAAAAAACTGTATGATCAAAAGATTTCTGGAAAGGGGATACAGCCGATCCGTAATAAAACAGGCAGCCGACCGGGTTGATTCGCTTAATAGGGAAGATCTACTGATCCCCAAAATACATGATAAAGATAAGGAACAAATAAGATTTATCACTACATATGATAGTCAGGCATGGCAGGTTCGCCGCAGTCTTACTAAATACTGGGATGTGTTAAAATTAGACAGCGACATAAAAGAAGTACTTAATGAAAAACCTGCAATAACCTATAAAAAGGCAAAATCACTAAAAGATTGTCTAACCTCCACTTTGATCAAGGACCCCAAAAAAGTCAATATGATCCAAGGGTTTTTTCCATGTCGGAAATGTAAGGCCTGTAGGCACAGCCATAATTGTAAAACACTCAAATTGTCACCTGATCATGAACCGCATAAAATCAACAAACATCTTCATTGTAACACTGATTTTGCGATTTATGCGTTACGTTGCCCATGTAACAAATTCTACATTGGATGTACGATCAAACCAGTAAAAATGAGAATACTAGAACACCTCAGGGCAATTAAGAATTTAAATCAGCAGTATCCTATGGCACGGCATTTTTTCGCAGAACACAAACAAAACCCAGATCTTCTTGAATTCACAGTAATTGACTGCATTGAAAAAAGAGAAAGGGGAGGGAACAGATGGCTGGAGCTCCGTAAACTGGAGTCAAAATATATCATCCAGTATGACACTTTACAGCCCAAAGGCCACAATGTGGGTGATGAGTTGGCAATTCATCTATACAGTTAGAAATGTTTAATTGATATGTTGAACTATGACAGCCGCCCCAGTAATTTCTCCATTCCGATGGATTTTAATATTTTTTTAATAACTGTGATCAAACAATAATTCAGATTCACATAAGGAAGAATATCAATGTTGTTTTCTTTATTTTGCAGGGTGAAGACACTAACTTGTGAAAACATGAAGATTTATGCCCACTTGGGCAAAACAACTCAAGTATATTTTTTCACTCCCACAAAAACAGCATCATGCCCACTAGGGCAGTATTTTGTGAACCTTTCCGTAAAATAATTTTTGGAAACAAACATTAACAAAGTTATTTACCTTAACGGACTATTAATTGTATAAGATGCATAACATGTGGTTCCAACATGTGAATACAATGTGTCAACAAATTGCACCCTTGCAATAATTTAACATTCACTTGGTTTAATATTAGCAACATTGTAACAGCGGAAGTATTTTGTTTATGTTGTTTGGTCACATGCACGTAAAAAATAAGTGTTTGTATCACTTTAAAAGGAATGGTGGTGGAACAGACCTGGACCCGTGAGCAAAAAGTCGGCTGACTTCGAAACGCGTTGGGTAGTATTCCTTGTGCCTAAATAAACCCTTCTGCACAACATTTGGGCTTCGACTCTGGTTCTTTACTGATGCAAAGATTTCCAGGAGGTGATTGAATATATATATATATATATATATATATATATGTTTCGACGAAGGTTTCCGCAGGAAAAACGCTTTTCATTTTGCCAATGTCTTTTAAAAAAAGCTCCTACATCCAAATCCTGGCAGCATGTTTTTTTAATTATGCGGGGGTTTCTATGTGGCATGCCCTGCACCCTGGTGACTGCCACCTCCTCAGGGCAAAGAACAATAAATTGATGTGGGGAACCCGCATGGCCACACGCAGCCCTGAGGACTGCCACCACCTGGGTACCTTTTATTTTTGATATGGGGTGCCTCACAAACCCCTGGGCCTCGGGGACCACCACCTTCCCCGGGCCAAAGTGTTTTTTAAAAGAAATGGAAGGGGGCTGGGTGGCCCCCCTTCCCGGGCCATTCTCGGCCCTGGAGCCGCCACATCACTGGGCCAGATCTTTAGTCAAGGAAGGAGGGTCTGTGCAATACCGCCACCACCCTTCAGGACCAGCTCCTGCTCTTGTATTGACCCGCAGTGCCAAGACATTGCCGTTTGCTATGGCTTGGCGTGAGCAAGCCATAGCAAAAGCTGCTCTGCAATCAGCAAGCAAGAGCATTAAAGAAAGAATTACTCTTGGACATAGGGAGCTGCATGTTCAGCAGGCACCTCTTTCCAAAAGCAATGCCGTCTCCTCCAGTATATGGAGAGCCGGCAGAGACCATGGTACCTTCAGGCTCGCCCGCGGTCGCCACCGAAGTGTCTGGATGCCCTGGCTGGTCACTTTTTATTATTTTGTAATTCATTTTTATAATCCTATTAATTAAGTAGAGAAGGCTGGTAGTGTTGACAGTCTTCGCCACAGATGCTCTATTGTACACAATAGTTTTAGACTTATTTTGGGTGGTGATTTTTAATTATACAAATCGGTGCATGTTCTACTTAGATTAACCCGTTCATACTTAGGGGTAAGCATGAGTGACAGAGGTGAATGGATGCTGTGGTGGGGGATTCTCTATAGGATGCTACTTAACCATGGATTAGTCAACTATACTGAAGCTACAGGCTGCTTGGGTAGCCAAATTCCTATGTTCTTCGGAAGGGGTAAGGGTACTATGATTGACTATATATTTATATCCTATACCATGATTCCTAATATTGTAGGAGGATGTATGATGGAGAATTGTGCTAGTGACCACAATCCAAACACGTAAGGTACCTAATTTTGTTCGAAAACTAATAGGTCCCATAGGTGTTAGGACCGCAGATAAAATACTTTGTCTTAAATGGCGTGCTGTTAATTTATTGACTCTGTAAGACTGATCAGTTCCAATTTTTCTTCGTTTCTGAACCATTTGCTGATTGAACCTGTGTCACCCCTGTTGGTCTTTTTGTGACATTTATAGACACTCTCGAGCTGGAAATGAACTTTACTAAAACTCATTATATTGCAATGGGAAAGCAGCAGGCGAAGATTATGCCTGTATTATTATGTGTAGATGGCTTGAAAGGAGTTATAGCTTCCCCTATTTGGGCATTACATTTTATTCCTGAGCAATTGGACCCCGTGTCTGGCAAACAGGGTCAATAGATTCTCACAGGCAATGGGTGTCCTCTTTCATTTTGCTAAGAGCATTGGCTCTAAGCCTAGTCCGGCGATGTTGGAAATATTTAAACGAAAATGTTTGCCTGTTCTGATTTATTGAGCTTCTATCTGGAACTATGCACCGGTTGATTGCCTCCATTTAGAAGCCTTTGGGCCTACCACCTTGTAGTTCACATTTTACTTTTCATGAGGAACTGGGCTTAACTTTGTCATGGGTAAATTAGAATAGCCTTATTAAAGCTTTGGAGATCAATCTGAACCAATGAGAAAGCGAGTTTCAACAGAGATAGTATTAAGGATTATCAAATTGTGCCCATGGACACAAAATACCAAGGCTAAATTATGTTTAAAAAATTGACAGATGAGGTAGGAAGGCCTGACTTGTTCCTTACACCTGGGAAGGTTACAACAGGGATATAAATTGAATGAAGGAAAGTTTTTGGGACAAGAGGAAGAGTGATAGAGAGCATGTTGAATTGCGGAAACCTTTGGTCCAGGACTTTGCAACTATTTGCTCTACCCCCCACATGGAGCATATGTCCACTGGGTGAATAATGTCCAGGAAAGAAACTTATTGATGAGATTCTAGACTTGGCATATTAGGTCACTCTTTTCCTTCTTATTTCACAAAGGAGGGCCAGAGGAGGGTTAAAGACCTGCAAGGGTTGACTCCCCTACTTGATATATATGTATATCAAAACACAAAATAGAACATTAGTAGCCTATCTGGGAACTTTACATTGTGGAGTGTCCCTTTTATAGGATGGTTTCCCTCACCCACCGTGGGTGGCATGCGTCATCATTGGAAACTTCCTCGTATCATGAAGCCTAGTCACAATATGAGCTAAAACCCCCTCACTGAGAAGGAGGAGCTCATTGAAGTTTTAGTACCAATTGTGGAGCTGGGGGTAGGGAGAGCAGCACAGCAAGTGAAAGTGATGGTTAAAACTAACTACAGGGTTCGCAAAAAACGGTATTAGGGTGAACCTGGGTAAAGATTAAAAACAATGTGGCACTACCAGAATAATTAGACCTGCTTGTGTGTCACAAAAATGTTGACATGTTTCAGCCTATCACTCAGAAAGTGTTGAGGCTTTATTCACGACCTAGATATGCTGCTGCTCAAAAGTGCTTAAATCAAAAAGACATAAATCATATGCACAATATATACAAAACCAATTAGTAATCCGATGAAACATCAGAGGGTGGAGGATTCACTGGTGGTAACCTGTGGAAGACATATGCAGAAAGAAGTTTTTAGCGGAAAAACATACATGCTGGTTGTAAATGGTTAAGGTACAGATACTAGGCAAACACATCTATACATAGACTATTATTGACTATTCTCAAATGTAAAAGAAAGTCATATGGAGGGCATTATGTTGAAATCCCTTCTTATAACTATGCTTTCATTAGTAAATCTCCATTCGCACCTGCCTCCTTATTAGCAAGCAGCATAGAAGGGGAGTGAAAAAGTTACATATCAACAATATTAATACATGAAATACCACAAAAGTAGAAGGGCTTACCCGCTGTAGTTGGGTGTCACTCCTGAACTTACCTTGGCATAGGGCTCAAGGAGGGCAACTCAGTCCTTTTTAGCAGTCATAGAAGAGAGAGTGAAGAGAAAAGACAAAAGAACCATTAAAAGCATGAAAGGTAAAATATACAGAATTTATGTGCAGAGGGCATTCATGTTTCAAATGTCTACATGAGACACTCAAAAAACATAATGAACTGGTATTATTATCCACATGTCTAAAGAGACATGCCACAGTAAAAAAAAAGTACATTTAATTGTCTAAGAGTACACACTGTATGTATACAGATATATATAGTTTTTGGAAATGAATACATAGGGAAGGTCGCATCTAGCTGTGTTAGCCACCCATGTGTTGGCAAGGTCACAAAGTCACTTGGTTCACAACTGATCGTGGCGGCAGATCTCACTCAGTTAACAGTAAGGCTTTGTCCTAAAAAAACATGACACTCCGCATAAAGTATATTTCCAGTGCTTTTAAGTAGGTTGGCAATAATTTGATCAAGGGTTTCTCCAAACAAACAGTATACATACCTAGTAAGGCCTGATACAACTATAAGCCTTTATGCCAAGGAAAAACAACAATTCTTATAAAGTATATACCCAGTGCTTTTATGTAGGTTGGCAATAATTTGATCCTGGACTTCTCCAAACAAACATAGTAAACCTAGCTGGTGATGCTTGATGTAATTAAGTGAAGATCACACAGAAGTCCATATGCCAAAGTATGCCCCTTGGACCATTTGTATAACTAGAAGTGCCTACTGTTAACCAATAAAACCCAGTCAGCCCCTTATGTGAAGTATGCTTGTAGGGGGAGAGAGACTTTGAGGATCACAGCAACCCAGTACAACAACTCCGTGCACATGCCAATTAGCAGAGAACTGGCATGCCGCTTGCCACGCCAAGGAAGAGGAACTTTGTGCAAGGCAGCGAACACACCTATATGCTGCGCTGTGATTGGTGACAAGTGGACCGATAGCAGCGTGTGAGAGTCATTGCCACGTTGTGAGTGTGGAAGATTGGAAATGTACTCTTATGGAGACTATGACCTAATTTTTCACGTACATTTATCACCTTATGAGCCAGTAAATTCACAGATGCACTGTTATAAGCAAGACAGTGGAGAAGGGGATAGGTGTCTATTACTGTGGTAGTAAAAAATGTGGTAATAAAAAGTGTGGACCACTCTTTCTGGATCAAAGTATATATACACTCAAAAGTAGCACAGTAGCCCAATGAGCATAATCTCAATGTTAACATGAACTCCATCTAAGGCGGAGTAAGAGTATATATTTTATGTGTGCTCCCGAACATAGTTGTTATGGCCCATCCAGGTGTGTAATAAGGATTATTTGAGGGCTTATTTTATCTGCTTGTTTATATGTGTGTACAAATAATATTAAATGCATGATGAAGGTGGTATTTCCTTGGAGCAGAATAGACCAGGCTCAGTACAAAATGCATTACGCAAGCATGAAAGGAGACTGTGCAACACATGTCCTCCATCTTCTCAAACTGAATTTTTTGGTCTGCAGGTATTCAGATGTTGATCATAATAGAGGTGTGAGGACCACAGAATCTCATTGTTAAGGCCATTTTTGTTGTTGTCTAGTCTAAGCACCTATCTCTGTTCTCTAACAAAGAGAAGCCTGGTAATGTTATTGGTTGTTGGTGATATGCTCGTTTATCGAGGATGTCCACCTTGAATTATAAAGTAGGTGTCCTTTTTCAAGGAAATGGTTGGTAAGTTTAGTGGCCTGCTTCCTGCACTTAATGTATGTTTTGTGTTCCATGATGAAGGTGTTTACTTTGCGCTTCGTCATACCAACATATCTAAAATCGCATGGGCAAGAGACATGGTATATACGTCTATTGCTTTTGTAGTTAGTATGCTATCTTAGTTCCCACAGTTCTCCTGTACCAATGTGAATCTCAGATGTGATTGTGGTTTGTGCACACACACTGCATGATCCACAGGTATAGTGTCCATTTACTGGTGACAACCCCCAAATTGTTTCTTCTCTGATAGTGTTAGGTGCTCTAGGTCTTGTGTACACCAATTTATCTGTCAATTGTGACTTCTCTTGAAGGCAAAGAGTGGGTGCTGTAGTTTTCTTTCATCTTTGTTCAGAATGTGTACATTATTACACACTTATTTTTTTTATCTGCTTGGACAGATAACAGAACATGTTCATTCATACCAATCTTCCAGAAGGTTCTTTTGGCTGTTGAACGTCCAGTAGAGTTATTGCCTGCTCTCTTCACTGATTTCTTTATCAGTGAAGATGGATACTGTCTGTCAAGCAAATGAGTAGAGAGCACTTTAGCGTGTTCTTTGTATTTCTGCATACTACAACAGTCATGCAGAAGTCGCAAGAAGTGGCCAAATGGAAGATTTTACAGAAGTGCTTTGGCATGATAGCTGGTGTAGGATAGCAGAGCATTGCGATGTTTCATATAAAGTTTGGTTTCCAAAGTGCCTGCTGAGGGAAAGATTGGTAAGTCAAGAAAAGGCAACCTTTCTATGCTAAATTCACAAGTAAATGTCAAGTACAGGTTCAATGAATTCAGCCAATGGTGGAAGGACGTGATGAATGTAGCTTCGCCATACCAGATGAAAAAAATGTCATCTATATACCGCTTCCACATGACAATATGTGAGCGGTAAGGATTGTCTGGTTTGAAGACTTGTACTGTTTCAAAGGCATGCCTGTACAGATTTGCCAGACTATGGGTGAAGGTCCTGCTCATGGAAGTCCCAGACTTCTGAAGGTGCAAGCACTCCTCAAAGCGAAAGAAATTATCTTTCATTACCAGGGTGGCACAGTTCATGATGAAGGAAATAGGTGTGGGAGCATCCTGGTTACTCTCCCGAAGTAAGGTCTCAACATTGGTGAAAGTCTGGTCCAGAGGAATGCAAGTGTACAATGACTCAATGTCAAATGACACCAAATAATCCATCTCCACTTCAAAAGTCACATCACTCAGACATCTTTGGTGTCCTGGAGGTAGATTGGCATATTGCAAACCAAAGGTCTTAAGACCGAATCCACAAATTGTGAAAACATTTTAAAAACAGTACCTATTCTGGGGTTTGTGGATCTTGAGGAGTATGTGGAAATATGGAGTGACTTTGTCACTTGTTAACAAAAAGTCAGCTACTTTCGTGGTGAGCCAACTGTTATCCTTGGCTTCCTCCACCATAAATTTGATAATAGTAAGTTAGTCTTTGGTGGAGTCACTTTTCAAGGGGCGATAGGAGCTTCTAATGTTCAGTTGTCTGAGGCATTCTATCCTATAGGTTGTAGTATCCAGAATGACCATTGCTCCCCCTTTGTCAGCCAACTCGATCATGATGAAATCATCTGTGCTTAGAGTATGCAAAGCAGACAGTTCTTGTTTGGATAGGTTACAGAAGGGTCTTGCTTTGGTACCCATACTGAAATCCAGGTCCTTCAGAATGGCTTTCTCAAAAGTAAACACTTCAACAGGGATCATAGGAGTTGGTGGGTTAAAGGTCGATATTTTGCTATGGTTGGTGTTTGCTGGTGTAGTATCCAGGTTGATTTCTGTATTATTGGAAAACAGGAAATGCAATCTGAGCTTGGGAAAGAATTGAGATAATTCTTGATGTATTTGGAAGGCATCCCCTTGAAAGTAGGGACCCAACCAAGTTCTCTGTTTAATACTCGCTGATAATCGTTGGTCAGAGTCTGATTTCTAAAATTCACAACTAAGTTGTGTCACTGTTCGTGCCTGGTTGTGGTGTTGTCTTTATCATACTTCGGGTGTGGCGGGGTGATTGCGGTGGGCTCAAGTGCACTGTTTGCTCCTGTTGTCTTCTACGACCCATTGACCTGCCTTGGCCTTGCTCTAAAAAGCTGGGTTGTAAAATAGAATTTGGAAATGAGGCATAGATTGTTGGAATTGTGGCATAGGAAACCCCCACAGAGTCGTTAGCCACCATTGGTGTTGGGGTGGTTTGGAATACTATCCTCGCCATCTGCCCCATCATTTCTTCTGAGGGCCTGACTGTTGCTGACCTGGGCTTGAGTCAGAGCCACTAGGACATTCCTCAGAATCAGAGGAAGAATGATTAGAGGGATGTATGATGTTACAGCGCATGCTTTTACCACGCATGCTTTTACAACGCGGTTTTTACAACGCATGCCTTTACAACGCATAGTGCTTTGGGGCGCTGGATAGTGAATAGTTTAATTTACTATTCCAACTCCAGTCCCCGTGGATAGTAGGGAAGGTGTTGGATAGTAAATTAAACCTATTCCCTATCCTAGAGCGCCCCCCAGCGCAATGCGTTGTAATGGTTTGCATTGTAAAAGTTGCGTCGTCACGGTAGTGCGTTGTAAAAGTTTCGTTGTAAAGGTTGTTTACATAATTAGAGCCATATCGACACCCGTTTTGATTAAACTCAGGAGGTGTATAACTCTCACTAGTGTATGGATACACCTTGTTGCAGGCAAACCGGGATGGGTCTTTCTTGAATTTATTAATCTTTGTGGTTATTCCTTTCCTTCGGTCAATATGACTCATCTACTATTCTAATTTGTTCATATGGTGAGGCTTCAGTCCACACTTTGAAGCACTTTAATTTCTTCTGTGGGCAGTTTACCATTAGAGGTAAATTCTAAATCAACAAGTTTTTAATCAATGCTCACCAACTTTTTATTTTCTACAGTTACTTCCAAATGTAACAGTTTGCCTTGACGTAGGTAGCTACTTAAAAGCAGCTGTAAGCCACCAGAAAAGCGTGGTGGTTTGATTCCATACCTAGTGCTTGGCAATGTATGATAATCTGCTGACATTTTTATACATGCTGTGCTGTGATGTCTTTTTAACTGTATGGAATGCACATTGATTTGTATCTGTTGGTAGTATTTATTGCATGGTTACCTGCCAATGCTGTTATATATGTAGTCTTGTGATGCATTTTTAACAAGATGGAATGCACATTGATTTTTATTTGTTTGTAGTATTTATTGTACTTTTATGGCAATCTTTATTAGCATAATAAAGCTTGACTTGACTTGAAACTAACTACATACAATTAAAGATACGAGTAAATGTATCTAAATAAAACATATAAAAAATTATATTTAAAAGTTGATATTATTACATTTGTATTAATTACAGCTTAATTAAATAAAGGGAAAGGGGTGGGGCAATGCATTAAAAAAGATGTTAGCTATTTAAATATTTACAAATTGTAATAAAAATATGATTTAAAAACCAATAGATAAGAAAATAATATAGTGGGGCACTATATTATATACTTATCTTGATAATTTAGTTTCCCACAATATAGTGGCAGGACATGTGCTAACATACAATTATGTGAAACACAGCTCCTCTGATGAATAGTTGAAGAATATTTCTAAGACACCTTTGGCAACGTTATCCTCTGTTCAGTGGTAAAGTGAATAAGCTGTACACAATAAATAATGGGCATTTCCTTCAGGTATGTTTGATACACAAGTCACAACTACCTCAAACTGAAACAAAACCTTGCTGCTTATATCAACACAACCAATTTCTCTATGTCATTCATATTAGTCAATGCAATGAATAGACTCAACTCAAAATTAAGCCAATGCAGCAAACACATAAAGCTGAAGGGAGGTCCAGCTTAATTTGGGGCTGGACTTTATCTGCTGGCTCGTAGACATGCCAGAAACACCACTTGCACTTACCTGCCCACTTTCCCTGCAAAGCTTCGCTTTTCATGGGTCGATAACCAAACTACACCTTGGCAACTGCAACCACTTGACTCCCATACTAATCTTTGGAAGGAAACATTTGCTTATAAAATCACTCTGAAGTGACCGGAAGGCAACAAACTTGTGCATTATAGACCTCCTGTATAAGTAGATAAGGTCTTCATCCTTCATCCTTTTGTTTTGATGTTTTAATGTGCATTAACACCCGGCAATGAGGCATCACATGACTAATACAGAGTATTCAATTACTTTTAGGTGCTCCCTTTCTCTGTCCTGATTAAGACCCCATGCTAAGGACTTTAAAACCTTGATTACATGAAGGGATCGAAACGTTGACTTTTGCTCCTCTTGGAACAAGCTTTGACGACTGAGATTTGTTATCAGTAGCAAAATATGATGCTATGTTTTGTTGTAATAGTTTGCCTTTTATAGGCTTGACAGGTTTCATCATGTAAACATAATAAACATCCACATTTTCCCTCTTTACAACCCTAACAAAACGCACATTCCTCCTGAGCACTTTTTTCTCTTCCCTCATTCTGAGCACCGTTTTTCAAGTGTATAGACAATTGTGTTGACTTTAACAATGTAATGATGCCTTAACGAAAATAAATTGCATCTATTGCAGACGTGATTGTAATGCTGTGAATGCTTTCATTTGTTTGCTTTGAAATTGCTGCTACTGTGACCCCTTTTCTACTGTACTGCTATCTGTAAATGCAGCAGTCACCCACTCCATATATTTTTTCTCAGTTGGCAATAATTGGAGTAGGGCCATGCCTTATACTTGTTCTCCTCTTTCTTTGCAGGTCAAAGTTGGTCGCATTGTCTTTATTCTGCCACACCTTCAATGATGTTCCTTGTGGGGCCCTACACTGGTCCTCTTTCAACCTATTTTGACTTGGAATTTATGTCACCATCTTGGAGGAGTTGATCAGGTTGTTCACCTATTGCTTCGATTGATATAATGTCGATAGAATCCATACCCTGTTCAAAAAACCTTGGTCTTGTCACTGTTGTCAGATAAAATCAAATTCACTTAGGCAGAATATGGAGGAAACAGAAGTTCTATTTTTTATGGGGTCCAACTCTGGTCCAACAGTTGGTGGTCCAGCTCTACAGGTTCAGATGCTAAATCCATTAGTAATGTACGCATTAATGTTTCTTAAACCATCGTGTTGTAAATTAGTGACCTCATGTTTTCACCCCCATTCCTACCATTTGAACCACCACTTACGTGATCATTTTTACTTGATCTGATTATTGGAATTTGTGTGGCCCGGTTCAAATTAAACAACTCCAACTGATTCACAACATGGCAGCCAGCCTCTCTCTTCGAAATTATGACCCACATTAAAAAAAAAGTGAATACATGCTCTTTTACACCATGAAGGGCTTACACCCTGCTAATTCAAAGAGGACCCGTCAGGGGTGGATCTATTTAAACACCCATTTGTTTTGATGTAAAACTAGATCAACTACAATGACCTGACCTGGCTTTACATCAGAACCAAAGCACACAGAAACCTGGCGCAAACGAGCGTTGAACAGGTATTTTGAGTCTGGAACGCAAGCATGAGATATGCGCTTTATAACAAGCACACTTCTTATGCAGCTTTCCAGATTTCACATCGGAAATGGTATTGGAGGATGTACCTTAAGCACATATCTTACACCAACTACTAGTAGCCGTGTCTGAACTATTGACACCAGGCATAATTTGGGGCAAATCAGCATTTTTTCCAGCCACCTCACTAAACTACAAAGCTTTACTGTTCACAAACATACAATTTTAAAAAGCCTATGTCTCAGTATTTTTAGGTCACAACACAGTTCAACAACATACTTTGTTTAACACTTAGTAATTTTGCAGGTAATTCCCAGGAGAAAGGCATGCATGTTTAAACAATAACATTACATTTAAAAACACAACAAAATAAAATGACCATACCAATTTAGAAAAATTTAGAACAAATGAGAGAGAAATGTATTTAAATTGGTTAAACGTACATTGGGCTGACCAGAGATTTGTATTTTGAAGATTTCACAGGAAAGAACCATCACTTCGAATGCCCTTAAATATTTGCATTATTCCTTCGCACTCATCACTAGGATTTACCATTACCATGCGATCCAATAATTTCAGAAGGTGGAAATAATGTTAATTATGCATTTTAAGGGCAACATTTGGAAATTGGACCTACTTTGCCAATATTTACATGCTTTTTCTCGATATTCTACCCGAAGCCTTTACATGCTTGAAGCAGGTGAAATAATTCTCTGGGTTTAATGCCACTTTTCTCCAATGATTCCACTGAACTCATAATGCTGATGGGCCATTCATAATGAGAGCCAAAGTGCCATGAATGAGCAAAATATCAATGAAAAGTGTTAGTGTTAGATTGGCAGTGAAGCATAGTCTAGTGTACCTTGAGGGTCAAACGACCTGGTTTCTTTACTGGTTCTCAAAACTTTCTAGCGGGGAAGGCATAATGCTGAAGCTGACGAGGGGCCTTCAAAGTCTAATTTCTCATCTCCTGAGGTTGTTTTGTTGCC
The DNA here is from genome assembly GCF_964263255.1 of Lissotriton vulgaris. NCBI lineage: Eukaryota > Metazoa > Chordata > Amphibia > Caudata > Salamandridae > Lissotriton > Lissotriton vulgaris. Next base: position 1,374,366,936 of record NC_141693.1, read on the forward strand.
GTGATACATTTTTTACCTTGCTCTGGTAAATTCTTCTACATTGGAGTTAGTCCCCTTTTTGGTTCTCATATTCCTCCAGCTAGGCAAGGAAGGCCGCTGTAGCCGATGAGGATTCTCACAGTTGGATACATATTTGTGGCAATTCAAATCTTGCAATGTTATGTTAAATGATTTTTGTTACATGCACTGTCACCAAGGGTCTCTAGGTGCTTTGACCATTAGTGGAAAAAACTCAAAACAGGAGAAACTATCAACCTGTAGCCAGCTAGGCAGCACCTTTCTCAGCATGGTCAGTGACGGCTACTGCCCCTCTCCCTGTATACCCACATCAACCCAGAACACAACGACATGGAACAGGATTTGTCTTTGGAAGGCGGGGGGTCGCAAGACCCCCAGGCCGTATTTATTAAGATACAAAATAATAAAATTGTTAAACAAAATATAAAATTTTATGCAAAAATATTCAGGAACATTTAGATACATTCATATCGACAATTGTGATCGGCTAGCCTTAACAAGATTCTAATACAGCTTGTTTCCTAACCGAATCTAACATCCTCATCTGAAAATTTTTGCATACTAACATTTATGGCCATATGGCAAGGTCGCTAACTGGTGTCAGGTCTTACAAGCTGCGCCCTTACGCAGGTGCGCATGCGCAGCCGGGCCCGTTAATTATCCGGTCCACCCCTGCAGCCGAGCCCGTTAATTACTCGGTCCACCCATGCAGCCTAGCCCGTTAATTACTCGGTCCACCCATGCAGCCGAGCCTGTTAATTACTCGGTCCACCCATGCAGCCGAGCCCGTTAATTACTCGGTCCACCCCGTGAACTCCATTTAACCAGTGAAGGAGGGCCCTAACTTGCGTTACCAGCTGCCCCTGAAGTTCTAGGAGGGGCCAGTGACCCCTCCTCGCCCTGGGCGGACACCTCCAAAGGATGATGCCGCCCCTCAGACCTTAACCCCTTCGATGCTGCCGCGACTCCCCTGCTGTGCTGTAAACAGCACAAACAGGGGCGGGCCGTGATGAACCCCAGCCATCGTCAGCACACGAGCACCGTAGTGCATGACGGCTGGGGTTCGTCATGAGCATGGAAGGGGTTAAAATAGCTGCTCACCGGTCATGACCTTACCGCATGTCCAATACCCTAATAAATACGAAGACCTGTGGAAAAAAGGAACTACGCTATCTACAACAACATGTCATGACATAACTTCATCAAGCTACTATGGGAAAAAAGGCCTAAACAAAACAGCAAACATTAATAATTACATTTTAACACTTCTCCCCAAACGGGAAGCCAATACTCTGTACACGAGCGATATACACAAGTACAGTCTACATCAAACATTCTAACCGACATTTATGCTTCAATTATACATCCTAAAAGGGAAACACTTGATTAATAACAAAACAGGTATACATAATGCACAATACAGCTTTGTTCCAGGGATGGTGGGTGGGGAAAATTAGGAGGCCCCGAGCGCGGGGCACAACCAGTGTGGGGGAGCGTCAGGCGGCAAGAAGGGCCAACTGAGCGCTCCCCCCTACTTTATTCCCGGGGACGCGGGGAGAAGGCGGGCTGCCCCCTCCCCTCACCCCTCGGCACTCGCCCCTTTGACCCGGACGACTGTACCACACCTCAAGGATCATGGATTGGGCGCTGGCCGACCGGTGGTGTGGCGCTGGGAGATCACGCCCCCACACCACCGGGAGGCAAGCAGAAAGGGGATCGCCGCACCGCCATGCGGGCAGGGGGGCCAAGGGCCCCCCCTTTTCACATGGTCAGTGACGGCTACCGCCCCTCTCCCTGTATACCCACATCAACTCAGAACACAACGACACGGAACAGGATTTGTCTTTGGAAGGCGGGGGTCGCAAGACCCCCCGGACGTATTTATTAAGATACAAAATAATAAAATTGTTAAACAAAATATACAATTTTTATGCAAAAATATTCAGGAACATTTAGATACATTCATATCGACAATTGTGATCGGCTAGCCTTAACAAGATTCTAATACAGCTTGTTTCCTAACCAAATCTAACATCCTCATCTGAAAGTTTTTGCATACTAACATTTATGGCCATATGGCAAGGTCGCTAACCGGTGTCAGGTCTTACAAGCTGCGCCCTTAAGCAGGTGCGCATGCGCAGCCAGGCCCGTTAATTACCCGGTCCACCCCTGCAGCCGAGCCCGTTAATTACTCGGTCCACCCATGCAGCCAAGCCCGTTAATTACTCGGTCCACCCATGCAGCCGAGCCTGTTAATTACTCGGTCCACCCCGTGAACTCCATTTAACCAGTGAAGGAGGGACCTAACTTGCGTTACCAGCTGCCCCTGAAGTTCTAGGAGGGGCCAGTGACCCCTCCTCCCCCTGGGCGGACACCTCCAAAGGATGATGCCGCCCCCTCAGACCTTGAAATAGCTGCTCACCGGTCATGACCTTACCACCACAGGCCAGCATTGTTACCCGGCGATCTGGCCTCCCCCCTTCCTACTCCTCAGAAAGGTCATGTTCACCTAGCAAATCCCTCTAGCCATGCTAATATGTTGTTCAACCACAGAACATTCCCAGCCTCAGTCAAGTGCACCCTGTCCCGCAGGTAGAAATGCTCCCCCCAAATACACCTGTGAGGAATCGTCTGCAACCGGGGGGGGGCTCGAAACTATTTGTCCAGCTGTGTGTTGATCCTCTTTACCGAGTGATTCAACGCCTTGACCGAGTCCCCCCCTCGCCACTGCCAAAGAGGAATAAGTTGCGACCAGACAACCGTGCAACCCGCGCATGTTCTAGACACCCACCCTGCAGTGGATATGATTTCGTCTGTCTGCTTCTACTGTCGCGCTACCATACACTCCTAGCAGCAATCCTTGACCTGAAAGATAAAACAGAAAATTAGGAGGCCCAAGCGCGGGGCACGACCAGTGTGGGGGAGCGTCAGGCGAAAAGAAGGGCCAACTGAGCACTCCTTCCTCCTTTATTCCCCGGGACGCGGGGAGAGGGCGGGCCGCCCCCTCCCCTCACCCCTCGACGCCCGCCCCTTTGACCCGGAAGACTGTACCACGCCTCCCGGATCATGGATTGGGCGCCGGCCGACCGGGGGTGTGGCGCACACCCCCTGCGTAATGATTGGATGCTGGTAGATCATGCCCCCACACCACCAGGAGGCAAGGGAAGAGGGGATCGCCGCACCGCCATGCGGGCGGGGGGCCAAGGTCCCCCCTTTTCATAAGCTTTGGTGCCTTGCCCAATCCCTCCAAAAATCAGAAACATTACTGCAGGCCTGATTTAGAGTTTTAAAGGCAGATGAACGTCTGTGAGGGCAATGGAGTACTTTACTCTGTCGCCCTGACAGACATCTTTTCTAGCAAATCTAGAGATAACGGAAGGCCCCACAGAAATCTCGCTACATTGACAGGAACCACCATAAAGGTGGTTCCTGTCCATGTAGGAAATGTTTGACGGGTGGTGCCATCAGCCATGACAGTCAGCCATGAAACCTATCAAAAGATTCTTGCTTTTCAAAAGCAAACTCCCAAAGTGGGAGTTTGTTTGTGGAAAAACACAAAAACTAAGCATGTGGTGGCCCTCACTGATTTTTTGGGCGCTTACTCACAATTATGTTTCTCACAAGAAATTATAATTATACCTATACAGTGAGAAATAAATGGCTATTGTAAGTTGTGCGATATGGGGGCATACATTCCTGTAACATTTGGCCTAATGTTATACATCAAGCTTTTTAACCAGTAGGTATGCTTGGTACATTTTGGTGTACCTTAGTTCATGCATATAATTGTTTTTTCTACAATTTCTACAATGCAGGGAGCTTTTTTTTGGCATATGTTACTGTAGTAGCTATAAAATCACAGCCAAGCAGCACACAATGGTGTGCCCTACAGCTCTACATTTTAGTCAATAATGTGGGTGGTGTAGATAGAAACTACAGGCCACATATTACATTTAACTTTGACACCAGTGTCAACTTGTCATGCCTTTACTGGAATTTAAATACCCAATTGGATGTAACCTTTTTTCTTACTTATTTAGGAGAAATTGTCATAAAATGTGACAATGAACAACAGTCTCATAGAACATAGTCATAATGCCAGCAAAGACAATGCAAAAAAAGTGGGGTAACCACTACACAAAGATGCTAACTTTTAAGACTGTGCATTTTGCTACACGTCCTAACATAGAGCAGGTCTCAAAGTACTCAAAGCCTCCTACAAGTGGTACACTCCTATGAGAACACTTTGCTGGGTCAATGATCTCAGGATTCAGGCAACGCATCAGGCACGTAGAGTCTAGACGTGCCAGACAAGAGGCCAGTGTAAGCTAATAATGACTGGAACAGTAGACTCTTGACCGCAATGTAAATGCTCCATTCATTCATTCTTGGTCAGAGGGTCACTGTCACGTGAAGGGCTGATGAACTCCATTTAATCCTTTGCTTGGGTTTACATGTTTGCCTGTCAAAATGTTGTTTAGTGACATTGACACTCCGATTTCATATCAGCTTACATCCATATTGCGTTGTCCATGTTTAATGTTTTACTCCTTCTCAGTTGGTCCCAGTTCCCTAGTCAGTTTTGCCTTACATTGTCCTGTAGTGGTGCTGTATTTCATGTACTCCCTTGTAGCAGCTAGCAGGTGTGTTTGCAGCAGCGCCTCTTCTCCTTCCACTGGATTCCAGCTCAGCTCACGGCTCACCGCAGCCCGGTCCAGTGCTAGAACCAATAAGCTCTGTTTATTACCTATTCAACCATCTTGCATCACTTACTTATGCCTCATCCCCTGTCTCCGGGCCTGTTCCAATCTACCCACACTTACAACATCCTGACCTATTGGTGCCGCCTCTTGAAACGTGAAGGAGAGTGAGCTCAAGTCCACTCCCTTTCCTTGTTTTTCCTCACACCCCTGCAGCCAGAGTCACACTGCACTCCGCTTATCAGTGCAGGTATTCAAGGACAGCAGGGGCCTTCAGCGAGTCGACAACGTCGGAGCCTGATAACTGCATTCCGTTTTTCATTTCTCAAGCTCACAAGGCCAGGTGTGTGGGCAGAACCGTGACTTACCTGACTGTAAAAATGTGTCCATATTTTTTTACCAATCAGCAAGCCTTCCAAAGGTCTTTTAAAACGTGGCTTTCCCATCATCTCTCACCTATCAATTCTGCCCCTGCACCAGTCTGCCTGCTACATTGCATTCTGCTTAGCTCCTCGATGTCTTTCGAGGTTGCTGTAGCGCTCAGTTCATTGCCATTGACGCCTTCCTCCCCTTGAACGTCATCACTGCAGACTTCCAGGAGGACTGACAGGAGGGTCTCCAGGCACCTGGGCGAAGAAGGTGAACAATGGCCATGGCTGAAATGCACATCTTATTAGGTCATCGGCTTACACTATGTATGCAGTGCACATGCATTATGTACATTATATACACACAGTTTTATGTCTTAAAGTTACAAAACTGGTAAGTAGGCAGCTCAAATCTGATTACGGAGTTTAATGTTTTAGAAGAGATCGCATTTTGAATATAATTATAGTGCTCCAGCAGTGCTGACTGGCAGACAGTAATACGGCTGCCACACAAGGATTATGTTATTAATATTTTGACAGGCGGCAGTGACAGCCTAAACCACGTGCAGCAGCAGAGCAGGCCGCCTGAAGAGGGAACTGTACAGAGGAAACAAAAGCCTACTGTTAGTAGAGAGCGCATGAGCGTGGGGATTTTTGCAGACTCCGGGCCACAGTACCTGTCAAAAACGAGAACGGGGAAATACTAAAAAAGATGTGTTTTCTCAAATTGATCTATTTTGGATGATCCTGGGAAATTATCTTACTACCCCGGTAAAATGCTCAGAATATCAAATGTATCCATGTCATCATCACCTTTGAATTAGGCGTGAGGAAAGTAATATATATATATATAAAGATACATATATTTTTCTTTTGGATAGTATGTGTGGTGTATAGTCCTTCTGTCACCGGTTTTTACTCTGCATAGGCAATTGAGCATTGCATGCTGGACGATGCCGATGTCTACTTGCGCAGACAGTTTAGTAGAGGGTGTGAAAAAGATAAACACTCGTTTTGCTTCTCCCACTTTGCTCCGTAGTCTCAAATATCGTGAGGTTTCATGGAATGCCCATAGCGATAAGAACCGTTAAGCAGCACTTATGTGTGGGACCTGGATATAAATCATTTATTCCTCTTCTGGAGTGGGGACAATTCACGAGCAATGTCGCAGAATAAAGTGGGCAAAAGTCTTGCCGGATGTTTTTATTCAGATTTATTTCGTGAGTGCTATATCAATTTTACAGTTTACTTTTTCAATTTACAGTTTGCTTTGATGACAGCCTTACAGATCAATCAATTTCTAATTCATATGAGGCTGTGAGAAGAGATGTATACGAGTTAATGGAAATAGAAGGGTTGGTCCCCTGTGTTCTAATGTCTTTTGTGATCTGATTGAGGCCTTGAAAAGAAAGCCACGGGGTAAATCAACTTTAGCTTCCTGTCATCTAATGCATGAAACAGTTAATAAAGATCAGAAAACCTCTTCACCTCAGTGGATCTGGGAACAATTCATATATGAAGCACATACAAAATATTCAAATGGGTAGGGGGAATATTACAGTTGTCCATTGGAAAATGCCGTCTTTAAGACAAGAACCCTCACTCATCTGAAGGTGACATGCTTCATCATTAGGTTCCCTCCTCACACCTGCAACGAACGGTGCCTGGTGTGGGCTTCGACTCTCCAATGTGGAGGTTGATCAAGGGCAAGATATGCCACTAGTGGCTAGGCGGCCGCTACGAGCACTGCTCTATGCAACAACATTATTCTTCTATCTACAAAAGTGTCAGGCTTGCAGCTCCTCCTGAATACCTTTGTGAGTTTAGTGGACAGCCTGGACTGAGCACACATTTTAAGAAACTGGATGCTATGGTGGGTGGCACTAAAACGACTAAAACTAGAGCGTTTTTCAATGGGCAGTCCTATCAGTATGGTGGAGTCATTCACTTACTTAGAGTTGACATTTGGTTCTTCCAATAATTGGTTCTCTCACCTACTGCTCAGGAGACGTATTTACCAGGAGCATTGCTTCTGTTTTTGATTTTGCTTTTTGGTTGGGACATTATAAGTCCATAGAGTCTATGCTTAAAATTCATAAGGCCAAAAGTTTCTCCATAATGTCTTTTGTTAGTGACATTTGGGAGTATGACACTACTTCTACATTGAAATTGTAGAAAACAAAGCTCAGTCACATTTGTAGTTCATGAGAAACGGGGATAAGTTGATGAGACAGATGTTGTGCAGTTGTGACCTTTGTTTTTATGGTGTTCTGTGTGGTCAAAAACAGAATTAGATCAAGCGTCCAGAACGCTGTGGTTAGGTTATGTAGAGACCTATACATTTGGTACAACCTGGTGTACTTGAATCCCCCAACAATATTGTTAAAGGTGATTTAGCCTGGATCTATAAGGCTTTTTTAAACTGTAAATAAGTTAAGAGGGAATCATGTGCATTAACTAAAACCACTGTTAGTTCTTATCCACTGTTAAAAACCATTCTGTTAATTGAACCATACTTATTGATTGAAATACCTAATAATCATCATTTTTTACTGACAGGATTTACACTCAAAATTGTTCATCAATTGCTGGCTGTTCCGAAGGACTGTAATAAGGATTCTAATCTGGCTCCTTATAAATGTGATTCAGTTTCTAAACAGGACGCTTTAGATTAAATGATGTTCGGCCCTTTTTTATAAACATTTGCAGACGATTTTTATATGCCTTTTCTTGGCCAAGAAGCAGCACTTCAAGCAGGTTAGACATGCACTTGCATGTATTACCTGAGAAGCCCACTTGTTTTTATGTGGAATGTTTCTTATTAGGAGCAGTAAGACTCAGGATACTCATGGACTGAGTGTGATGTATGTTATTAAACCGTATTATCTTTAACTGTTTTACTAGGTTTTAATCAAATAAAGATAATAAATGATAAAGAGTCTGATATCTCTTAGTTACACCTCTGGGATGGAAGTATTGCTGACCCTTCTTACTCCCTGAATTGATGATGCATCTAAGAGTGCCTGAGGTGAGTTGGTGGGTGAAGGATCATTGTGCATGTTTAATCCCTGCTTTGTGTGTTTGTGGGAAAGTGAATGAGAAGGGGTAGAGTTGATCCAGTGCCTGGGGGGCTTTTGGAGTGAATATAGCTCTCTGGTAAGATAAGCAGTCTGACCACAGCTAGATAGTGTTTCTTCTTCCTGGCAGGAATAGGTTAAACCTGAGATGAGTTCAGGTGCTTGTTTTGTAGATTTGTATGCCATTATTTTACAATTTAACATTTAAAAGAATATATATTTCTGAAAATATTAATTTTCTACCAGTCTCTCCTTATTGGCATTTATCAAATGAGTGCAAATAAGCGTTTCAAACAAGAAAGGAAGTACGGAAATAATAACATATCCTAGTCTATGATCAATATCTAAAATGATAATACATGAGAGAACAGGATCATATGATCATTGGCATAGTATGAGACAAGCATAATGTACCACTGCACATTATTCTAAAAACGAAAAGTTACTGTAATGTAATCCACCCTTTCCAATAAGATATTCAACATGAGACTCCTAATCAGAAGGCAGCAGGGACTACTACCAGAACTTGATAAACTCTCCCAAATGCAGTAGGCACTCAGATATTTAGAGTTTACTTCCTCAGGAGAACATTATAGAGACTGGATATTACCCCTCTCACATCACTTCATTATTGGAAATACATCAGAACCGGGGGGAGTGGACTAAGCTAGATTGTAAACCGTGTCTCAGCTGTATATATGTCTATGGGAAAGATGTATCAAAGGGTTTTGCCCATTCTGTGTCTATGGGGAAATGTGTTCATACATATGGCCCTAAATCTGTCTTTTGTCCAGTTGGAGTTCTAGTTGAAGTTCTTCAAAGTTTGTCATTCTGTCCTTCATCAAGGCTTGATCTAAATGATCTATCGTGTTTGCCGACACCTTCAAAGAAAAATCAGCAAACGTCTTTCAGCACCATATTTCACCAAAGAGAATGATGGCCAAGCAAGTGACTTTGTACCTGCCATTGCTTGTGAGTGGAATTACTCGTAGTATATTTCTCTCGTAGAAATAAATTCATGGGTTTCAGGAATTATGCAGGTCTCTATGTAGCACATCAGGGTCTGATACTGTATTCATGATCTGCTTCTCAAGACGTAACCAGTCAGGTGATTACTTGTAAGATGAAAAAAGATGAGCTAAGTGAGCCAAATTATGATCCTAATAGCATGGGCTGATGCAGCCCGCCTGATGTTGTTGCTGCTTGCAACTGTGAAATTTGTGTTAAAATTGTTGCGGACTCCAGACAAGTCCTTGAGTGTTGATCATTTCATCAACTAAATATGAAGAAGGTTTTGAGAAAGATAATGGAAGCATGTAAAAGGGACAATTTTATCTGAGCATTGTGACCATTTTAACTGTTTGCACTCTGTCCCAGATCAGCTGGAGACCTGACCATTTACCAAAATCTATGTTGGTTTTGTTAATGAAAGTTGTCAGAGTCCTCCCCTCGTTCTTTTTCAAATCCCATCCAACAAATATTCTGAGACACTTAATGAGATGTAGAGACCATATAAATGGAGGCTTGTAATTGCTTTAGAGTTCTGAATTGCATTTAGAGGTATAGCCTCACTTTTAGACCAATTGATTTTGTTTTAAGAGAATGTGCCAAATAATCATATTAAGTCAAGAACTGCTGGTAGATAGTCTTCTGGATGGGCAAGGAGAAGCAAGATGTAATTTGCATATAGAAGTAAGTTTGTTTCCCCATCTCAGTTGCAATACCTGATATTAGCAAAGTAGATCGTATTTTAGCTGTCAAGGATTCAAGGGCCCTGAGAAACAAAATCAGAAAAAATAGTCACCTCTCTTATTCAATTATCATGATGAGGAAAGAAATTGAATGAAGCCATTGCATAGGACAGAGACTGCTGGAGTCTGCTATAACTGGAGAACATATCAGATTAATCTTTCCTTGAATCCCTCTCTAGTTAGGGACCAAAAAAGGCATGGCCGTTCTATGTGGTGAAAAGCTTTCTCTGCATCTAACGACATGTTGAGATATTTGTTCTATTTCATGCCAGATTAAATGAAAGATGAACCACGTGTTACTAGAAGAGCATCCTGGGACAAAATCTACTTGTTGTCTGCGAACTAAGTCTAGTATAGCCTTCTAGCACACCATAACGGGCTAAACCAGCCATTAAAGGCCCACTCCAGCGTTAAAGGTCCGAGCTGAAAATGAGGGCCTTTAACAAGGGAGCAGAACTTTAATTCCGGTATAGTCCAGCTATGGAAGGCTGTAAGGCTATTAGAACATTCTGCCATTGGAGGGAAGAATGTTTTATCAAATAAAAGATAGGTCTCATGGAGCTCGAGGGGATTAAAATCCCCTCAGGCTCTGTGAAGCCTTTGTTCACAGCAACAGCTGTGAATGAAAACATTGGAATGTTGCAGCTCTGGGCATCCACTGGCCATTAGAATCCTGGAGCACTCCATTGTTTTCAATTGAGCTCCCAACATTCCAATGTTCTAATATGAGTTTTCTCATTCACTGAGAAAGTACTTTCATACGAAATGGGCCTGAAGCTGCTACAAGTCCGAGGGTCTTAATCAAGTTTCAACAGTAGAACAATCATTGCCTTAGTAAACTCTTGCAGTAGGCTGGTAATTTCACATGTTTAAAGATTTTGATAAGTAGCGTGCCAACTGATTCATATTCTATATATCTATTCAGCCAAGATGTGAGATGGGAGTATTATCAGTTTAGCTTCTCTAGTACTGAGAGGTCGCATGCTGTATGATGAAACCGACTGTTATAGTTTTAAGACCAGAAGTCTACAGGTCTCTCTGTCCTACCCACGTTGTTTACATTTGATCGCTGGTAGGACTTTATTTGCTTTTGCAGTGAAAAGAGCGTTATGATCCAACTTTCCTCTTGTTAAGTTTTTTAGGGTTTCCATTGTTGGATTAGCCCTACAATGTATATTCAGTGTTAATAGATGTTGTTCAAAGTCGACTGCTTTTTTTTGTTCCCTGTGGCTATTTGCCAAGTCTTGTAAATTTAAATGTAGTATACTTGTAAAGCGCATAGCTGCCCCAGCAACGGGGCGTCCCGGCGCTGTATACCGCTGTGAAACCCTTCCTGGCTCCCCCTGTGAGATGCCCCTCCTGGGCACCCCCAAGGTTAAGCCAGGCATCCCAGCGCTGTTGGGGCCATTGTGGAGATTAAGCAAGCTACTGCCCAGAGTTGCAGCGTGGGACCCATGATTAGAGTAGGCGCCGAGGCGAGAATTATCGAGTCCGCGGACATTGAGCCCAAGATCCTGCCGCATCGGGAATTGAACCCTGGTCCCAGGTCTGATCTCTGCTTCGGGGTCTGCCGCTTCTAACCAGTGAGCCACACTTCTCCAGTATTTGACCTCTCACATATGCTGTCCTCGCAGCCCACAGAATCTGAGGTGAGTCATAAAGGAGTCGTTGAGTCCTCAAAAGTCATTCATTTAGGTTTGCAACTGATTTTTCCACAAGATCACAGACTTTCTACACTAGCATTCGGCAGGTCTGCAGGCAAGGATGGATAATACCTTTGGGAAAGATTGAGTTGAACATGTGAATGATTCGAAATACCAGCATTCAGGCTCCAACCTCCAGCTATCCGTGGGAGCATCTGACCTGAGAGTAGGAAATAATTGATCCTTGTTCCTGTTCCTCGAGCATAAGACTGAAAAGTCTATTTAAGTTCTCGTGGTTTAAGGAGGTCCTACCAAAAGACTATAGTCTGAGATTAGGTCCTGTGATAAACCCCTATTGTTATTCTAATTTCTCTTTCAAGGGCTAATTCTACCAGTTATCAGGTCTTAAACAATGCTCCAGTCAGTACCCAGTATGACAGCAGGGTGCCCAAAGGCTACAAGGAGCTGACTCACTCACGCAAAGAATTAGGCTTTGTCAGTGTTGGGAATGTAGACTGATCCCAGTATTACCTGGGAAGTTTTGAATGGCCATTTTAAAAAAAGGCATATCTATCCACTGGGTTAGACCTGGACATGCAGATTTTGCCAGAGACATTTTTACATATGAGACTTTCTGTTGAAGTGAGACATTATTCCAAGAGCAGTTCCAGGTTTTTATTTCCACCAACATGCCACATAGCCTTCACAACTTCGCCCTCTCCTCTCCTCTCCTCTCCTCTCCTCTCCTCTCCTCTCTTCTCCCCAACCTCAACACCTTCTATTGTCACCATGGTATCACTAAGCCAGTGGAACTTGGAATGTACATATAGACCCAATCAGAGTACAAGTTACACTACTTTCCACCTCACGAATTTCGTTTCCACCTCAAGAATTCGGTTGCGCGCGCTGCATCGCAAAATGCGAGGCAGGGTGTGCAACAAAATTAGTTTGCTTTATTTAAATGTTTACTTACCTCCGTTAATCCATATTTCGGTGTTTACTACCCAACCGCCCGCCTCGCCTCACCGCCCCACGGAACTCCCTCCAAGGGCCGCTACTGTATACCACTCCCAATTTCATTGACTGACCTTATCAAAGCCACTTGTGTTGATGAGTGCTTGAAGTTAGATATCACAGCTATGAGGTTAAATGAGTGGAAACCCATTCACCAGGCACTGCACTGAAGAAGCACAGCTAACCATACTGTCACTTTACCACATGTGACATGAGCTTACTGTAACTGCAGAAGGCTGCCTCATGAGAGAATCAAGACTAATCATCATGGAAAGTTTATGACAACAAGCCATACAATTGGCCACGAAGCACGTCAAGGCATGGTATAGATTAAAAGCTGGCAGCGCAGCAAGGTCTGGTTCCCAGCCCTTGACCGAATAGTGGAAGAGACTGTGCACAACTGCCTGGCGTGCCAAGCGACAGGGAGCCCTAGCCACCGTCTACAGTTTTCACTGAGTATGGGCCAGACACTCCATGGCAATGAGCCAGTGTTGACTTCAGCAGCCTTCCATATGGCTGATACATGCTGATAGTTATTGATGATTACTCCAGATACCCAAAAGTCGAAGTAGTGATGTCCACAGCTAGTTATTGATGATTACTCCAGATACCCAAAAGTCGAAGTAGTGATGTCCACAGCAGCCAAAGGGTGAGAAAACCATGGCAACTCATGGACTTATGGGAGAACTAAGTACTGATAACAGCTCATCATTTAATGTTCAGGAATGGGTCGAGTACCTTCAATCTCAAAGCCCATAACATCGCCGAATCACACTCGGGTGGCCCTTAGCGAATGGGGAAGTCAGCAGGTTCATGAGAACCATGGTGAAGGTTTTTCTAATTGCCATAACCACAGGTAAAATGTGGAAGGTCCAAAGTATACCTTTCTAAGAGAGTACAGAATGACCCCCCACATACTACCACTGTGATGTCGCCCAGCCAACCATGCCTAGGGCACGTGGTAACGGACACCATACTCCACCATCCCTTGTGGGCTGGGTGCCTGCCCCTGCGTAACAAATGTACAGCTCATCGGAATACACAAAATAACTATGCTAGTCATAAGTGGAAACGCAGACTCACCAAACCTCAGTTAGGAGACAAAGTGCTCATAAAGGACCACCCCCCAGGTGGGAAATTCTGCCTACCATTTGAACCCCACCATGGGTGTTCACAAGGATAAAAGGGACAATGGTCACTGCAAGCAGAGGGACCAACAGTGCTACTCTAAACATGTCCTTCTTTAAATGGTTCAGAGGTTTACCTGATGATGCACATCCAGACATGGACGAATCCAGCGCTAGAGAAGCAGAGAACCCGGATGAGAGATTTCGGTCTACTACCTCTGACACCCAAAGTCACAACCCAATGCGCCCCAAGGAGACCCTAGAAATCCACCCCAATAAGACAGTAGAGCTCTGTCCCTGAGGCTGCAGACTCTGAACAAGATAAACAACAAGGGAGCAAGAGTCAACCCCCTCCGCTGACCCAGAGAGGTGGGTCGCGGAGATATCATATAAAGAAAAACCCGATATCCTTGCAGAAGTACAAAGACTTTGTGTGGGATGGAGCATGTACCACGAAATGAAAGACTTTTGAATTGACTGTTGTCTTATATTTCTGTTGGAAGGTTGTTGTCAAAGTTTTATGTTTATGTCCAGGTCATTGCAGGAGACCTTGTTGGTGCCTGGTGTAGTGTTGTGGGCTGGAGAGCCCATTATGTGTGTTTGACCAGGAGTGACCATAGGGTTGTTACCAGCATGTGAGAGGGCATTGGAATGGCCGTGTGCTACTTCAGGATGAGAATAAAAAGCCCTTGCGCGTATGAAGGGGGGGAGTTCTGACAACTACCAAGTGTGCCGAGTCCATTATTGTTGCCGTCACCACAGGCTACACGACAGCCCCAACCAAAAAAGAGGAGCGAAGGAATGATGATTATACGGATACCATTGGTTGCAAAACAAATCAGAGTAGAAGCAGCTGAACTAAAATGTGGCAATTTTTCCTGAGGCCAGTCTCACCTACCAAGACATTTCATTTTAGTTCCATTTTCAGGTAATATGATGTTTATAAAAATGTATTTACCTGTTTAATTAAGTTATGTCATGCAAACAAACTATTTTGTAACCCTAAAGTTATACTATTGTCTCATTAATTGTAATTTGAAGTATATATTTTGTTAAAAACAAAAGATAAATTCATTTAAATTATATAAAATTAGTTTTTTTAAGTATTGCAACTTTTTTACATTTCTAATTAATTATAATCAAATACGTCACATTTTAAAATATATATTCTGCATTTTGTACACTATATTATGGATTTTGCTTATGTTAATATTAAAAGACAATGTTATTGTAATCTATATTTTCGCATTCTATCTTTTTTAACGACCGATATTTGTATAGATGACATTTTGGAATTAATAATGATTTTGTAATAAGTGTAGGGTTGACGATATTATGGTTGTTTATATTTTTACTTTAATATGGTAGCTTGATATTTGTGTAGACGATATACAATTAGTTGTACAGTCTACACAAGAAAGGGCATTTTGTCTTGCTAAATCCCTCCAGCATGTGAAGTTATTTACCATAAATTGTTGGTGCATGGTTCACTAAGTATTCTTCAAGTCTTGTAATTGTTGTCACTGGCTTTCCCTACTCCTCACAAGTTGCAGGCAGGTTTATCATTTTATTAATCACGGTTACAGGTACCCATCTATGTAAGAGCACACTACAGGACACGCAGAGTTCAAGGTCGCTAACAGAGGTCCCCATAGCCACCGCGGTGCAGGGGACCCCAGGCTTTCTTGTTTTGGAGGGGGGCCTTTCACCCTCAAAGCCATTACATTGCATGCCTTTGGGAATCAGAAATAGCGAAATGGTCGGGAAAGCCACTCTGCTTTCGGGGGCAGGCCCCTGCAGTGTAGGAGGGGCCCAACCATCCAAAGGACCCCCACTAAGCTCAAGACCAAAGAATGTCTGTTTGATCTGGGAGACGCCGGTTCCCTCATCACATTCTACATGGGGGGCACTGGCAGAGTTCAGAGGATCCCTTATGGGGTACACTGCCACCACCTCCAGTTCAGTGCATAAAAGAGCTTCCCAGAAAGAGATCATTCCTATGCACAAGGCCCAAGCTGTATTAAGCGCCCTATATAAATACTAAGGGGCTTATTTACAAGCCCCTTGGGCGACTTTTGCGTCACTTTACCCATGTTAAAAGTGACGCAAAAGTGGCGCAAGGGGGATTGCAAATCTGCCCCTAGGCATTTACGAATTAGAGATTAAATAATGCCAGACTTAAAACCTTATTTTTTTTCGCTTGACTTTAACACCCAGGCTTTTTCTTTTTCGTTTTTCAGTACTAGGAGCTATACAAGGTAAGGTGTCAGCGGTAAATATGACACTGATCTAACTAAATATTCAGCTTAAATTTAATACAGTAAAAGTCAATGTTTTATTTTACCAGAATTAATTATATTTGCTGCGCTCCACAATGTGTCACCACCCATCGCGGTAATGACAATTCACCAGCTGCCAAAGGGAACCTTGATCGAATTTACCCAAATGCGTGGCTCGACGCTTCCGGTAACCAGCAACAAATGTACTGTGCTACTACCTCGAGAGTCTTGCAACATGCCACGTCCTAGTAATGGCAGCTCATTTTATAACAGATTGCACGGTGTTCCCATTATCCCTCTGCGGTAGAGGATCTGCTTAGAGAGCTGTTATTCAAGCCAAATTGCTCACTCCGGTGCACTTTAGCTGCTTTCAGCATCTTTCTTGTGCGGAACTTTGGAACAATTATTTCCTGCAGCTTCAGGAAAAGGATCGTGCGCTGCTCTGACTGCAATAACTTCTGGATTCGACGGTAATGCGATTGCAGTACGTTTGCAGCACGAACTATCTGTCCTGTGATGTGTGTGTAATTGCAACACCCATGACACATGAGGCTATGAAAGGTTCGTTCTAGGTGTAGGCACGAGTTTGAACCTCGACAAGACCAACTTTGCCCTTTCTCCTTCGCCCCTTGACAATTGAAAATTGTTTGAAATGGGGTAAAAGCTGTTATTTACAGTGCTTAGAATCCTGGAAACTGTGTATTCAGTGAAATTGAAGCGAGGTATTGTTCCCACCAATTTATTAAAAAGTATACCTTTAAGTAAGGGGAAATATGAGATTTTCCCCCATTGGGTTTTGACATGAAGCCCGAAGTCAAAAATAGTCTATGTTTCTGTGAAACATCCATTACTCCTATCATCCAGGACATTTGCAAATCTATCCCAATGCATGAACCCTGCTAGGGAGGCACTGTAAATCTAACAGCAAGTCCTTTATTTGTATCTTCGGTGAGTATTGTAGTCTGCTGGTTACAGTTTATCACGAAGGAGAAGCCCCAAAGTGGGGTATAACCTTGCAGTCTTCTACCAATCCTTGTGCATCGCCTTTGCCCATTCTCCCTAGTGTTGTCATTTCTGTCTCTGTGTTGGTCTATTCCTGGTTGAGATAACTCTATGAACCTAGCTGAGCACCTGTGTGTGCTCTCGCTCTCATTATCAAAGTGTTCTCTGCCTCTGGCACTGTTGTCTGTTGATAGAGGGTTTCATAGGGCACCTTACTAATTGTCTTCTAGAAAAGAATTGACAATATGGGTCAGTCATTACCCAGTTCATTGTGAGTCATTTCTTCAACGTTAAAATAATGGCAGGCTTTGCAGAGCTGCATGGGTGACACCTGTGGCCTTCATGTTACTATAATGAATGCATTAGTTCACTGGGCTATCATGGGGTGTCAGATGTTTTGGCCTTCCACCAATCCATGCACGTTTGTTCCATGAATTTTGCAGAACATGTGTCTGTGTGTGCATGCATGCATGCTTTGTATGTGTGTATTCTAATCTCAAAAAAAAAAAAGAAATCAAAGTGACTATTCTTGTCATACGGGCAGTCTGCCCCCAGTTCTTATGATCAGGTTCAGACTTGCTGTTGGTGAGTGAATGATCCCTGATTATCGTCTCACTCAGCTTTATAGTGGTTCTAACTAGGTTCATTGTATTGCATCTGTTGATGTTATTATAGTGACAATGGGCTTGAACAAATAATTTCAGCAAAATTTGAAATTCGGTAAAATCCTCCTTTTCTACACCACCTGATAAGTAAGTTTTGGTTAAAAAAAACTGACAGATTTGCTCTGCAGGCAAACAGGAAAATTAGCATATTTGGTTCCTTATCATGAAGGGATTTCGATTGCCTGGCAGTAGAAGTTCAAATTAGACATCCCAAAGGGCTTTATTCTGTATGGCTAAAAGGCTGACCAATTAGAATAGTGCCCTGTGGTAGAACCATACTGTGAATACCCCTATTGCAAACTGACTGTGACTAATATGTTGTATGTCAGAATACTGTAACCAAAATATTGTCTGACAAACATTTGGACTCCTAAATATTGTTTACAAAAAATATTGGGTGTAAATTTTTTGTGGTGTACATTTTCCATTATTAACTCCAATTGAGCTACATATTTATAAACAATATTTAGGACACAACATTTCTGTCAGAAGATATTTTGTCTACGATATAATGGAAATGTCACTGTGAGATGAGGATTGCTTAGGGATATCACAAGCTAATCATTTTTTCTCAGTATATAACAATCAGAAGATAACCCCTTAATAATAGCAAAACTTCCCCAGGATTTGTTTTCCATTTGTCTCAGAGTGGAAGAAAACATTCCCAGGCTAATTCATAAGCTCAGATATGGAATTTCAAAATTGTGTTAAGAATATGTATTATTATTGGCCAGTCTGATAAATGTGTGTTTTTCATTTTCGGTCCATCTCAAACATAGTTACATCTTTCACCTTTCCAACAAACCAGAGTTTATCAGTGCTTCTTGTGTTTTAGTTACATTGTGTACTAGACACAGTCAAGCCATGCAAGACTAGAGCTTAGTTCAGGTGAAATATCTGGCCATGGCTCGGCTTTTGACCAATGGAGAGCGGGAAGTCAAAATAGAGCCAGGCCAAGCACCCCAGTCCTGCCATTTTCCCTCCTTAATGTACTTCTGTTTAGAAAGTATCACTTACAATAAATGTTTCTCCATGAATTCAGGTAATGTAATGTAATACATTAAACACAGGTTGAAGGAGTATTACTAATACGTGAGAAATATATCTTAAAAGGGGCTTTGCTTCCTCAAGGATACGAACAACTTGTGCATTGAGAGGTGAAATTGTGATTTAATACAATACAGGTTACTGAAGAATTATCCCAGGCATCCTCACCATTTAGCTCCTAAGTTAAACAATACATTTGTCTGTTTTCCTTCCACAAAAATGTCATGAACGGGAGACTTCCTATTGCCATTTTCAACTTGTAACACTATCTGCCCACATTCAAAGTCTGAATCGTCTTCATTTTCTACAACCACCTCTATGACAATAACAGTATTTTTCCACCTTTGTCATTACATTTACTTTGGTAGTGACCTTTCTTGCCACAGCTCTTGCACAGAGCTTTCAATACCAGACACTTTCTGTGAAAAACTAAGTGATTCTTACGCCCACATTGCAAGCATTCTCACAGATCTCTGTTTTCTCTCTGAAGTCTTTGCTTTTCTCTCTGACCACTTTACAATTTATAGACTCTTGCTTAAGTTTCACCTCATTAGCATCTCATGTCACATCTTTTTTAATTATATCAACACATTTTAATGAGTGCTCAAATTTCTTAACTATTAACAAAACTTCTTCTAAGGTGAGATCACCTTTCATGTCAAATGTATATTTCCCTTTGGATACGTTTCTTTACAACGGCTCCACATCCACTCACATAAGTAGAACCAAAACCAATGGGAGCACAAATTTGCAGGATATCGAAACACTTATAGACTCAATTTAATAAAAGCCTTAAATCTCAAGTACATCCTATTAAGTGTTAAAAAATCGAAAAACATAAATCATACAGATTTAATGATATAAAAATAGGAAAGGACTTTCAAAATACATCAAGACGTTAAACGTAAAAGTACATAAAACCAACATATTGCAAGAAATCACTTCTTTGTCAGGAGAGGAAAATTTATAATTTTTGTCCTGAAGAAGGTGATTTAGTTTTCCTAATGCACCGAAACGTGTTGACACTTTGTTTGTTGTTAGATTTGCATTATAAAGAACCACATTCTGACAAAGAATTGATTTCTTGCAATATGTTAGTTTTATGTACTTTTACGAATTAATGTCAAGGTGACAAATGTGATTGTCTTTTTTAAAGTCCTTTCAGATTTTTATATAATTAAATCTGTATGATGTATGTTTTTAGATTTTTTAACACTTAATCTGATGTACATGTGATTGAAGGCGTTTATTAAATTGAGTTTATAAGTGTTTCGATAGTCTGTGAATCTGTGCTCCCATTGGTTTTGGTTCTACGTATGTGAGTGGATGCGGAGTGTTTGTAAAGAAGCGTATCCAAGTCCAGTCACATTATGCATAGTAATATTCCTTACAACAGGAATACGAGTTGCCACACAGTTTGCATCACCCTGCTGTACTTTTGCATCACCTTACTGTACGCCTTCCCTTCACTCGTCTGCTTCCTTTTAGAGAGGCGTGCCTATCACTGTGAATGCACAAGCACTAATAGCCTTTAACAGTTGCCAATGTACATGAGCCTAAAAAGTGGTATGTCTATCGCTTGAACCTCGTAGGCACCTATGATAAATGTAACATTATTTTTACCCTTTGTTGGATCTAAAGTGTGCCTGTTGCTGTAAAATGTACTGTGCAAGCATTAACTTGCACAACACACTTGCCTACTCAAATTGCCCTTAAATAATCAAAGGTGTGCCCGTCACCGAAGCTCTGGAGTGCAGGCAATTAAAGCAAACGGTTGCCTGTTGCCAAGAACTTTGTGAATCCAATGTGCACAATCTCAACAACTCAAAATGGCTGCTCCAACATCGAAACCTGTTATTTCCTATGGGCAGTTGAGGCTGATTTTCTTGCTCATTGATGCAGAGCACACACGTTTAATTACCGCTTCTAGTGGAAGTTCTGCTTAAATCTTGTGCACAAACGTGTGAAGCTTTCATCTGCCACAGGGCTCACATTGCTCTTCTTTCATGCGAGGACCTTGTCACAGATGCCTGCACGTGTGCCAGGTCCCGCCCTCACACCGAGGCCAATCAAAAAATGCAGCTAGGAAAAAGGCGGCTACATTAATACACGTGGAACTTCTCAGTGACCGTTCAGGTTTACATTAAATACTCTTTACCCATCTTGTTCAGGCCACATCATCTCTTGAGCGCAGACCACTTAGATCACCATGCCCTCTAACTATTGTTCCTTTTATTGTTGGGATGTTGTGATGACTTCTCATACTTGACTGCACATTCTTGCTTCTTCTGTTGTTCTTTGCGTTCCCTCTGTATTTACTTTGTCACTGTGTTAAAGGGTGCTTTGCTTCCTCAAGGATTCGAACCACAGGCACATTGGAAGGTGAACATGTGATTTGACACAATACAGGTTACAGGAGAAACGTCCCATCCATCCTCACCAGCCAAGTTCGAGTTGAAATTCAAAGCATTACATTCTTTACAGAATATTTCCTACTAAAAGGTTCCATTGGAATGTGACAGTCTGTTATAGTTAGCTTGTGTGACTTCCCTGCTGCTCAGCTGGTGTGGGTCTATGGAATGCCTGATGACATCATAGTATCTTGGGTGCCTGGCTTGTGTGTGGAGTGGCAGTTAATGGCAGGCAGGCTGAGCGGCAGGGAGGCCAGGCCGCTCCTGGTGTTATTTTTTGTCATCTTTACTTATTTACTTGAAGCCTAACTTGAAACTAAGCTTAATTAAAACCAGCGTGTTATATATACCTGGCTCAAGGACTTCTTTAATTACAACATTTTTTGGCAACGTTTGGAGAACCTACAGCCTACATAAACAGCCTATTTACAAAAGAACCTACAGCGTGCAGAAAGGAGAAAGTATTAAGGAAAAAAGAAAAGAGACTGTTTATTTCAAGGAACCTACGCTTTGAGAAAGAAAGAATGGAACTAAGAAGAGACTGTGTAACATAGAAACGCCCTGGTATGCCCTACCAGTGTCCTATACTATTCGAACAGCCTGAAGAATGAGTGTTTGAGAGTTATTTACTCTGATCTGAAGCAATTGATATGTGATGTTTGGCACATATCTCATGTGTGAAGACTGTGGCTGACGTAAGAATATCTGCCTACGTTTTGAGGTGTGCATGTCTTCAGGGTGACAAGGAGCTGTGTGTAGCGTCAACAGCCCGTCAAGGAACCCGCTCCAAAGGAGATTTTAATGAGACGGTGGAGAACAGCACAAGTTTTTAATCCCTGTTTATCTATCAACTGGCTGGTAAGGAGAGGTTAAAGGGGGTGTTGGGCTGTGAATTGTGCCCACTATGACGGCCACACAGTGAAAGAGCACTGGATTACTTTGTTGTGGATGGCAGTTAGTGCGGAGTGCAAGGGCTCTGGCTGTTGTCTATTAACGAAGTGTGACCTTGGAGACTGTGCTCATTTTTCTTTTGAGGTCATTGAAGAAAGCTGAGTGTGACTGACGATGTTTAAATAAGAAGATTCAGTCACTTTGACACCGTGGAGAGAGACTGCCGCTGGGGGGGTGATCTGTTGTGGGAAAGTCGGCACGATATACATGTTTTGTGGGCATGTTTGCAACGCAAAACTGAAAGTTTTTGTTGAAATACTTTCCCCCGCTGCAACTGAAAACATTTGGCAGTTGCTTTTCTCTTTGAAAATGTTTAAATTACGGCGCGTGTTGCGCATGTCGCATGCACTCTTACTTGATGATGCAGCCCTGCAGACCTTTTTTGGAAGCTGTTGTGACGTCTTCCTCTCTTTCAGCTGCCCAGTCACGCTTGCATGCAGCAGTGCGTAGCGAGCCTTCCGGCATGTCGTCAAGAAACGTGCCTACATTTTGGATTTAGAAGTTTTCCCCTCTTGGCAACCTTCATTGCGGTGTGTTTTCTTTCCAAACCGCGTTGCAAATCTTGCCTGGTGGCGAACTTTCAGTGCCACAAGAGGAGTAAGGACATTGGGCATATCGTTGAGGAGGAAAATTGAACTTTTGACTGTGTTCCAGTTGTTTTCTCAGAATGAAGTTTCGGCACTTCAGTTGAATGGCGGTGTCCAGCCTCAGTTCTCCATAGGCTCTCAGTCGATTCGTATACACTACCCCACGTGAGTTCCCTGTCGCAGAATGAAACCCTGAGAGGAGACATCGGGTGAGAGATCGCTCACCGGTGGTCATGAACTTTTAGCATCTGCAAGAATTTCCTCTTCTTATTGTTTTCACAATCCAGAGGGTAGTTGTGGGTGCCAAAATTAGGGTGGTTAGTGCCCTATGGTGGTTTATCTTTGGGTGGTTTCAGGGTGGTCAGTTGTGTTAATTGGGTGGTGGTGTATCACTTTTATTTTCGGGAATGGTGATGAGTTTGTGGGGTAGTAAGTGCCCGTAGTGCAGAGTATTTTACGGTGGTTAGTCCCATACGCTGGTGAGTTTTTGGGGTGGTGAGTGCCCCGTGCTGTTTGTTTTAGGGTGGTGAGTGCCCTACAGTGCTGAGTTTTTGGGGTGGTGAGTGGCCCGTGCTGTTTGTTTAAGGGTGGTGAGTGCCCTACGGTGGTGAGTTTTTGGGGTGGTGAGTGCCCTGTGCAGTTTGTTTTAGGGTGGTGAGTGCCCAACGGAGGTGAGATTTTGGGGTGTAAACTGCCCCATGCAGTTTGTTTAGGGTGGTGAGTGCACTACGGTGGTGAGTTTTCTGTGTGGTGAGTGCCAGGTGCAGTTTATTTTAGGGTGGTGAGTGCCCTCTGCTAGTGAGATTTTTTTTAGGGTGGTTATGGTGAGTTTGAGGGCTGGTTAGTGCCCCAGTGCAGTTTATTTTTATTTCCGGAAATTTGGGGGATTTTCATTCATTTTGTGATATGCTAACCTGGGCCTTTTTACGCTTGTTATAATTTGTTTTCCCTGAGGGAGGGGGATGGGGCAATGTAAATGTTTAGTTTGAGAATGCATTGCATACAGTAGGTGTTAATGTCAATCTCTTTGGAATGCATTGTGTTTTCTTTTCACAATGCATAATGTCAATCTCTTTAGAATGCAATGTAAATGTTTTCTTTTCACAAAGCATTGTTTATTTTCATTGTATATTTTGATGGTTGTTCACATTTCCTTCCTCCACTTCTGAATTGTGGTTTCCCCAAGGAAGGGGGATATGTTATAGTTAACTTGTGTGGCTTCCCTGCTGGTCAGCTCGTGTGGGTCTATGGAATGCCTGATGACATCATAGTATCTTGGGAGCCTGGCTTGTGTGTGGAGTGGCAGTTGATGGCAGGCAGGCTGAGCGGCAGGGAGGCCGCTACTGGTGGGGTTTTTGTCATCTTTACTTATTTACTTGAAACCTAACTTGAAACTAAGCTTAATTAAAACCAGCGTGTTATATTTACCTGGCTCAAAGACGTCTTTAATTACAACACAGTCACATTCTATTTCAGCTCATTTAAGTACCAAATTACCACAATATCCTATTCCGTTGATTTCTCAATACTTCTCACACAACTGCAAACACACCATGGACGTCTCTCCCTCACTGAATAATGTCAATACAGAATCCTACTTGCCGTCTGCCACTAATCCTTTTATGCAATAATATTCGACCCAACAAGCAAAGATTTTGTCCGGAGCAAATGAGATGTTTTTGATTTTCTATCACATTCACAAGTAATGCCCTGTAACAATTTTAAAGACGCCCGAAGCAAATCTGCGATGTTTGTGTGCACATGTAATGCACACAGATTATGATCTGCTTCTAGTCAGAGTCTCTTAAATCTTTGTGAATATGACGTAATAATGCAGCTTTTGTAAATCTGAGATGCCCTAGGAATCTTTTTCAGAAATTAATCGAGTAAATTATCTTTATATTTGCAATATTTGGTAAATAATTTGTCTAAATTAGAGAAAGGCATAGTATATATTTACCTGTATGGCCAGGTGTCTCTCGTAGGTGACGAAACTGTTTCTGCATTGCCATTCTAACATTTGTTTGCTCAATTATGTCCTCATCAGAACCCTCTCATGCTATTGCTTACTTATTCCCCATGTCTGACAAAACAGTTATTCTGGAAATGTCCCTCAGTCAGAAGTTACAATATTACGTAAACAACTTACAATATGTGAATTTGACATATTGTGTTCTGAGACCTGAGGAAAGTGGCTGAAGAACTGCCATTAATATTAGTGTGGACAGCTGCACTGATCGTTTTATATCCCATATGGTATTGATTGCATTATTTAAAATACTGGGCAGCAGATTAAGTGCGAATTCAGCATCACCTTTCTTCGTTTGAAATTCACAATGTAAGCCTAGCCTTTAAGCCACACGTGATTCCATGACTGTATTGAATAATCCTGGGCATATGTAAACATGATCCTTTTACTTGGGCTCCCTCTTCCACGTGTTAAAGTTGTTTTCCATGTGTGGGAGGTCCTTTCAACTGGAAGGGCTTAAGCTATACCTGGCTGGAGAAGGACAATGGATGCTGGCAACCATAGGTTGAAATCTCCATTGTAAGATAGGGTCCCAGTGAATGATCCTTACCGGGGACTTGTTACTTCACTCCTAATCTCACCAAGCTGTTCAAGAGTCTGGATGGCTGGATTGAAAAGCATTTTTCTCTACTACCCACATTTTTGAAGAATAAGTTGAAATAAGTCTACACAGTTGATATAATTCTAGCAGAGTTTAAACTAGCAAAGGTTTTGTCTCAGGGGAGCATGAGTAGACGAATGTTGAAACTAATGCTAGCAAGCATAGGCCTCACAGGAAGGTAAGGAGGGATGAGGAATCTTTTTTCTAGGGTGGCAACCCATAGTTCAAATGCATTCTGTAGGTTTTGGAGATTGTTAGTTGGTACAAGCTCCTGTCAGTGCACCATGTTATCATAATTCAGTGGGTCCTGCTGGCAACAAGACTTTTGACAAGCTAATACATTAAGTCCCTTCCAACGCTCCTCTTCTCTTACTGTAACCTTCAGGACCTAAATTAAGTGATAGTAACCCCTCCTTGTTCCTTAGTCGAATGTTCACCAATTGTTTGGCATGCTGCTTTTGCTATTTAAAATATGAATTCATGCTAGGAAATTATAGATAGAAATAGTTCTGAAGAAGATATCTGAATGCTGATTTACTACCCGAAGACCTTGGTTCTAAAGTCAGCATGAGCAGCTAAACGAAAATTGTGTTACTCTTAACAAATCGCTTTATTTACCTGTGACTCAAATTGCAAACTGTGTAGTGTTTTTAAGGATTTTTTTATGTGTTCAATCTAAATGAATGCATTTATGATTGTCTGCCGTTGCAGTTTAAATACATATTAAACAACAGCATAGTGTGTTGCCTAATTCTGTCTCAGCTACATGTTCTCATCTCTCTTCCAATGACTTCCTGGTTTCTGTAATCCAGTGTCTATCATACCCTATACCTGCCATACTGTTCCATGAAGTACCCCTCAAATCTGTGATGTTTCTGCAACTATACAAATATTCAGTGACATAGCAAGGGGGGGGGGGGGTTGCGGTCCACCCCAGGCTGCATGAGTTTTGGGTCCCCCCTGCTCTTACCAGCAGCCGTCGCAGCAAACAAATGCAGGAATCACCAGTGCCCCCTCCCCAACCTGCGACTGATGATTAACTTCTCTTTGCTGCTGAGTTTGTGTTCTATCGTATAACTTTAGAAACTGTCATCTTTTGTGAGTACAAAATGTTAGGCATTTCCCTTGTATTTGTGAGAACAACCTTGTAAATCCAAATGTTTGTGCTAGTGCATGCAAATCAATTGATTCTGGGTTGATAGTCTGCCAACAACCACACAGTGCAAACACCAACTCTGTAGCAAATTTGCCCATAATCTACCAACCACTCTTCCTTCCACAGTGAAACAGACTGGGCAACAATTCATGTACTATTCTGGCTTTATTAAGAGTCATTAATCAAATAAAAACAAGTGCTTGGTGATGAGGTCGTTGAATACTGTATAGCTCTTAGTAATGTATATAACAAATCATCCATATAATAGATGTGTTATTAGATTATATCAATAACAATCAATCACACATTGCAATATAGTTGAATACACAAAACATCTATCTCTCTGGTCATGGCCCTTGTAGAATAGCCGTTACAATTTTGTTTTTCAGTTTGAGAATACACTTTACCATCAGATTGGAGGCACTTCAATAAGAAACAACTTTGCTCTTAACCTGGCATGTATCTATGGGCATGATTTGTAAACTTGATTTATTTACAATGAATGTAATTCCTTTAGAGACAACATAAAGCTATTTTTATCATCTGTAGAGAAAAGACAGCAGCAAACACATTTGTACAAGGGCTCAATTAACTAGCCCCTCATTTGCAGTTAGCACAACATATTTACTGAACTGATATATCCTTCCTAGATCTCCTAATAGAAAAAGGCGTCTTAACCAGTGAGTTATACAATAAACCAAGGGGCAAAATCTCATTATTACTGGCAGTCACCATCCTACAACCTTAAAAGCAATGTACCATTTAGCCAATTACTTAGGGTTCAGAGGAATTGTACAAAAATAACAACAGATGATGAGCAAACTAAGGCACTCAACAACATATTAGGAGGCAGGAAAGACTAACATAAATAAATAAAGGAATGATATAAACATGTACAGAAAAACAAGAAAGATCAAGCAAGATGCCCTTTTGGAAACAAGCATTTAAGAACCAATAGACAGTCTACCACTTGTCACTACTTCCCCCCAGTCTAACAAATACTGGAATATTTTAAGTGTAAGTGAAACAGAAAAAAGCATGTTTTCATGTAAGAAAGCATCTTACAATATGACATTGAGAGAAGAACCCAAGCCACTGCTGAGCCATCCAAAGACCACAAAACGATTCTCCTCCATTCTGCTGCTCATTTTGCTACATACATTTTCAAAATTCACAGAGTAGAAAGGTAAGAGGGCCCTCGTTTCTCCTATTAGGAACTGGAAGTAATCTGGGACAAACTCTACCAGAAGTATCCTCAGCTTTACGGGAGAGCATAAATGCAGCTGAGCGATGAGGCATGGAATGAGATCTTGAAGGATATCACCATGCATTGCAGTGAAGTGAAAATTAACACCTGCAGAGCTAGAGAGTGCTGCAAATACTGGGAGGACTTCTGACACTGCACAAGGTTGAAGGAGGAGCAGCACAGGTGTATCCTCCCAGCCTCATTATCGTCTCTGTTGGACTTAGCCCTCTCTGCAGGGTCAAGCCCAAACTTTCTGCCTTCCTCCGTCTTGTTTTCTGAACGTGTTTCTGTTGGCTTTTAATACCCTGTGCACTCTACCACTGTTATCCAGTGCTAAAGTGCTTGTGCTCACTCCTGTACACATGGTAAAATTGTTCTACACCCAACTGGCACACTTAATTCACTTATAAGTCCATAGTAAAAGGGGTACTCCATGTAACCTGAGCCTGTATCAGGGAAATTAGTTACCACCAGTATTCAAGCAGCTGGGAGGGGTCGGTCACCCAGGGTGCCCTTAAAGCTTTAGTTTTTGGGTATACTACTCTCACAGGGAGAGTCCAGAGCTTCAGATGAAGGGGCAGGGGCTGGAAACAATTCAGAGTGGGAGGATCAGTGGACTAGGGGTTGCCAACTCTGAGAACATGGCACCCCAAGACTGACCCTGGTGAGGCCACATCTGAGATGGAGGCTCTCTACGCACTGTCACAGAGACCGAGGGCTGGAGAACTGAACCAGGCCGACCCCTACATGAGGAAGAGATTGTCACTCTTGAGAGGGGTGGTGGGCGCCAGGTACCAGGCTAGCCTCAGGGTACAGCCCCTGGAGTGAAAGGCCAGTCTCAGGATTCCATCTCATGACTGGTAGGAGGTAGAGTAGAAGAAGAGAGCCTAAGACTTGGGGCTGTTGCCTCCAACTCTGAACAGAAATATACAGAAAAATTGATTCATCCAAATGTGTTTACTGTGTGTGATGTTATAAGTTAACAATAACATAAACAAATTCTTCGTTGCTGTCAGAAAGAGTACCTACTGTCATCCTTAAGTCATATGGGTTGGACCCATTAAGAAACATTTGGGATACGTTTATTCATTAAAACGTTGTCAGCATAGTGGATTTTTCTGAGTGGACCACTGTTGCTACGTATCATCTTTATAAAACTGGCATTTCTAAAATAGTAATGGTAATTCCAACTTTGCCAGCAAAGAGTATTTATCGTTACCATTCCAATGATATTAAACATGACATAGCTATTCCTTCTCAATCAGGAATTACAGATTTAAAGTGCAATAAGGAATTCCCAATGTTAATCTATGAGAGGGGTAGGCTTCATAGTAGAGAAAAATAATTTAAGGCATATTTCACTACCAGAGCATGTAAAACATAATGTACATGTCCTACTTTTTACTTGCACAGCACCCTGCATTATGGGTTACCTCAGGCCTACCTTAGTGGAGACTTATATGTATAAAAAGGGGAGTTTTATGCTTGGCAAGGGCTTTTAAATGCCAAGACGACATGGCAGTGTAAACTGCACACACAGACTCTACAGTGGCAGTCCTAAGAAATGTTTAAAGGGCTACTTGTGCGGGTGGAACAGTCAGTGCTGCAGGCCTCTAGTGGCATTACATTAACAGGCCCTGGGCACAGGTAGTGCCCTCTACTAGGGACGTTCAGATAAATTAAAAATACCAAATGTAGATAAGTCAATGAAACCAGGTTTAGGGGAGAAACACATGCACTTTAGCATTGCTTAGCAGTGGTAAAGTGCTCAGAGTCCTAAGGCCAACAAAAAGAATACAGCAAAAATCGTCCAAAAGCAGGCAAAATGGTCGAGGAACACCACCCTAAGGATCTCAGGTCTAACAATAACATTGGATTACCTTATTACATTTAATACGTTATAACGTTTGCTTGGTACATGTAGAAATGTGCTGTTTAGTGGCTGTAGAATTGTAATTTAAAACCAACTTTAATGGAAAAGGTGGATTTTAAATCACACTTCTGAAAATACAGTTTTTAGAAATGTGGCATTTTCTTGTCCTAACTATGTGGTGCCAGCAGCTTGTATCCTAGATCACATGTCTGGGTGTAGTTAGCCTATGTGAATTCCTCCAAGACAGTATCACAAAGGGGGACTGAATGTTGGCAGGATGGGCCATTATGACCTGATTGGGGGTGGGGGGTGGGGGGGGCAGAGCTGTCTCTTCCCACACTTGCACTTCAAAGGAGCTGCCTCTGCCCAGACACAAATAACTTCGCACTAGCCTTTTGTGACTCTAGACATCCTGAGACCAGGGTAGAGAGGCAGGAAATTCCAGTACCATATGTGGGGGGAAGTCTAGAAGTGTCTCCGACTTTAAAGCAGACACCAGAAATAAGTATTGAACCCTCAGACCAACTCTTTAGTATACTCCTGAATCTGTTGATACATAAGAAGAATGACTAACCTGCTCCTTGAGGCCTAGCCTATTGTCTAAGAAGGTAGACTGCTGCCTTCATCCCAGGCTACCTGAAGGAACTTCAAGGGTCAGCTGACTGACCTTCTATTCAGAGCTATGAGGACATAGCAAGCCCCAGAGGCCTCCCTGCAACTGCCCAGCTGAACTGGTGCAACTGGACATGCCTGAGTCCTGATGGCCTCTGCAAGAGTGAGCCCCTGATCCCCAAGAGGGGCATCCCCAGGTCTTAGTCCCTTGGGTGGTATTAGAGTGCATTCCTCTGAAGAAGAAGGAAAAATCCTGATGTTTTGGGGTCTTTGTGACCACGAATAGTCCAGTCTGCACTGAGATCTCACCAATGTGACGACCGCCAACACAAAACTCTACACTTCTTGCTTCAGCATTGACTGCTCATGGTGACTGCCAACTTGAAACTCCAGCTATGATTGTCTACGATGCACAACAGGAATGCCCCCGGTCTGATCTTTGTGCTATAGCACAACCACCCACAATGAGTTTCCTACTCCTCGTACTTAAACAGAACTCTTTGCATAGACCTGGACAGATTTTGAGAAGTTCTACTTTGCAGAACTCCGGGAGGTGCCGAAAAAACTCTGCCACAGTCCGCAGAGTTCCGCCAGCGATGGAGTCTATTAAGACTCGCACTGATTTTTAGTCCTGGAAGTTTTTCCCGCACTGTAAAATCAGTGTGAACAGCACTACGCAGCACACCAGTGTGCGTTGCTGCTTTCTGTCACTCGAGTAGAAATTCTATTGAGCGGCAGCTTCCTCAAAGCATGCAGCAGATTTTCCAACACGAGCGGTGTTATTGTATACATTTCTCATATACTACATTTTTTTAATTTGTTTTTACAATTTTAGTGTGTGTAGTATATTTTATTGCAGACGGAAGCTTTATAAAATATGCA
Source organism: Lissotriton vulgaris (assembly GCF_964263255.1). Taxonomy (NCBI): domain Eukaryota; kingdom Metazoa; phylum Chordata; class Amphibia; order Caudata; family Salamandridae; genus Lissotriton; species Lissotriton vulgaris. Next base: position 1,374,397,975 of record NC_141693.1, read on the forward strand.
TCTATACTTTTTGAAAAAAGTGTAGATCAGCATTGTCATATGGTCTTATATATTGTTTGATTTACTAATGTTAAAGCATATCATTTAGTTAAATCCTAATTAATTCATTCGTCCTAGACAGTCAGTGGCATAACAAAAGTTGATGGGGCCCCCTGCCACACACACGGAGGGGCCCCCATTCTGGATTTAATCTGGAGCTATTGGGCCTAAGTACTGTGCTGAGGGGGCCCCCTGCAGCTCGAGGGCCCCCCTGCACCAAGCGGGCTGCGTGGGCCTGTGTTATGCCCCTGAGACAATGTGAAACACACGTTTCAGATTCAGAGTAATCTAGACACAAAAATGCATTCTGACATGTTACGTATATGCAATGTACAATTGCATGTATCAGCCACCAGAATGCAACAATACCATGAATTGTAGCAATCAATCATTTCCTGGCCATGACCTTCAAATTTTGCATATGTTTTTTTTTTTGGCATCATACGGTAATGCTAGCAGGACAGTGTCTTAGGAAGTCAAGGTGCCCAATATACTAAGGTGAAAGCCCTGCATATATAATATTACATTAATAAAAAAGCTTAATTAGGATTTAATATCTGCTTCATGAGCTCCATAGGTAACCAGAGTTGCCCACAGTTAAAAGAGGCATATGGGATTTATAATCTTGCATAACAAAGGTGAGTGCGTAGTGTGACAATTTCATTCTTAACATTTAGTACTCCAATAATGATTTTCTTTTTTTAAATGATGGTGCAGACTTATGCAGGTGTGATTTTTTTTCTCCTCACACTTCCAGGCAGCCAAGACAAAGTGGGGAACAATGGGACCAAAGCCAAAGATGCAAGAGGGCTTTGTCAGCTAGGATGTCACAAGAAGAGCAGATCATCACAGAGGAGAAGGAAGAGGCTGCAAGCAAGGTTTTTCAAGGCCATCAAGGGTATGGTCGATCTGGACACCACATGCCAAAAAGAGGAAGATGATACAGCTACGCTGGGTCAACAAGAAGTTATATCTTTTGTCTACCAGTGCAAGGCATCTCTGCCATCAGTGTCTGAATTTGCCCCTTCACAAGCCAAGAAGCCTCACATCAATAGGGCCTACAGCTGCATCACTGTTACTGTTTCTCCTTTTATAAGTATCAGCCCAGAAGATCAGCAGCTAAGGCTGAGATCCCCCCGACCCGGCTGAGCCAGCATCCCTCCCAGGACCCTAAGTGTTTGACTGAAGCTGCTTTCTAAGAGGACAAGCAACAGCATATTTCTGAAAAGCAGATACTATATCTGGATTTCAAAGAAGTGGTGGCAGTGGTTGGGACAATTTCACATTAAAAACCCTAGAAATTCACTGAAAACACAAAGGGGTACAGGGATGTTATAGTTAGGAAATAACATCTAAAAAACATAGAAATTTACCATACGTTCGTTAAACCAAACCACTTAGAGACACTCACGTACCTGCGGTGTATGTCTTGGTTTCATTCCTGCTTTTTCAAAAAAATCGTCTATCAACTCTCTCACATCCGTTTCCCTTTTTAGACCTAACAAACCTAACAAACTTCTCATATGCAACGTCCTGAACTACAACACCCAGAATTCTCCATTTGGTTGTTCCTAAAATATCATCCCAACAAGGCCAATTATGATCTTCAAATAACAACTCCCACACATGTTTACCCCGCCCACCCTTTCGATGTCACATGCTATGCCTAATTTCAGATGTATTTATGAAGCATTAACAGTAAAGTGCCGATATTTAGTGAAATTACAGCTGATATATGAATTTCCATATTATAATCCGTATTATGAGCTAATCCATGTTGTCATAATTTTCAAATTATATTCATGAAACTCAAAACAAAAAGCGTCCGTCACATTTATAAGCACAGGAGCAGATGAACCATGCTCCCCCAGGTTGAGGTGAGTTTGTTTTCCATGTAACCACAGTTTCTTTGTTTAATCCTTGAAAACCACGGGTGCTACTTCAATTAGGGCTGAAGTGATTAATTACAAGAACATAAAGTAGAAGTGCACACCATTTATGCTCATTTTGTCTTAAGTTGAATGATTTTTGTTTGCGTGCATCCGGAAGATGCGGTCCGCCCTACGGCCTTGTGAAGTACAATCCATTTAATCGGGAATGTAATAGCTCCCGTTCCGGAAGCACTGTTGCATCTCAAAGAATACTTGCCACAATTATTATCCGTTTGATCATTTTATTCATGTTGTTCCAATCTTTTCAGTTTTTCAACTCATCATGTCACATGAAATCCATAACGTGTATAAACATCTGATGCTGAAGGTATGCCCATCCAGACCTTTTCTCAACAGCAGGACATATACAAATTTCATCCTCAGTAGTATATAATTCCCAATGCATTTCAGGCTCCTTCATCGCCCTTCGTCAGGGGTTTCACTACAAACATAAAAAATAACTTTAAACTGTATGTTGAGACTTTCAAAACATATTACATTTTAAACTAGTGACATGCTCATTATAAATGCTTCCCACTGCGTCTTCCGTCTAATAACGAACAACTATAGACCTGAATTTAAAACTACCTTGATCCTCTCGCTCTTCATCTAACGTTGTAAGTCATATTGTACTCACTGTAGAAATATTACCCCGCTGTCTAAATACAAATTACCCTATGTTCATTAAACCAAACCACTTAGAGACACTCACATACCTGCGGTGTATGTTCTGGTTTCATTCCTGCTTTTTCAAAAAAACGTCTATCAACGTCTATCAACTCTCTCACATCCGTTTCCCTTTTTAGACCTAACAAACCCCTCACTTCTCATATGCAACGTCCTGCACTACAACACCCAGAATTCTCCATTTGGTTGTTCCTAAAACATCATCCCAATGAGGCCAATTATGATCTTCAAATAACAACTCCCACACATGTTTACCCCGCTGACCCTTTCGATGTCACATGCTACGCCTAATTTCAGATGTATTTATGAAGCATTAACAGTAAAGTGCCGATATTTAGTGAAATTACAGTTGATACATGAATTTCCATATTATAATCCGTATTATGAGCTAATCCATGTTGTCACAATGTTCAAATTATATTTATGAAACTCAAAACAAAAAGTGTCCGTCACGTTTATAAGCACAGAAGCAGATGAACCATGCTCCCCCAGGTTGAGGTGAGTTTGTTTTCCATGTAACCACAGTTTCTTTGTTTAATCCTTGTAAACCACGGGTGCTACTTCAATTAGGGCTGAAGTGATAAATTACAAGAACATAAAGTTGAAGTGCACACCTTTTATGCTCATTTTGTTTTAAGTTGAATGATTTTTGTTTGCGTGCATCCCGAAGATGCGGTCCGCCCTACGGCAACGTGAAGTACAATCCAATTAACAGGGAACGTAATAGCTCCTGTTCCGGAAGCACTGTTGCATCGCAAAGAATACTTGCCACAATTATTATCCATTCGATCATTTTCTTCATGTTGTTCCAATCTTTTCAGTTTTTCAACTCATCATGTCACATGAAATCCATAAAGTGTATAAAAATCGAATGCTGAAGGTATGCCCATCCAGGCCTTTGCTCAACAGCAGGACATATACAAATTTCATCCTCATTAGTATATAATTCCCAATGCCTTTCGGGCTCCTTCTTCGCCCTTCGTCAGGGGTTTCACTACAAACATAAACAATAACTTTAAACTGTATGTTGAGACTTTCAAAACATATTACATTTTAAACTTGACATGCTCATTATAAATGCTTCCCTCTGCGTCTTCCCTCTAATAACGAACAACTGTAGACCTGAATTTAAAACTACCTTGATCCTCTCGCTCTTAATCTAACGTTGTAATTCATATTGTACTCACTGTAGAAATATTACCCCGCTGTCTAAATACAAATTACCCTATGTTCGTTAAACCAAACCACTTAGAGACACTCACGTACCTGCGGTGTATGTCCTGGTTTCATTCCTGCTTTTTCAACAACACCCAAACACAAATGACATAATTAGCATTTCAAGGAAATAAGTCCTCTAGAGTCAATAGCAAATTGTAAACCATGAAGGTTTATTTTAATATTAAAGAAATCATTACCGAAGGCAAATATATTTTTGTAAAATGCATAGTAAATCAATATGGGGAATTGACATAAAGCTCAATCAAATGCAGCAAAGGAAACAAGGATTTATCATATGCTATAGCCAAACATTACATTATGTATTACAATGAGATTTGGCAATCAAGTGATTATTATGGTATAGAGCTTGTTGAGAAAACTGAAAGAGGTGGGGCTAGAGTGAGATTGCTGCATCAGAAAGAATCAATGTATGTCATTAGACTACAGACAAAAGTCCCATTTTGATTAAATAATGATGAAGAAATGTTTACACATCTAGGCTGATAATTATGTAAGATTGAGAGGATCATATGAGGGGATCTCTACTTATGAGAGTATTAAAGCACCCTAATAAACATAGTGAAAGTCGGTGAAATGGCAAGTAAGTGGACCACTGCTGTTATATTAACAACACATTGACCTGTAGATCAGAGTTCCATAAAATCATCTTTTGAGAATTTGGACTTGGAAGGTGGAAGCTGTAATAGATAGACATGAGAATTAGTGTAACAATGTGTACCAATGTCTCTCACTTAAAGATTGATTGCAAAATGGAATAATCACCACGGGTGATAATAAAGTCACCTGAACTTTTCAGCTACTGGTTTAAGGTTCAGGAGAAGTAAAAGATCACTTTCAAAATCACATGTATCAACATCTGTTGAAACATCACAGAAAAGCATTTTTAGGTCGAACCAGAGTCGGCGTGCATGCGCAGCTCTGCAAAACTTGCTGTAGTGGAGTATTGAAGAGAAGCCCCACCCAATCTCCACCCATATTTTTCATTGGCATGTGTCTTTATCCCACAACACACAACAAAAAATCATGGGGGGAGAAAGAAGGGATTGTGATCCATTCAGCTTCCTTATTCATATAACAAAAAAATCAAGTAGGGAATAGATCACTTGTCCTGAGTAACCAGGATTTTTTGGATTTCATGTAGTTTACGGATAAAAAACCCTCATTCACATACAGAGGTAGGGGTGGCGGTATATCTTCATTCTCCATCTAACTCTTAAAAACGTGACAGCACAGTTGTGCAGCTCCAGCGCAGCAGCAGGTTACTAACTCACTGGCGGCCCGCTGATGTCCGCACAAGAGGACATAAGGTACTATCAGACCTTATCAGCATTAGGTTAATATACATGATCTTATTGAGACCCTAACAAATACAGGGTTATATGTATGCACTGAGACACACAAGGTCTCCATCACCATTTTTTCTCACTCTAGGTCCTGAAGAAAACCCACTTGACCCGCCTGGGCAAATACGAGGGCTGAAACATGTCGACTAAGGGGCTAATTATGATTGCGGATTTCCCGCATCCTCCGGGCCGGCGGAAGCCACTGCCGGCCCGGAGGATGCGGGAAAATCGCTGCGGAGCCTCCACAGACCCACTGCCAAATTAGGATGGCTGGTGGGTCTGATATTCTGTCCGCAGCTTTTCCGCCGCAGTCGCCGTCCGACCGCGGCGGAAAAGCACTAACATGTCTGGCGGTGTCTATCAGACACCGCCAGGCATATTAGGATGTCTGCAAATCTATGCTTTTCCACGGCGGCTTTTCCGCCGTGGAAAAGCATACGGACCTTCACTTCGGTGGCCTGTTGCGGGCCCCTTGGGTGAAGGGATGGTGGGGTTGCACATGGGGGTTTCTATGGTACCCCCCAGCATTTGCGTGCACAATGCAGCAGGCACCGCGCGGTGCCTGCCCCTTTGTGCACGCAAATGCTGTGCATGCATTTTTAACATTGCGGCGGGTGCAGCTTGAAGATGCACCCGCAGCAATGTTAAAGATTGAGGATGTGACCGCCACCCTGGCGGTCACATCCTAATCTGCACAGAGGAAACGCCGCAGCACATGCGGACGTTCCCTCACACTCTGGGGTCGCGGACGGACTCAAGTCCGTCCGCGATCCTAATGACCTCCTAAGTGCGGGAGGTCCCTAACAAGTCTCCCTTCGCACAGATTAATTCTTTAACAACTCAAATCCAGACTCATTAAAATTATCCCTCTGGCGCAATGAGTTTTTAAACTATTTTTCCCTTCATTTGATTCACTACACCAGAACCCCTCTATCACTGATCACTACTGTACTAACCGAGGGTATACCTCCAGGTGAAGGAAGCATAATAACTAACTCTATGATGATGCAGTCACGTTTTTGAGAGCTAGGCGGAGAATCAAGATATACCGCCACACCTACCTCTGTACGTGAATGAGGGTTTTTTATCAGTAAACTACATGAAATCCAAAAAAACCCTGGTTACTCAGGACAAGTGATATATTCCCTACTTGATTTTTTTGTGCGTCTTTATCCTTCATAAATTCTGCCTTCTGATTCAGTAATTGGCTTCTTAGTACGGTTTTGTCTTCATTTGTAACCTCCCATGCTACTGGCCCCTTTACTTCAGTTGTTACACGGTATGCCTTTTTAAGTCTGTAAGCACTACTTTCTTTAATGTGTTTTTGACAAGTGCAGGCACAACATGCTTTACTGCAACATTGAGCGCACAATGTGCACCTTCATTTTACAAGCAGACCGTCACTTGTTTAATAAATGCACTGGCACAGCTCATGATCATGGCGCCCTCCTAATTTTACATACATGTGCGCTGTTCATAATCATCGGGGCAGCTTAATTTAATATGCACTGGCACTGCGCATGATATTATTGCACGGCACCCATTTAATCATTATTGTTTTTATGTAAATCATTAAACCCGGCCCTCCCAGGGCCCCGTTTAAGTGCATTGCAAATGCTTGTTATTTTTTTGCAATGCTGAGATAACACAAACTTTTCCCAAAGGTGGAGACTTTACATGATGCACCAGTTATATCACACAAGGAGATATTCATTTTTTTCGACAGCACCAGGAGATTGAGCAGATGCCGGGACTCAAACCGCTCTCCCCACTTCCAACCTCGGCAGCTTTATTTGTTAAACCACATCCTCTCCCTCCTCAACTAGGATTCCGTGGAAGCATGAGGTATTCCAGTTCCCTGGACAGAGAAAAGACTGCATGCAATACATTCCCCTAGCCTTAGGTACCCAGTTGTTGCTCGCCCACCATATTAAACAGGGAAACTGTAACACTGAAAGCAGGAGAATCAGCATGAGAAATAATATATGATACTATCAAAATGTTGCTTTAAATTTATGTGTACCAATGTGTGGTCGGAGTTTTACTATGATGTAAGAGCTCAACAGCTTATTTTAGATTACATTGTTGTACATTTATTGTTTTTTTTTAAACAATAATGTATTTGATATACTGTTGTTTTCAAGTGTTATAGTTTTTGAGTACTAAGTAACTGTGCATTAACAGAAAAGTGAGTGTCACTGCAAGATGGAGACTAACAGCCAGATTCATCAACCAAATTTGCGATCGCAATAGCTGCAAATTAGCTATTGCGATCGCAATTAAAAGAAAAGCAATTCATGATCAAAAAAAGTCAAAAATTGTGAAATCGCCAAAAATATTTTGCGAATTCGCAAAATAAATCGCAGAATCTAGGTGCAACCCCTTTAGCGAATCGGAAATAGCGAGAATCCAAGGATTCTGCAAAATATTTTGCGCACTCACAAACGCATTTCATGAAAACTCGCAAATAGCGAAAAATCGGAAAATCTCTATTTGCGACGCGCAATTTAAGGAGAACCCAAACCAGGTGGTAACCATGAAGTCAATACCAAAAAAAAAAGAAAAAAAGAAAACCAAAACTAGCCTCAGGTGCTGGCCTGACCAAACACACTTAAGGAGTCACAGTAGGAGCATGTGGACTCACACAATGCCAGGACTCTACATGGTGGTCAGGCGGCGAAGGCTCCAGGCTGCAGCAAGGAACAGAAGCAGGATCCATGAGCGAATATTCCACCAGCGGATCACCCATCTGGGCCAAACTGAGGAGCAAATCTACTCCAAGTGAGGTTCCGTGACGATTTGAACCCGTGTTTTCAATATTGTCGGAAATACATAATATTAGTATCAGCGAACCGCAAATGATCCATTTAGCATATCCTGGTGTTTTCGCTACGATACGAGCAAGAGCACTCCTGTTATGAACACATTTCTGATCTACCCATGGCATCCATCTTAGATCATGTCCGCCATTTTGTGTTTCTTGCCCTCACATACGCAATAACCTCTGATCACTTCATTTCGATTAAGGACACGTAGCCTTAGCCGGAGATTCACCTCTTTCATGACACGTGCACCTTAAACCAGATCACGCTGTAGCTGCATGACTCGACAAAGGCTGCCTCCTCTGCCCGAGGCCAGCCCACCTGAACTGGTTCTCGTGTCCATTGTCCCGATCATGATTAGGCGGCCGAAGCCGGTAGCCTTGCCCATTTACAACCCACAAACATCTCTTATCCCGCTTTCCTATCTTCTGCACCTGGCTCTACTCCTTTCCTTCTGGGCCTTTATTAGGGGGAGGTAACGAACTTTACGATGAGGCGGTCCGGGTTCTGAATGCAATATTGACAGGGAATTGTGATGAACTAGTGGGAACCCCTCTTCGTGGATGTTTTGTATCAGATTGTATCAACAGTTCCTGTGTAACGCCAAATATTTATTGTTTAAGACACAAAGGTTTGGGAATGTACTAACATGTGAAATATTTGCCTGGAGCACAATTTTTAGTATATAAGGAGCAACCCTCAATGTACAAATGGAACAGGCTCCTAGACACTGCCCATGCGTAGTTTCTGTGACTTCTGTGTCCCTGCAGTAATAAACCTTTGGTCTTTGACGCCACCATCGAGAAGCCCGTGTTTCTGTTCATTTGCGCACCAAGGCAGGTGGAACTCCGGGGTCTTTGGGTGTTGTTCCCTGACACCTCTGGACGGAACCAAAAAGTCCAGAACTCCACAAGTACCGCCTGAATGGGGCAAAGATCACCAAGCTGATCCGGGACCTAGACCCCCTGATGCAGCACCCAACAAGGAGGACCAATGCCGTTCCCACCCATGTCCAGGTCTTGTGCAACCTGCACCTCCTGGCCTCCGGAAGCTTCCAGGGGGTAGTTGCCGTTGCAGGGGGATCTCCCAGAGCACCATGTCCCGCTGCCTAAGGAGTTTCCTGGAGGCAATGCTGACCCGGCTACACCATCACATCACATTCCCGACCACCCAACAGGACTTAAATCAAACCAAGCTTGATTTCTACAACATTGCGCAATTCTCACATGTAATAGGATGCATTGACTGTACCCACATCCACATCTGCCCACCTGCGGAAACAGAATACATGTACCGGAACCACAAGTCCTACCACTCCCTGAATATCCAGATGGTGTGCAACGCTAAGACAATCATCACTGACATAGTGGCACAATACTCGGGGAGCACACATGACTCCTTCATATTCTGGCACAGCGGCATGCACACACGACTGGCCAGGGGAGACTTTGGCAAAGGACACCTTCTAGGTAAGTACACATGCCAACAAATAGTACATTGTGACCATGTAGCTGCGCATAACAGGCACTAACCCTCTGCTCCTATCATTCAGGTGACATCGCCTATGATCTCCGTGAGTACCTCCTCACCCCATACCTCAACCCTGCCACACCGCAGCAACTGCGTTACAATGCTGCACACATCCACACAAGAAATTGCATTGTGAGGACATTTGGGCTTTTTAAGAGCCGATTCCGCATACTTCACAAGACTGGTGGGGCCTTCAAATACCAGCCTGAGGTGTGCTGCCACATCGTGGCCGTGTGTGCAATACTCCAAAACATTGCTACCAAGCGCAGGATACCTGTAGAGATCTCTGGCAGTGAGTCGGAAGGGGACAACCACCCACCTGCACATGTGAGTCATGCACGCGGGTAGAATCCTGCTGAAGGACATAGGCACCGCAACCAAATCACAATTAACTGTTTCTAGTGCACCCACTCCCCTCACCCAACACTTCACTCATGCATGACAATTGAAATAATGAAATGAGTCAGATTAACTGGTACTGAATATATATTATTGTTAATTTCACATTAATGTGTCATTTTTTCTTACAGTTACATGAGATCAGTATTGAGTCATACATCCCCATGTATGTGAGGAGGGCATGCTTGTTTCATCAGCATGGCCCTGCATGGGACACAATAAATTGTCAGTGGCGCCTCCGGGCGGACGCTCCCAGTCTCCTTTCCACCTCTTCCTCTGCATTTGCTCGTGAGGCAGCAGTGGGCCTGGTGCTGCGGCGGGGTACTGTCACCAGTGGCAACGACAGGCTAATGTGGCTGGAATTGCCCTCACTTGCATCATCCCCCCCACCTGCCTGGCCATGGCCAGTCGCCTGCAGACTCTGCACTGCAGTGGTGACTTGTTCCAGTGCCCTAGCGACATCCTGGCAGCATTGCACATTTGTATTTGCATCGCCAACGAGCGACGTGAGAGTTGGGAGGTGGCATTCTCAATAATGTAGTTCGAACGTGTTTACGCTGACAGGTGGGTCAGCAGCTGGCGGTGGCGGCGGCTGTTGACGTCCCAGTGGGTCAACATGACCTGGGTGTTTTCCTCCACAGCAGCGGTCATCCTCTCCATTCTGTCAAAGAGCGGTCCCACATTCCGTGCAGTCTTGTGCAGCTGCAGGTGGATGGCTGCATGGTGACGTGCCTGCTTTTGGTGTACACGGAGCATACGATGCTCAATTGACAGGCCAGGTACCCGCATATTCACCCCCCTGCCGGCGCGTGGTGTTGTGTCACGCTGCTCCCTCACCAGTCCGCTGGACTGTGATCTCACAGTGGCTGTGCGCCTTGTTTGCTTCCGTGCAGCAGCTGTAGTTGTCAGTGCCACTGGCATGGGTGTCACACGGGGTGGTTGTGGCGCGCCTGTTGTTGCTAGAGTGGACCTGTCCACAGGGGCAGGTGGTGGTACTACTGCTGGTGCTGGCCCTGATGGTCCTGGTTAAGGGGAAGGATGGACGTCTTCCTCGGTGTCCTCGGGATTGTTGTCTATTTGCAGGGCCTCACTATCAGTGCTGAGTTTTTCAGCGCCACCTTTGATGTAAAGTGGACGGTGATTAATGACATGTATCTTGCACATGGAAGGTTGCTACATGCATGCAGGTTAGCATTCCCTGACTGGCTGTAGGATTGACTCTCACTGGACAGGTCTGGCTGTATGGGGCTAAATGGAAATTGTGGCCAGACTACATGTCCCACAATGCAATAGGGCTTTTCTGGTGTGTATGGGCTGCATAACTGGGGTTTCTAATGGGCAGCTCTGGGGTCATGGCCATTATTAGGGGACAGGGTCGCAGTCGCATGGCACTTACCTTGGGATTCTTGGGTGGATCGGGAGGAGTCCAGCGGGTTACTTCCACGCATGCCTCGGGATTCAGGGCGGCCTCCACAAGGTCCTCCAGTGGGGTGTTGGGTGCTACGGTGGGCTTTCCTTCTCCAGTTGCAACACGCTCCCCCAGCCGCTCTACAATCCTTTCCTTGACACGCCCTCTGAGGTCATACCACCTCTTCTTCAAGTCATCTATGGAGCTCTGGGTCACTCCAACTGCATTACTTTGGCGCGGATGCTCATCCAAATGCGCCTTTTCTCCGCCTCAGGCACCCTCCTTGAGTCCTTCCCAAAGAGACGGCCATGGTCTTTGCTCACTCCCCCAATTAAGGATTCCAATTCTTGCTCAGAGAATTTGATTTTACGTTTCCTTCCTGTGGAACTGCTCCCTGCTGCTTCCTGGGACATTTTCTGCTGTGGGGTTTCTTCTGAATTTGAGCTGGTGGTGGTCTGGAGTGGAGCTCTGGCCAGTGCTGCTTCAACTTCAGGCTCAGTATGCAGAATGAGGGAGGGAACTGCCTGCTTCCTGGTTGTGATGTCATCACTGTGCTCGAAATGCGACATCACGTTTTTGCGATCTCGCAATTAGCGAGATCGCAATTTGCGATTTTGGTAATTGCGAGATCGCAATTTATTCTCAGAAAAAGGCCAATTCTGCGATTTATTTAGCGATTTGAGCAAAATCGCGAAAGGCAATTGTGGCCGTTTGCGATTCGCTTTTTTTGGTCGCATTTGTTAATGAATCCCATTCTGCGAATTCTAAATTGCGATTCGGTATTCCTCACAATTTATAATTCGCAGAATTTGGGTTTCATAAATCTGGGGGTAAATGTACTGTTGCGAGGCAAGCACAGTGAGAGCTGTGTTGTGCAAAATCCACCCCTACGTCTCCAGCGAGGTAGAAGGGGTCCTGAGCTCAGTGCGCACTGCAGTATGCCTCTGTAGCTATCAGTACAGGCTTAGTAGGCGGGCCATCGCAGTACTTTGTTTGTGGGAACGTGAACTCAAGTTAGTTACATAGGCGGGAGGTGTGAAAGCGTGCCCATTTCTTAGATGGAAATAAAACAGGATGCTGGGTTGGACGGGAGCAAACTTTAGGCTACCAGCCTGGCCCAGAGCCATCTGCCACCCTGCTTTCACACCCCCTAAATTGTCACAAGGCACTTGTGTTACCTTACACAAGTACCTGCTCCTGACATGCCGTGATCACTGCACTGTGCATCACTGGAAGCCATACCATTACCCTTCGTATACAAGTTAACAGACATGTAGCAGTTTTTGGAAATGCCGCAACACAGCTCGCCACCCAGCTGGATGCCATGAGATCTCATATGTTCAACTTTTATGGCTTCTCGTTTTGTCAGCGTGATAGACAGGGTGCCTTTCTCTAATGCAAAAGAAGTATCTGTCTTCTTGAGAAGAGCACTACCTGATACATATACAGCGATGCAACCTGTGTCCACCATGTAATAAACGCATTAAAATTAATACTTAGACTACACGCTCAAACTTTTCCATCTGACTGTTTGTTTTTAATGTTTATTCCCGGACCAGTGAATCACATTTGTTTTCAATGGCTTATCTTTAAGTTAACTGCAATCAAATTGCCCCTGTTTCGTTCCAAAACTGATATAATAGTGACTGTGACAGCTTTTAAACACTACACATTCTGTAGAACGAGAATGTTGCATCAATATTGTTAGCTGTGTAACAGAATGCAACAGCTTTCGTTCCTTTGTTTACTTATGTCTTTTTAACCAACCTCCAATATGCAAATTCATTTAGCTTCTCGCGATTGCACAGTTGTGAGATTCTTTGGTCAAAGGAAAGACCACAAGTTTAACAGGAAGATGGTAGTTATGTCGCTCTGTTTACAAACACATGCTCTAGAAAGTTCAAGTCGTTGTCAGGAATATTGAAATGCAGTTGAAGCTAATTCAATTATCTAGAGTTTTTATGTGCTTGCTCACGTTCTTGAACCATGTAATCAAAGGAACATTGGTAACCCTATAGGGCATTGCCTTTCATACTTAGTTTATGCTCATATTTATATACACATGCATCAGTAATTGGTGATCTAGTCAAGTACTCAAACCAGTGTTGTGCAATAATCTGCAATTGCAATTATATAGCATAATAGAAATGCAAGATCTTTAGGTAGACAATATCATTTGAAATGTCTCCATCTAATTCTCCCTCTATGGAAGATTGAACAGAGTTAAAAATAGAAATGGGTAGTATTAAAGTGTCAGACCGGTAACAATGCAGAATGTTAGGAAGGACAGTTTTTTTTTAAAGGATGAAGTTGCGCAATAAAACTTTAAACAATGCTAATATTTGTATCCAAGTGTATTGCACATGAGTGAACCATAATATATGGCTTCTTACAGCCCCCAAACATTTCAGGCATCCATGTGCACAGGTATCTTTGTACATTAAATGAATTTCAGAGCTTGAAGCCTTGACTAAATGACAGCATGTGACAGACTATTTAGAAGGACCTGAGCCACAAATAACTTAACCCTGCATCATGTCTTTCACGAGCACCCGTAGATATTAATATATTTCTCAAATCATGTATTTTCAGTGATATGAACACCGAAGGTTCCAATTTTATATTAAAAACACAGTTTTGAACTATACCATTTCCCACTGAAAGGCAATATTTCTCACCATGTGTTCCCTTACTTGGCGTGTTACGCAGTTTGGCTATTGTGCTGCATAGCTAAGTACATATAAGGTCCCAAAGGCGAGACTGACTGCGTTGCAAATGCTTGTTTCACTTAGAGAGTGAATGTCCAATGGAATAAATAATCACAATTTCAAAGTGATAGAACTAACTGGTGCTAAGGCACACTATCAACTGTTGGGTTCCGCTTTACTAAGCACAAAGGAACCATATGCGTCCGTCCATGGCTGAAAAAGACATATCCCAGAATGCCTCAACATATTAAAGCCCGATTGCGGACAATATGAAAAGGCCACAGGACAATAATAATTTGAGAAAATCTTTTACACTATAGTAACTTGTGTGATAAATTTTGAGAAAATTAGACGTTTAATGGAAAGGGGCGACCAACTCGGTCCCCCCGAACGTATGGCCGAGTGCCTCGATCCCCCCGGGAAGCCATTTTTGGGCGGGAGGCGCGTCTCGGCTGGTATGCCCGAAGCGGCGTAGCTGGGGCGCGCCCGTTCCCGCCCTAGGGTGGGCTGGCCTAGACACTGACGCAGCTAGCCACGCCCTAGGGGCAGGCAGGGGCGGGTATACGCCCACCTTGAAGACGGATAAAAAGGGACGCAAGACCGGAAGACATCCTCTTGTTCTGGTGCTCTGAAGCTGCACCTCCTCGCTGCACGTGAGCTCGGGACAGAACGAAGAGCCAATTTTGAGCGTTTTAATCTTTCTTTTTGTCTTCTAGATACTTCGTCTGAAAGATGCCCAAGGAAGGCGCGAAGAGAATGTCGACTGACCAGATGGTTCGGGTCCTCATGAAGGAAATGTCCGAAATAAAGAAGCAGTTGGCGGGGCGAGACGGTGAGGAGGGATCGGGGCGTCCACCGGCCGGAGGGAGGCCAAAGAGGCCGAGAAGGGGGCCGGTCGGGGGAGACGTCCCGGTTCCCTGTTCCCCGCTCGAGGCGCCAGCCCCGGTACCGGCCCCGGTACCGAAGGAAGGGAATCCGATTCCCGTCGTAGTCACCCCGACATCCGCTGAGGATATGCCTCCCGAGTTGGCGGCACAGTTAGCAGCGTGGTTGGGGGACAGTAGCGAGGGCGCCACGGCTGCCGAAGCGCAAGCACTCATGAAACAGTTGCGCGAGAAACGTGATACAGCCAAGGTGCCCGCACCGGATGCGGTGATAGACAAGCCACGAGGGGCGGAAGCAGCATTCGGTGCAGGTAAGCGGCCATTGCCGATCGCGAGGGATGAGTCAACACCCTCTCGTAGAGAAAAATTGGGGCAGCATGTTCCTTTGGCAATAAAGGAAAAGATTTGGGCGGGGGAATACGTAAACATTTTCTCCTTGCTCGTTGATCATTATGAGGTTGAAACTGTTAAGAGTCAAAAGGATCTGATGCATCCAAGTGTTTGGCGCGCAAAAATGGCCGCCTTTAAAGTGAATGAGAATATTGGCAACTGGGGCAATGCTTGGGGAATTTTTACGTCGATTTTGGGGGAACGTAGGCCTGAATTGCTCCCTGAGTTTCCAGTATATCAGTCACGAATTATGGGGTACTCGACATCGCACCAAGGTAACCAATGGTTCTGTTATGACAACCTTTTCAGGAAAGCGATGGAGCATAACAAAAGTTTAACTTGGGACTGTTATGATTCTTTGACATGGGATAAAATGAAAGAGTCAGGGATGTTGAAAATGCCGTTGGTGGGGAGTACTGTTGGTGAGTCCTCCCGCCAATATGGGGGGACGCCCTTTCGGTCGGGTACGGGTACCGACGATTATCCGAGACCCGCCGGCAATACAGGGAAGAGGGGTTTCTGTTTCAATTTCAACAAAGGTAAATGTACTAGGCCCCCGGGATCTTGTAAATTCAAGCACGAATGTAGTGGTTGCGGGGCACCCCATCCTGAGTCCTCGTGCAGAGCCAAAACGGGTGAAAACGGGGGTAGAGGAGGCGCCAAACAGGTCTAATGTAGTCCGAGGGGCGCCTTTACCAACCCCGATTGATACCTTGGCGATGATTCCCTGGCTCAGCGAATACCCAGATCGTACTTCTGCTGGGGTGCTGCGAAACGGTTTTTCATATGGTTTCCGCATCCCGGTGGGGGACTTTCAGGGTGTCGGGACGTGCAAAAACCAACTTTCCGTCTTGCAGCATACGACTGTAGTACAGGATAAGATCCGGAAAGAGGTTATCCGAGGTCGGGTTGCCGGCCCGTTTAGTGTTCCCCCGGTACAGAA
Source organism: Lissotriton vulgaris (assembly GCF_964263255.1). Classification (NCBI taxonomy): domain Eukaryota; kingdom Metazoa; phylum Chordata; class Amphibia; order Caudata; family Salamandridae; genus Lissotriton; species Lissotriton vulgaris. Next base: position 1,374,414,298 of record NC_141693.1, read on the forward strand.
TTTTGTCTGTTCTCCTTTAGGGGTGGTCCCCAAGAAGGACCCAGGTGAGTTTCGATTGATTCACAATTTATCAGCTCCTCATGGCCTTTCTGTAAACGAGGCAATTGATCCAGAGATATGTTCGGTGCGGTACGCATCATTTGATGAGGCCGTAGCCATTTTGAATCGCCTGGGGCCCGGGACGCTGATGGCGAAATCAGATATCGAGTCAGCGTTCCGTTTGCTCCCGGTATACCCAGACGACCAGCGTCTTCTGGGATTCAAGTTTCAAGGTTCGTATTACATGGATAGGTGTATGCCGATGGGGTGCTCTATATCTTGTGCATATTTCGAGAAATTCAGTAGTTTTCTACAATGGGTTTACACGGAGGAAACAGGTTTTCGAAATGTGATGCATTACCTCGATGACTTTCTGTTCCTTGGGGCCGCTGGGGATGATGAATGTGCCCGGGCTTTGACTGAATTTTGTGTATTAATGGATCGATTCGGCGTGCCATTGGCACCAGGTAAAACTGTGGGTCCCACGACTTGCCTCGAGTTTCTCGGGATCGAGTTGGACTCTAGTGAGGGTTGTTTTCGTTTACCAGCTGCCAAAGTGTCGAAATTCAGGGCAGCCCTGCAAATGTGTATAAATGCATCTAAAGTTACGCTGCATCAATTGCAGCAATTGGTGGGGAAGTTGAATTTTGCCCTGAGGGTGATCCCAATGGCCCGCCCCTTTTCCCGTTCGATTGCTCAGGCGATGGTCGGCCTAAAGGAGGGTCATCATCGCACGAGACTATCGGCCGAGGTCCGCCAAGACATGCGTATTTGGTTAGCATTTTTGGCGGATTTCAATGGTCGAGTCGTCTGGAACAAACCAGCCTTGTCCTCTGAAGAGCTTGGTTTATGGACGGATTCAGCGGGAAGCATGGGCTTTGGCGCCATCTTCGGCACAAAATGGTCGGCACAAAGGTGGCCAACATGGTGGCATGAAGAGGGGCTGACGAGTAATATTGCTTTCCTTGAACTGTTTCCCATTTTGGTGGCCCTCAGAACCTGGCCCGATGGATTCAAAAATCACTCTGTCATATTTTGGTCTGACAATATGACCGTTGTAGAATGCATCAATAGTCAGGCAGCACGTTGTAAAATGATTTTAAGGCTGCTTAAAGAAATTGTCTTACTGTGTATGCAACTGAACGTGGTATTCAGAGCGAAACATGTCCCAGGGGTGATGAATCAGGCGGCTGATGCACTGTCTCGTTTTCAAATGCAGGCTTTTTCGGGTTTCCTTCCCTCAGCGGACCCAGAGCCGGCACCCTTTCCCGAAGCTCTCTGGTCTCTCGGTGCCCCGAACTTCGTTACCTCGTGGGAGAGAGTCTAGCACCAAGAACGAGGAAGGCATATGAAGGGGCGTTTCGGGCCTATTTAGCCTTTTTGGGGACTGAGAGAGGGGGATTTTGGGGGCATGAGGATTGGGTAGTACATTTTCTGATGTCCTTGCGTAGGGCTGGGAAGTCGGTGGCTACAGCCCAGAGGCATCGTGCTGCTATTTCCTTTGTTGCCAGGGCTCATAATATCCAGGACCCGACAGCGTCTTTTGTGGTACAGAAAGCGCTACGTGGGTGGCAACGCCTTGAAGGTCGCAGAGTAGATGAGAGGCGCCCGATAGGTCTGGATAGGTTGTCCCAGTTGCTGGCCACACTCCCCGCCACATGCTCGTCTCAGTTCGAGGCCTGTTTGTTCCGAGCTGCTTTTACGCTTGCATTTCATGGGGCGATGAGGATAAGTGAGCTGGTGGCAAGGAACAAACAGGATGTGGTGGGGGGTTTGTGCCGGGAACACGTTCAGATCAGGGGTGAGACGATAACTGTATCCTTTGTCAAGTCCAAAACCGATCAAGGTGGGGTGGGGGACTGCATAGTCATTCGCAGGATTCCAGGGTCCTCCATGTGTCCGGTAAAGTGTTTAGAAGACTACCTAGCACGAAGGGTGGCATCATGGGGAGGGACATTGTTGAGACACGCGGACGCCACCCCACTGACGAAGTTTCAGTTTCAGCGGGTGCTCGCGATGTCAATTACCGCAGCGGGCTTGGACCCGGGCGAGTTTGGGACCCATTCCTTTCGGATAGGGGCTGCCACTGAAGCTACAGCCAGGGGTCTTAATGTGGAACAAGTAAAACGAGTGGGGCGTTGGTCCTCCAATTGTTATAAGAGGTATGTGCGGTTGCACATGTTGTGAAGCTGTAATAATGTACTCACGCTTCTTGTCTTTTGTTTGGTTTTCAGTTACGCAAGCCTTCGAGGCGGGGCGGACTATGCAGTCGACCCAACACCAGGCCAGCGGTCAGACATCACCGGCTGTGAGAAAAGAGGTGTGGGTCGTGGGCCACTCATACGTGAGGCGTGCCGCAGACGTATTCGAAGCAGGTGACATGATTCACGTAGCTGGGGAATACGGGTACAGAATGTCCTTCTACGGAAGGGGCGGTCTCTGTATTGACCAGTTTCAGGCATTCTTTGAGGGTTTGTTAGGGCGGACGAGGTCACCGCCGTCTATAGTCATAGTACATTTAGGGGGCAATGATTTGGTCACCACCGGTAGACGACTTCTCCTAGAGGCAATGCTTTCCACTGTAAGTTGGTTAGCAAGGAAAGTTCCGGGGTGCATAATTGCGTGGTCTCATATGATCCCACGAAAAGTGTGGCGGGGGGCTGTTTCGATTCGTGCTTTGAATCAATCTGTTAGAAAACTTAATAACAAAGTGAGTAGGTTGTTCCGTTCCAAGACATTGCATTCTATCTCGCATGGTTGTATTAATGATGACAGTATGTATTTAGGGGATGGTGTGCATTTGTCTCGGGTGGGAAATGAGTTACTCATAGGAGACTTCTTAGCATGGTTAAAAACGTTGAAACATGACCTTTAGGTAGGACTTTTGTGGGGGGCCCGGATAGCCGGTCAACTATCCGGGCCTGTGGCGGTAAGGTCATGATCGATGAGCACTAATTAGTAGATCCCTATGAGTGGGCGTCACCCAACACGGATGGGAGCGCTCGGGAGAGGTGGCCATTGGCCCCTCAATGGGGAGGCGGTCCCTTCTAAGGATGGGTCGCCGGAAGTAAAGGAAAGGCGGTCAAGGCCCCTTCCTTTGTAGGAGGGGTTACAGCCCCCTCCTGGGGAATTTCCCGGGGCCAGTGACATCTGCGACGGCAGATGCGGTAAGTTGTGTGGGGTTGGGATAAGGTCTACGATACCTTCTAGATACCTCACACGAGTATTCGAACGACCTTTAACTGGCGTCGAGTCTTTAGGTGCCCCCGTCAAGTCAAGGGAAATTGGTAGTAGTTGCACTTGAGGTACGCCTCCGTGCTGTCGCCCATCCCAAGTGGGAGGGGTAAGTCTGGTTAGGGATCTTGACACCGGTTATGACCTTGCCGTTGGCCCTTAAACGTTAGGTTGTACAATTTCAATATGTCAAGAAATGTTTTGTAGGATGCTAGTTCGGCTAGGAGAACCTCTGTATTAGAGAATCTGTCAAGGTTAGCCAAACATCGCAATATGGTAATGAAATTGTACATAACATGAAACGTTTAATGTTTTATTTTGTTTTAATAAATACGGCCGGGATGGTCACTCCATCCCACTTCCAAAAACTTCAAGAACTGTTTCCGGTTTCCCTCCTTTTGGGGATTGTGTTGAGAGGGGGTGGCGGGTATCTCGGCCATATGGAAAGGGGCGACCAACTCGGTCCCCCCGAACGTATGGCCGAGTGCCTCGATCCCCCCGGGAAGCCATTTTTGGGCGGGAGGCGCGTCTCGGCTGGTATGCCCGAAGCGGCGTAGCTGGGGCGCGCCCGTTCCCGCCCTAGAGTGGGCTGGGCTAGACACTGACGCAGCTAGCCATGCCCTAGGGGCAGGCAGGGGCGGGTATACGCCCACCTTGAAGACGGATAAAAAGGGACGCAAGACCGGAAGACATCCTCTTGTTCTGGTGCTCTGAAGCTGCACCTCCTCGCTGCACGTGAGCTCGGGACAGAACGAAGAGCCAATTTTGACCCACCCACCAGCCCCTGAAGACAGCCAGTTGTTTGTAATAAAGTTGATTAATTTTGCTTCTGTTTTCGTTTACAGGTTGGAGTGTCATGTTGATGTTGAGTTTAATAAAGAATGGTCTGTTTGAGTACGTTTTGCCATTAAAGAGATTCAGTTTTAGTGTTGAATTTTGTGCATGCTCTTTCGGTCATAGTGGCCAATGTATTCTGAGGTTTAGTTAGCACTGTCGTATTTAAATTTGGTAGGCGGTAAGGTCATGATCGATGAGCACTAATTAGTAGATCCCTATGAGTGGGCGTCACCCAACACGGATGGGAGCGCTCGGGAGAGGTGGCCATTGGCCCCTCAATGGGGAGGCGGTCCCTTCTAAGGATGGGTCGCCGGAAGTAAAGGAAAGGCGGTCAAGGCCCCTTCCTTTGTAGGAGGGGTTACAGCCCCCTCCTGGGGAATTTCCCGGGGCCAGTGACATCTGCGACGGCAGATGCGGTAAGTTGTGTGGGGTTGGGATAAGGTCTACGATACCTTCTAGATACCTCACACGAGTATTCGAACGACCTTTAACTGGCGTCGAGTCTTTAGGTGCCCCCGTCAAGTCAAGGGAAATTGGTAGTAGTTGCACTTGAGGTACGCCTCCGTGCTGTCGCCCATCCCAAGTGGGAGGGGTAAGTCTGGTTAGGGATCTTGACACCGGTTATGACCTTGCCGTTGGCCCTTAAACGTTAGGTTGTACAATTTCAATATGTCAAGAAATGTTTTGTAGGATGCTAGTTCGGCTAGGAGAACCTCTGTATTAGAGAATCTGTCAAGGTTAGCCAAACATCGCAATATGGTAATGAAATTGTACATAACATGAAACGTTTAATGTTTTATTTTGTTTTAATAAATACGGCCGGGATGGTCACTCCATCCCACTTCCAAAAACTTCAAGAACTGTTTCCGGTTTCCCTCCTTTTGGGGATTGTGTTGAGAGGGGGTGGCGGGTATCTCGGCCATGTAGTTTTGAGCATTTTATTATGCACTGGTCACTTGAAAAATTCACAGTCACTAGTCACTTTATATTTGACTACATTTCTCATGTGGCTTCATTGTTGGCATGATGGGATACTCTGTAAGAAGCCACTGAAAACAGACTTGCTAGTCAATAACATAAAATTAAAAAAAAGAAAAAGAAAACAGACTCGCTGGCCATGGCCTAAACCATGAGGTCGAAATGCGTTGCTTGTGTATAACCATTACTTTGATGATAAAATAAATACACAAAAATCACCAGTCTTTGGAGTGCTGCTATTTGATGTTTAAGAATAGATATTTCGGGGTAGGTCTGACTCTTTAGCAAAAAGAGCAGGCCGTACCAAAAACAGACCGTTTAAAAATATAGATTCTCTGAAAAAAGAAAGGCTAAAGTGATTTTGCAGTTAGACATTGAAATGATATCAAATCTAATGTTTAAAAAACAACAAAAAATTGAAGTTTACCAATTACACTTTACTGAGCTAACTCTAACTTGTGTTCTGTCGTGCACAGCCTCATGAAATGGTAAATGACTTAATTGATGGCATCTCTGATGTCATCTCAAATGACACATACATTTCCCTTTGTGAATCAGGGCTGTCGTCTCCAAAATATGTGGTTTAGCCTAATTCTCAATAAAGTTCAATATTTTGCAAATTCATTGGTGGTTCAGCACTCAAAATTTGACAAATACATCAAATTGATACATTTGTATATAAACGTGTTTTTTTGACCTTCCGCTGCAGTATAGAGGGGCTGTATTCCGGGTTCATTGCACCATTAGCAGCTTATCATACTTTGCCAAAAAATATTTGTTGAAAAGTGCGGTACTCTAGTGCCTCAACTCCTCTCTATGTGCATTCATAATTTTGCCAATTCCATATAATGGAACTAATCTGTTAGTGAAAGGGAAAATGTATTTTGTGTATGTTGTTCAGAGTTTGAAATGGACAACACTGAAAACAAACACAACTTGCAATTGAGAAAAAGTGAACAACTAAGTTGGATTCCATCCTTCAAGAGCATTTATGTCCATTGATACATACTAAAAGTGGGTTCCATAAAGTAAGGATATAAGTGTCTGCAAATATTAAAGCCTTAAAAGTATAAACACAATTTCCATCTTGCAGTCTATTTTGAAGTTGCACATAAGCGCCGAGCCATGTCTGCACATCACCTTGGGACCTGCCATTAACTTCCACCAATAGCTAACTGATTATTTAAATTCCAAGTTGCCACAAAGGAGATCTTTGACTGCATTCCATTCATCAACACATTAACACTAGCATTATAGGCACATTATGGGAACATATCCCCCACTTAAATTAATTTCATATTTCCCTATACTAATTCCCCACTAATCCTGTTTGGGTTCTGGAGTGGCGTGCTACTCACTGAAAAGCGCTTCAACACCTCATATGGGGTAGCACGCGCTATATAAATATAAATGCAAACCCTTTCCTCTTCTATCCCTCCACTATCCTTTTTCAACCCAAATAACAGACTAACATGTCGACCTCTCAAATGAATTTCATATTTCCCTATACTAATTCACCACTAATCCTTTTTGGTATCTGAAGTAGATTGCTACCTGCTGAAAAGCACTTTAGCACCTCATCAGGGGTGGCAAGCGCTATATAAATGCAAGCCCTTCTCTCTTCTATCCGTCCATTTTCCTTTTTCAATACAAATAACAAACTTGCATGTCCACTACTCAAATTAATGTTATATTCCCCTATACTAATTTCCCCACTGATCCTGCTTGGGTTCCGGAGTTGTGTGCTACCAACTGAAAAGTGCTTCAACGCCCCATCAGCGGTAGCAAGCGCTATATAAATGCGAACCCTTTCCTCTTCTATCTCTCCACTATCCATTTCAATCCAAATAACAGACTAACATATCCACTGCTCAAAATAATTTCATATTTCCCTATACTTATTCATCACTAATTCATTTTGGTATCCAAAGTAGATTGCTACCTGCCGAAAAGCACTTCAACACCCATCAAGGGTAGCAAGCGCTATATAAATGCAAACCCTTCCCTCTTCTATCTCTCTCCTATCCCTTTCAATCCAAATAACAGACTAACATGTCCACCGCTCAAATTAATTTCATATTTCACTATACTAATTCACCACTAATTCTTTTTGGGTTCCGGAGTAGCGTGCAACTCACCGAAAAAGCACTTTGACACCTCGTCAAGAGTAGAAAGCGCTGTTTAAATGCAATTACGATTACATGCCTCACTACGATATAGACGTTGCTCAACTTTAGCACAAAGTATTTCCAATCAATTGTGTGTTGTTTTAAATACTCTGCTTCCATATTCAGAATAGTAGATTGATATGGAAAGTAAAATCACGGCATTGCTAAATATATCACAAGCTGCAAACACACTTACTTACCTATACTTTTTAGATATCAATGATCACAGTGATCAAATCCGAGCGGTACCACGTGCTGCTCTATAAACACCCAAATAACGCCATAACAATGAATTGAAGCATCAAAGAGGCGCTTCGTGTGCTCGCCTACGAGATGCGGCATCGCATACTAAGACATTTATCAAGCCATGCCGCGACGATTGAAGCACAGGTGTTTCGGGGTCAGAGCTGAGATCGTGCGGGACGAATACATCACTCTGCCAAATAAATCACCGACAAACACAATATCCATAATGTCTTGTTGGATTAAGTCAAAAATAGCTTGCAGCTGTGTGCTCCCTCGTGAGTGCGGTTTATGAAGGTGGGAGCGCGATAGGTCTTTGGTAACAGCTGATGAATTAATTTGTTTTAATGCAAAACAAAAACCCTGAATATATTGCAATTAATGAGAACTCTGGTCATGCCGCATGTTTAATATGAGCAGCTCGACGGGCGGTGTTCATGCGATGCGCCATTAGCTATTCAACAGGCAAGACAAGGAGAGCGCTTCAGAGGGTGACTGGTCTGAAACCGACATGGCGCCTCGTGCGTTCCCTTCCCGGGAATCGAAAGTGCGTGTAATGAATTTAACTCGGAAAGGCTTTGCTGGTTGCATCAGAAATACTACTAATTGCAGCAGGGGAAACGAATCTTTCTTCCACGGGTCGGGCCAGCGTTTAGCAGTGCTGTAATTTCATTACCCAGGAATCCGGGCCGAAAAATGGTACTATGACGTTTCTGAAATGGCAGAGACTGCACATTATCCGCAGCGACCGTAAAAACTGAGGACACAGGATCAAAATTTAAGTAAAAAAAGTATGACAAAAACTCAGTTTTAGAAAGACATCTTTGGACAAGAGTATACCTACTATATTACCTACGCATGCATGTACTATATTTTTACTTTACTTTATGTATTCAGTGTGCTCTGTATGTGAGTGCGTCTAGCCATATTGCACTCAAGGGGCATATTATGTCCTTGTTGAACGAGAACCCGATGCCCTTGAGCACAATCTCATGGTCATCACTCCCAGTCTTTCTTGTCGAGAAAGTAACAACATTTTTATTATGTTTTTGATTCAAGTGATGCTTCCACCTTCTGCTAGTAAAGTCAAGTTGAACAACAACATTGTGCTCACCTCGCGCTCCATTAAACATCAAACCTTAAAACATGAATGAGTGGATAGAAAAGGCGCCAACACATCAGTAAGAAAAATCCCACACTTGCTTCATGATCATCATACCAAGGATGCACCATACTACACCAACATGTGATGCACAGTGCACTATTACACACTGTGTATTGTTCTCCACTAACCGCATACTGTACTACCACGCATGGTACAGTGCACTGCCAATCTCAGCAAATCCATTGTACTGCCCCGCCACCCTCAGAACAGTGCACCGCCACCTTCAGCAAAGTGCGCCATCACCCCCTTTGCAGTGTCTGTTATGACTCTGGGGGCCAAAAGCGTCCTGGGGCGGGGGCGATTATGTGGGGGAGGGGTTGCTTGCCTTTGTGGGGGTTAAACACAGGGCCTGGCCACAGTTGGTTAGGACTCTGCGGAGACATTCAGGACTAGTCTAGGCAAGGGTTTGTCTTACAGATGAGGGCCTACCTCCAGCGTATAGCCCCACTCAACCATGGCAGCTGAGATGTGGAGCAGGGTCCTGGAGAGAGCTGACCCTCAAGAGGTTGTAAGAAAATGGGAATATTTTGAAAGGTTAAAGAGTACAAATAAGGCTGCACTTGACTGCCCTCTCCAAAGCAAGGAGAAGTTAGTTAGCTCCTGTTTTCAAGTGTGAAAAAGCAGCTTAGTTGTAAAAGAAGTAAACATGAAAGACAGGTAATTAAAAAAGCCCTGCTGTTCAGGAAGGGTAGAGAAGTTGTGTGACAGGCTGCGTAGAGCTGAGACTAAGATAACCCGTGCAGTTGGAATCAAACTAGACAGACTGCAAGTTTCTGTCCCTGGTTGCTATAACAGGGCAACTAACAAAGCTTTGGAAACTATTTTCCATGATATCCCATAATGCACATTAATGTTCTGTAGGTGTGGCGGCGGTATGTAAAATGGGGGGTAGCAGTGGGGATTTGCTGTATTGTGTGGCTGGACACTTTGCTAAGAGTAGTACTCATATGCACTAGGAAATTGGACTCAGAGATTTGGGTTATTTTTGCAATGAGATAGCTCAGTTGATTTCCTCCAGTTGCATAAACTTATTTATACATTGATTCTAATGGCTGGGAAAGCACTGTAATGTCCATGTTGATTATTATAAATTGAATAGAAGTCCAATCCAAAGCATGATTTCTTTAATTCCGGGCCACAATCAGCAAGGATGAATACCTGCCACACTTAAGTTTCAAATTTCACAATCTTTATTGTTCCTTTGTTCTCTCGAAAAAAAGCTAAGCATTAGAGTGCTATCCCAGGCAGCTGAAATGGTGCCATGAAATGAAACAATTAGTGCGATAAGTTAAAATTTGACATTTTTCATTTGTATTTCACACAAATTCTTTTTTGGTACTTTTCACTTATTACGCAATAGCTTATACTCTATAGGTCCTGTTGAAGGCTAGACACTCTTTAGGTCATTTATAGCTGAAACATGTAGACCTACCTTCTTAAACTTGACAGTAGCAGTTTATATTTTTTCAAAACAGCCTTAGTACTGTTTTTAACCCTGACACTAAGTGATACGCAATAAACGGATTTTTTTCTTAGTAGCCAGTTTTAAAATCACTCTTTTGTTCTGCCTGCAATGCGTCCATCACTGAAAAGGACACCATAGCTCATCCTCTTTTGGATTTTAGTATATCCTAGGAGATCCTAAAAACATCCCTGTGCTCCTCCCTCATAGTGAGGGGGTTGCAGCCCTCGGCTGTACAAGGGGTTACAGCCAGGAGGAGAACCCAGATGATGAAGCATGTCACCTTGTGGTGAGTGATGGGACTCCGTTTACCTTATGGGTTGCCCACATGAGGGCTACAGTTAGGTGTGTTTAGACATTGACGACCAGCGTTGGATGCTGGTGAGCACCAAGTAATGCTATAGCCCTCTAGACATATTAGTTTGTATTTACAGTCATTTGGGAAAGTGTCTCTGTAGGTCTTTTAAATATTCTCCTGTGGGCCCTCCTCTTCTCGGTTTTTGTATTATATCCTCTCCTTCTATAACCATAACACCTAGAGTGCCAGAACCAGGCTATGCTCCTTGGAGGGATGAGATTGTAGGACTCATTAAGAGAATCAGAGCGTCTAGAGCAACGGGTCCTGATGAAATTCCCACATAAATAATTAAAAAAGAGCCTATGTTTTGGGGGTACATATCTTACTCCCCTTTTTAGTTATTGCTATCAGCAGGGGAAGACTCCCTCCTTCTAGTCTGGTAGAATTTTAATTCGCTTTTTTGAAAAGGGACCCAGACACCTCCTGGGTAACTATTGCCAAATAGTTTTACTAGACCCAGTAGGGAAAGTATTTGCATGCAGTATTTTAGATCATCTTAATGATTGGGTGGTGAATGAGAAAATACTTCCCATTGAACAAGCAGGATTTAGGAAAAACATTGCACTTTAGATAATATCTGTATGTTGAAACTGATTTAGGAGTAGTACACTTTAATACAATGATCAAATGTGTATGTGGCATTAATAGATTTGTTGATAAGGTAGATCAGCCAAAACCTTGGAAAAAACTGAAAAAATAGGAGAGGCCAGCTGTTAGACCTGACATCTTTGGCGTGATTACCCCCATCTTTTTGCCTCTGCCTCCTGTATTTTTCGATGCTGTGCTGGATTCGTTTTTGCTGGTTTAGATGCTTTGGACACTCTGCCACTGCTGATCAGTGCCAGAGTGTAAGTGCTCCCTATGTAAATTGTTATTCCGATTGGATATACACGTTTGGCATATTTGTATCACCATGAAGTCCCTAGAAAAGTGCACGCGGTGTGCCAGGGCCGGTGATGACAAATGCTACTAGTGGGCCCGCAGCACTGATTGTGCCACCCACAGGAGTAGCTCTAAAATGGTGTCTCGGGCCTGCCACTGCAGCGCCTACGGGCAGTTTAGAACTGCCATGGCCTCCTGGTCCGCGTCCCCGCTGACCAGGCCTAACCCTTCCCTTTTCGTGCACATCAGCCACCCCTATGGAAGGCCCAAGGTACCCCCCTGGGCAGGGTGCCATGTATGTGAAAGGTAGAGCATGTACTAGTGCAGGTGACATGCTCTGGTAGTGAATTACAGCCATTTTCGTTTTTCACTATTGTAAGGCTATCTTGCTCCATAGGTTAACATGGGGGATGCTGGCTACAGTGGTTAACAGCATTTCTTCCCATAGGAACAAGATAGGACATAAGTATCTAGTATCCCTGAACTCAGAATTTAATAACGCATCTTTTAGGAAAGGTGGTTTTTAGATCCTGTGTTTGAGAACAGAACTTTTAGAAAGTTGCTGTTCTCTTGTCTGACCCTTCTGTGTGCCTGGGCCTGTTTGTGTATTGACTGTCTGGTTTGTGAGTGACAGGGGCTGGGGAATTCCCCCGGAGGCTGGATGAGTCAGCACTAGGCTGAATGAATGTAATTGCTACCTGAGTGTTGGGAGGAGTTAGCACCTGGGCGGAATAGGGCTGTGCCTGCCTGCCTCATTGCTGGCTCCACCTCCTGCGGTGCGGCTGAGGACCCTGCCCCTCACTCTGAAAGGAAAGATGCAGCCAGCAAAACAAAGTGCTCAGGATCCACCCAGAACTGGTTCAGACCGGGCTCAGGGCCCACATGCACAGAGAGAACAAAGACTTTAGGGGTATAAGTACAGGACCCCTGACAACAGAAAATTAGATCATCCTGGAAATCAAGAAGGAACCTCTGCCGAGGAGAAAGCTGACGTGGAAGAAGGAAGACTGTCCTGCTGTTGCTCTGCTGGACTGACCTGCTGTTGCTTTGCTGCCAAGGAGAGGGGAAGGACTTTGCTGTGAGCTGTGTCCCCTGTCTTGTAAGGAATCTCCAAGGGCCTGCGAAGAGCTGGCTCCCTGTTTCCGAAGTCCCAGGAACAAAAGGACTTCACCCCCAGTCTCCCTGAACTCTGCTGAGAGAGTTCTGTCCTTCGTAGAGTGCTTGATCCAGTTGTGGGGCCTCTAGAAGTTGAACCTGAGCTGGGAAGCTTGAGACTAAGCTGAGAGACTTGTGAAGCTGAAAAGTGTCGCATCGCTCGCTTGCAGAGCGCATCCCCGACAGTGCGAGAAGTTTCCCGCCGCTACGAAGGTCGAGATCGGCGCAGCGCCTGACATCGCTGCCGGAGCCGTCGCACCCTTCGTTTGCGGGACGCACCAGACCGGTGCGGGAGAATCGAACATCGCTGCGAGTGTCGTCGCAGAGCCTGTCGTCTGGGTGAGATCGCCGCACCGCTTGCTTGCGGACCGCATCACGTCGCTGCGAATATCGTCGCAGAACCATCACATCGAGGAGCTGCGAGAGAGAGGATCACCGCTGGACTGCGCATCGTCGCCCCGGAGATCGTCGCAGCCCCTATGAGATCATCGCATCGTGCCTTTGCGAGAACAGACTTCCTACGGAACCTACTCACCGGAATCCACGCAAGCTGCCTTCCTCCCCATACAGACCGGATTCGCCGCCACACGCCCGCTGCTGCAGCGGGGCTGTCGCATCGCCTCCCCAGGGTCTCAGGAGTAACGCATCGCTTGTTTCCACCGCACCAACTTCCTGCTTGTGGAACTTTGTTGCATCTAAAAGGTACTGTGAGTCAACGTGACGCAACTGTGAACTTTTCACGCATCTGAGGATTATTGGATCGTAACTTAAAGAACTTTGATTACAACCTGAAGAACTCTTTTGAAACCATATCCTTGAACTGTGTGTTGGATTTTTGACGTTTTGGTCTTGTGTAGTTTAGAATAAATATCTTTATTTTCCTAAACTGTTGTGGAATCAGTTTGTGGTGTTTTCACTGTGTTACTGTGAGTGTTGGTACAAATACTTAACGCATTGCCTCTGGTTAGCCTAGACTGCTCAGGCCAAGCTACCTTGAGGGCGAGCAGGGGTTATCTAAGAGGGTTATCTCCTTGCCCTGACTAGAAGCAAGGATCCCTATTTGGACAGTGGTACCTACCTCTGCCAACTAGAGACCCCCAGTTCTAACACCAGCCCTCTTTTATCTCTCATTATTGCTTCACAATCTCACACATGATGCCATTAGGAACGGGTCAACTTCTTTCTGCCGTAATTGCAACAAACAATGGCTTGAAGGAAGGCTGTTTGTTAGCTTCGCTACTCTTCTCTTTGTACGTAGCAGATTTACCCAAATACTTTGCTCCTCAGGTGGGAGATGCACCAAAGATAGGTGGTCAACCTTTCAGTTGTCTGATGTACATAGTTGATATTGTAATTAGGGATTTAATGCCCATTGGATTGAATAGGACACTGATGTCACTTCAGAAATATACAGTGATACAATATCTGAAGATAAATGTTTCAAGGTGTAAAATCCTGATTTAAAAAAATGGTAAAAGCAGAAAGAATATCAAATTTTTCTGGAGAATTTGGCTTAGAGAAACTTGAGATTGTAGATTCTCATCTCTATTTGGGGAAGCTAATAGCTGGTAACACAAAGGAAAAATCTCATGTTGACCACTACTCTTGTAAAGCTGCCTCACATGCAAATGGGCTACGTGCATTTCATAATTTAATGGGTTGAAGGGTTTTTTGCATATTATATCTGTTTTTAAAGTAAAAGTCCCTTCAACACTACTATATGGTATTGAATCTGTCCAAATAGGAAAATGGAGCTTACTTGAAAAGATAGAAGAACAAATCATGTGTAAGTTATGTAATTGTAATACATCTGTCCCAACTTTAGCTATTCAATTGGAATTTGGTCTGATAAGCACATTTGCCCAAGGATTATCTTGAGTTATTCGGCAGGGCTATCAGTTGAAGAATAGGAAATCAAAAACAATAAAGGCTTTCTTGAACCTGGAAACTTGTGGCCCAAAAGAAGATAACTACTCCTTCTCCTGTGATTTTACTCTAGCGTTGAACTATTTTGATGCTCAGGAGGTGCTTGTGACTTCCATTCTGTTCTCACAAATCTATTTTTTTAACAAAAAGAACTAATTTTATCATTAATTTCCAGAGAGAACTCAAGTATTGTAGGATGAAATATTGGAGATATCTGCATCAAGTTCCTGGGTTACTTGGTGCAGTTATATCCAATATATTCTGCCCAGAAGTATTTAGGCTTTAATTTGGATCCTGGTATTCTCCGCTTGTTGATTTTATTTCGTATGAATTTACTCCTGATAAATGATTTAATGACAAATTGGTCTACCTCTGCGAGAACAGGGACATACTGTAATGTGTGCAACTTGGGCATACAGAACCTTCATCAGGTTCTGTTTGTTTGCCCAGCCCTGTTACCACATCGTCTTCGGCTGCTTCGGCCAATGTTCATACAGAATATTAAAACCGTAGCAACTGCACACAAGTTTCTCTTTAATCCAAATAATGAAACAATATTCACAAACATATTTAACTTTTTAAAAAAGTTTCTGAATCTACTTTAAGTGCTTAGTATATTGCTATTCCGAGAGAAAGGAGGCTACAGGGCTGTTAATGGTACTTGCAATACTTATGCTATGGTTTCCAGGGTTTTATCTGTTTTGCAAAACAAATTACATAGACTTTGTTGCTATGGGGGGTGGCCTTTTTTTAAAGTTGTGTCGTTTTAAGAATTGATTTTACTAGTGAAACTATGCATGACTGCCCATTTGCTATAATGACCCACAGTAACAGTTGTAGTGAGACTGTAAACTTTAAGGTTTACGGAAGATGTTGCCACAACTGCTCTTGTTTCTAGTTTTCTGGAATAATTTGCACATACATTTTGCTGCTAGGTAGTTTGGTCTATTTGCACCAAATTGTAATCTTTACTCTCCATGTATAAAAGTTTTAATAATAATAAATCACGTATGTATTTAGCTCGATTTAGTTGATATCAGTACAGGATTTAAATATATAATTGGAATTGTGATCATCACTTAGTACGTTCTGCTTTGTCATACTGTAGACCTCACTCTTAATAAAAGAGTTGAATTGACATGTTTCACAATTTACGTTTTTGTTTTTGTTAGAAATGGAATCCCCACCTGGCCGAGGGTCACACCCCAGTCCAGTAGGAACCCCACTCCCACGTACAGGAAGGGAGGGGCCCTTCCCCAAATGACGCCTGCTCCCCTTGGGAGGATGGTAGCTTGGGCAGGCAGGCTTATTCTCTAGTTAGCGGGCCAAGTATTTTGGATTGCACGTGGTAGTCGAGGAGACACACGACAACATAGACGCGACACAGAGTTCTAGTAAAAATATAGGTTTCTTTATATAACTCTCTAAGTAGGTGAATAATCATACAATCCGCACAGTACCTCCGATGAGACCGTGATTCTAGTCTCAGGGTTCGTGGCGCACCAGCGGTGCGGCCTGGAGTATGCTTCGTACTCCGGGTTCTGTCCTCAAAGTTCGGGGCGCACTAGCAGTGCGGGCAGGAGTATACTGGGTACTCGGGGTGGATTTCTCACAGTTCGTGACGCCCTCAGCAGTGCGGCCAGGAGTGCGGGACGCACCCTACGTTGCTGCTGGTCAATGCAGGTGGAAGGCGGGCGTGAGCCGTGACCGTGTCCGCCGGGCTCGGCTGATGCTGGAAACTTGGAGCCGCAACAGCGTCAGCAGGGCTCGGGTGATGGTGAAAGCTTGGAGCCGCGACAGCGTCAGCAGGACTCTTGTGGATAGCGAGGTCTTGGAGCCGCGACAGCGTCAGCAGGGCTCTTGGTGATGGCGAAGGCTTGGGGCCGCGACAGCGTCAGCAGGGCCCTTGTGAATAGCGTAGACTTGGAGCAGCAACAGCATCAGCAGGACTCTTGTGGATAGCAAGGTCTTGGAGCCGCGACAGCGTCAGCAGGGCTCTTGGTGATAGCAAAGACTTGGAGACACGACAACATCAGCAGGGCTCTTGTAGATAGCGAAGACTTGGAGCCGCAACAGCGTCAGCAGGGCTCTTGTGGATAGCGAGGTATTGGAGCCGCGACAGCGTCAGCAGGGCTCTTGGTGATGGCGAAGGCTTGGGGCCACGACAGCTTCAGCAGGGCCCTTGTGGATAGCGAAGACTTGGAGCCGCGACAGCGTCAGCAGGGCTCTTGTGGATGGCTAGGTTTTAGAGCCGCGACAGCGTCAGCAGGGCTCAGGTGATGGCGAAGGCCTGGGGCCGCGACAGCGTCAGCAGGGCCCTTGGTGATGGGCACACTCGTGGTGCCTTAGGAGGGCTCCCGGGGGTACCTCTTCAGAGGTTCCCCTAGCAGATCTGATTCTCTAGTTCCAGTGTCCTTCTTTTATCCCTCAAATTGTCTTTGATCTCCTTTCATGTAGGCCGGGGGTTTCCCTCCCTTAGGCCCGGTTGGGGGTGGTTCCTGTCATGGGCCACCTCATCCTTTGAAGCAGGAAGGCAGGGTCGTCAGCCACCCAGCAGGAAGTCGCGCCAGCATTGTGGGGGCCAGGACGCAGCCCCGAAACTACTCCTCCCCTCTAATCTAAAGGGCAGACAGCAGATACCAGATGGCGGAGTTTCCCCAGGCCCTGTCACTGTCTCCAGACAGGGAATACACATCCTAGCAGTATCGTCCAGCTAGATTGCCTGGAAGATAGTCCCAGTCCAGACGTCCTATTTCTAGACCTAGGAGGTGGAGAGCACTCTTCCTAAAGAGTGTATCACGTACTTCTGAATTTAGGGGTGTCCGTCTCATATTTCTCCTATGTTCCCCGGGTCAGATAAATAATAAGGGGAATGGATCGAAAAGCTACTAAAACAAAATGGCTGCCAGCTACTACGAGGTCATGCCACCCGCACCTGAGCAGGCCAGGTCCAACAGTTTTGTCAAATGTGATTTCCCTTACCACATAAGTTACTCTGGCCTGTTGTATAAACTCTGTCCTCCACTGCTTCATAATTCCAGTAACCCTGATTTTGTCACAATGGAGGACTTTATAATAATAGAACCCATGTAATACAAATATGCTTTTTATAGTGTTACCCCAAAGGGGTGTAATGCACTGCAGCACCTGCCATTTAGTGATACCTCGAGGAAGAGCTGAACACACTGGTGTTCACAGTTGCAGGTGTATTTGTTCTTTGGTGAACACAATATGTGAATATTCAGACACGCGCACTTTCCATTGAATAGTACACCCTTATGCTTCATTGTTTGAGCAATGGGTATTCTTATATTCTAAGGTGCATTAGTACAGCTCTGCATGTCACAATCTGTGCGGCACAGGCAACGCCACACAATACTGGATCTTAAAATAGGAAATGCAATCTGTAGCTTCCCGAAACAAAGCCGAAGCTTTTTTTGTCTTCTAGGCCGACATATAGCAAAACAAACCATAGTTAAAAAAAATGCAGCAATTACTGAGCTATCGCTTTTTAGTACGCATGTGATTGAATGTTTAGCGCTGAAAGCGCGTAGTTTAAATTGCTATGTTTCTCCATTATGCATTTTCAACACATGCACCTCACTCACCACTTCCTGCAGGTACTTGCTTCAAACAAAAGCTGAAACCAACACAGAAAACATTTTTTAAACCAAATTCAATTTCCCTTTCACACACTGTAGAATACAATCGGGGAACGGGCATGCATTTTCTTGTACGGCAACTATCAAAGCTATAAAGCAAACACAAGGAGATGATTGACTGAGTGCTGAAACTTTTCGCTCATTCCCCAGTCACAGATCTGGGCTCCATCATAGTTCTTTAGCTCACTTCGCCACCCCAGTTCAGACACAGCTATATGCAAATCAGTCTTGACCCTGTGCCTCATGGGAACAGTCCAGCCTGAACTGCCAAGCCATGTCTTCCCTGGACTGGAAACAAGCATCCTGTGACCGGTTTCGGGCTCAAATCTCCCTGTGTTAACTATCATAGCTATGTATATAGCACTCGTGGATACAGCCCGACTGCCTAAGGACTCACGCTTAGCACCAGCTGCCGTTTTCCGCTACAGGAGTAGCTCATCTCATCACAGAAGCCCCGCAGCGCGACTGGGAGAGGGAGGCCGCAGAGGAGGACGAGGCGCCGGCCCCAGGACTGCGAGGACCAGCATTCACCATCCCCAGCTGGTCCTCTTCCTGCGAGAGCCGCGCCCCCTTCCAGTGCCCCGCCCCCAGAGAAGCGCAATAACTTCTCGCGGCACCCGCTGCGCGGGTGCCACTCGTGGATACAGCCCGACTGCCTAAGGACTCACGCTTAGCACCAGCTGCTGTTTTCCGCTACAGGAGTAGCTCATCTCATCACAGAAGCCCCGCAGCGCGACTGGGAGAGGGAGGCCGCAGAGGAGGACGAGGCGCCGGCCCCAGGACTGCGAGGACCAGCATTCACCATCCCCAGCTGGTCCTCTTCCTGCGAGAGCCGCGCCCCCTTCCAGTGCCCCGCCCCCAGCGAAGCGCAATAACTTCTCGCGGCATCCGCTGCGCGGGACGCGCGCGGGACGCAGCCCGGGGCGAAGCCCGGGCCAAGGGCGGGCCCGTTAGTGCCCGATAGAGACCGGACCGGGCCATCTCTCTTTCATCAACGACCTGGCAACAAACATCATGCCAGCAAAAACCAGAAGCACCTCCAAACCCAAACCTAAATCCAAACATGCGCAGGAGGTAGCACAGGTAACAGGCCCCATCGACCTGTTCATATCGCGCGTAAACGAAACAATAAACCAAAGCATAGCCTTAATGGAAAAGAGAGTCTCAATGGATCTCATGAGCGCAAACGCTAAGCGCTCATCACTCGGTGCCATAGCAAACGCTGCATCCCCAATCAACCCGACCTCCCAAAACAGCTCACTCCCAGTGCCTCTTCCAACCACAGAACTTAACACCGTTCCATCAGTAGTCGATCTGTCAGTCACGCACTCTGAGTCGGATCCCTCATTAACATCAGAAGATTTGGAAGCAACCCCAGACCTAGCTGGCTGTCATACGCAAGGAGACATCCAAACCTCCAACAACTTACCTCAGCACGGTGAGAGGGAAAGGGCAACACCGCAAACCCGACCATTATTCAGAGGAAAAACACAAAGCTCACCCATGACCAACTCAAACTCTCCATGCTCCAACAGCATACTGCACATTCCTGACTGCACCCTCCCACACAAGCCAATACCCAGCAACAACAATGCAGCCGAGCAATGCAAGACCTGCAGAATCACATCACAAGTGCTAACCACCACCAAAGACCTACTTTACCAATACCTAAAGCCTATCCAGCTGAGTGTTAGAAACCTCGAGGCTCAATTAACAATAATATCAGCTACTCTCCTAGACACAAACACCAGGATAGACGTAAAGGGCCAGCGAAATACAACACTCCCACCAAAAAAGCAAAACCAAAAACACATCCAGAAAGTAGCCAATTCTACAAATGCAACACCTGCAATACAAAAGAACCCTAATCCTTCGTCTGTCACACCCAAACCAATAGTAAATACGCTCCATTCCCAGCAGGAGAAACCACCACAACAGAAATCATCACAACAAAAATCGCAGCAGGTAGATACCAAAGGGAAGGTCACGGCACGAACCCCATGTCCAGCACAAAACCCAGACCCCAGCAGAATCCCCCAGGAGAAACTTGACTCCCAGTCTACGAACTCCCCACCCCCTCAAAAATCACCTAAGATCGTAACGGAAACCACCCCGAAAAAATATCCCGCAGTGAGACGCCCTGCCCATTTACCCCCTGAAGCTACCCCATACACAATAGTTCTAACAGGAGTACCCGAGTTAGTAGACGACACCCCAGAAACTGCTTGGTCACTCAAAAACAAGGCCATGCAGTGGCTTAGCATAAATAGACCTCTTGAATCCCATTTATCAGGAGGAATTACGTCAGCACGAAGGGTAGCCTGGATAGGCAAAACCAAGAAAACAATACGCGGTGATTGCATCATTGTAACATGCAAAGATCCCGCAACGGTTGACTATATATGTGCTTGGCCACAACTCGAGAAAAAAGGGGGAATAGACGCTCGTCACCTTTCTCTTTTTTACCCACCAATGAAACAACAACACAACCCCCCTCCCTGGGAATGGCACCATCATCCCAAAGGCCCGCGGAACCAGGACCCATGGCGTCAAACACCATGGATCCGGAGGGATTTCCCACGCGAGTACCTTGATAGGGGGGGGCCAAGAGATAGGTATGTCGATAGCCAAGTTCCATACTGG
Source organism: Lissotriton vulgaris (assembly GCF_964263255.1). Lineage (NCBI taxonomy): Eukaryota > Metazoa > Chordata > Amphibia > Caudata > Salamandridae > Lissotriton > Lissotriton vulgaris. The sequence continues at coordinate 1,374,435,050 of NC_141693.1, forward strand.
CAGGACAGATCTTACCCCGCATATGAGGGTTGGCAGGGTTTCCCGACCCAAAACCGTTACGAGTGCCTCGACATGGTCGATTGACCACCCACTGCTGATCTTAACCAACCCATAGCTGCCTCCTTACACTCAGTTGTCCCCTCACACTTCCCAGTCCCTGTTAAGCACCAGATAACCCCCTCTAAACAGCCTGAAGCATCAGAGACCTCAACGACCCAACAAAATAACCCCTTGACCCTCCCCCCACCAGAGAACCTAGACATGAGTGCAGGACCACTCACAGAACAAATTCCAACCACCGAAATCCCTACCAACAGCAAAACAGTACTCGCCACCTTGACTGTTAAGGAGGCCACGACCGTAGGCATAGCTTTCTGGAATGTCGCAGGTCTAACCGGAAAAATAACATGCCCTCAATGGCTGGAAATCGCACGAAGCCACCAAATCCTGTGCTTACAAGAGACCTGGCGTCTATCCCCCCTCCATCTAGCGGGATATAAGACATTCTTCACCAAAGCAACGCCAAGCACAATGGAAAGACCAAAAGGTGGCCTCATGATCTATTTCTCCAATACCCTAGCAGTTAAGGTAAAATTAACAAAAGAAACACCTGCCTTTCAAGTCATCCAAATCACACACCATACCACCGCTTCGAGGAATATCTACATACTCATAAACTATTATAACAACATAGGCACACAGGACTGCTGTACAAATCTGGATGAAATGATGGCTCATATATCCACACTTCAAAACGCGAATTCAAGCGAGACAATAAAATACATTTGGGGAGGCGATTTCAACCATCCAATATGCCCAAACCACAAAACCGGGACCTGTGGCCTACAATCTGAATCCGGTAATCCAATTCCTCACTTCGCACACACTCAAAGCGGAAACAAGCTGAATGAAATTGTATTTACTCTGGACCTTGACTTTGTAAATGAGCTAGTGGACCCGGCCCAGGAATTCCGACCCACCTTCCATGGGCGAGGTTGCACATCCACTATCGATTTTATCCTAGCCTCCAATACCTGTAAGAACTCGCTAATTAACTACACAGTAGGGTCCTGTCCGATTAGCGATCACTATCCCCTAAGTGTGGAGATTACATTGGAGAAACTAGGTCCTTCTACAACGAAAACCAGTTCTCTCGATCAACAATCAATCTCAATAAGGAAGAGGAACGGGTTCGCAATTAAATGGGCCAAAGTTGATCCCGAGGTGACCACGCAAAGGATATTTGAAAAAACGCACCCCTGGTTAAGGGACTGTTTGTCCACAGAGGCCTCGCCTGAACTAATCATTACCTCCTTCCATAATATTCAAGGGGCAATAAGAGAGGAGTTAGTCAAATACAGGACAAACAAACCAATATCCCAAACTAAAAGATGGTTCAACTCAGACTGCAGAAAGGCCCTTTCGGCTCTAAAAGAAGCCCTCCGGCAGGATCCAAGAGACGCCCAATTAATTTCATCCCGGAGGAAAGCGTACAATGAAGCCAGAAAAAATCGAAGGTGCCAGATAAAGAGAGACCTTTGGTGCCAATTACACGAGAGCGCACTAAAAAAGGACAGCGTCATATTTTGGCAGACCATTAGATCACCCTTTTTGGACAATGATACTGATCCAAATCTACTCGACGTAGCAGTAACTGAGAACGAATGGGTCCGCCACTTTCCAAAAATTTTTGGTTTGCCACCCGACACTCCTCGAACAGAACGCGAGGCTGAAGCAGAGAATCATTTTCTTCCCATTAATTTACGCTTCACCGTAACCGAGGTCAGAAAAGCAATTACAGCGTCAAAATCTGGCAAGGCTCCCGGCCCAGACGGGGTACCCATGGACTTGTTCCTTTATAACAGTGACTATTGGTCGCTAATAATAACCCGGGTAATGTCTGCAGTCGCTGAAATCGGTCTCCTTCCATCATGGTCATCATCCACACTCTTGCCAATATTCAAGAAAGGGGACCGCAACGACCCCGCGTGTTACCGGCCGATCTCCCTTCTGGATTCTACGGGTAAAATTGCAGGTCGACTACTCCTGGACCGATTACAATCTTGGGCCCAGGCAAATAACATCTTTACAGACCTGCAATACGGCTTCCAGAAGGGGCTCGGTACGGTGGAGCAAGCCCTAAATCTGACCCTCCTGGCCGGAAAATACGCCCACGCAAAAGAAGGAACAATTTACCTGGTCTACGTAGATCTGAGCGCAGCTTTCGACTGCGTTCAGCATGCAAAGCTGTGGGAAATTATGTCGAACCTTGGAGTAGATCCAGCGATATTGGCCTTTCTCAGGGGTCTGTACACCAACGCAGAAGGCCGAGTGCGTTACGGCATCAGCGGCGACCTATCACGTCCTTTTAAAATCACGCGAGGAGTAAGGCAAGGGTGCGTACTGGCACCCTTCCTATTCAATCTATACACTAACGGGATTGAAAAAGCAATGTTGGCAGGGAGCCAGGACCTCCCGCAAATAGCACGCCGCCCTATACCCATCCTACTCTACGCCGACGACTCGGTCATCCTGGCCCGAACAGCCAACCAACTCCAACGACAGCTGAACAAATATGTGACGTTCATGGACTCTTTGGGACTAAAAGTAAACCCAAAGAAAACATTCACTATGTCCATAGGACCCAAACCCGGAAATTCAAAATCCATATATATAAACAACACCAAGCTGGAAAAAACGTCAGTATACCCATATCTGGGTATACTTGTGGACGATTCAATGACCTGGCGAAAAGCCATTGAAGCCAGAAACCTTAACTTTCGTCGAGCAACATCAGCACTTTGTGCCTTCTCCAGGAAACTAGGCAAACCAGCTCCGTCGGAATTGTTAACTCTATACTATGCAAAATGCCACAGTGTGGCGAGTTACGGAGCAGGCATCTGGGGTCACGGAAGCATTAAACAACTACAGGCAACGGAGAACGCCTTCATTAAGTACGTCCTGGCCCTTCCCCAAAGCTCCCCGATCTTAGCATCACACCGAGAGCTAGGGATGGAATTTGTGACAGACACCATACGCTGCCAGCCTCTCATTCTATGGCATCGCATATGGTGCAATCCAGAAAGCCATGTAACACGCTCCCTCATCACAGACTGCCTGAGCCTAGCTCATTGGAGAAAAATCCCCTGGCTCAACTACGTTTCTAAATTTTTCCAAGATCTAAACCGCGAGCAATACTTTCTCGATCCACCTTCAATCGAAGATATATCCAAGAAACGACTGAAAGAACTTTGTATAGGCCACTTGAGAGAACTTCGCAATCAGGCGGAGATAGTGAAAACGCAAAATGAAAAAATCTCCCAATTGCAAACAGGGAAATTGATACAGCCCTACCTTACGTTCTTTCTTTCGAACTATGAAAAGTTTTTACTGACTAGACTCCGGTTTGACCTCTTCTTTCGCTTGGTCTCATTTCCAGAACAGAACAATTGGTCACGGAACTTGATCTGTTGTCCGTGTGATGGGGCCTCCAAGCAATCAACGGTCCATGTCACATTGTTCTGCAAATACTACAGTGAACCTAGGAAAAAATGGATTCTCCCCCTTCTACGCTCAAGCGGTCATAGAAACACATATCCAGCGCTTGCTTATCTCCAGTCGCCGGTAAACCCGCATGAAGCCAAAATGACAGCGACCTTTTTAAAAAAAGTAATGAAAATACGACAGGGCATTGTTTTTTAAAATGTAACATGTGAACATCAGCTTAAAACTGATGGTTTTTAAAAATACCGTACTTTTTATGATTATGCAAATTTTATAATCGAATAAAAGTTTATGAATCTGAATCATAGCTATGTAATCAGCCAAAGCAAAACACCTAACTTAATCGGTTGTATTTACAACTATACATTTTTCCACAAGAACTGGACTGTGCTCTGCCTTTTCACTATCACATATGATGTGATGAATAATGCACATGGAGTAAAAAGGTACTTTGAGTTATCAAGAGTATTGCTGGGTACGCTTTCTCAGGACTGGATAAACAGTAGATATTACAGTAATCAATTTGATAATAATTTGAATTACATGTGCATTACACGTCCACGTTGTGTAATCTCTGTGTATTGCAATACCCTGAAAAAGATCTTGAGGTTCCTACCTGAAGCTGCCAAGAAGTCAGTGGTCCAGGTCCTGGTAATGTCCAGATTGGACTACTGCTTGTGCTATATCTGCGAGTCTCACAATGTAGATTGCAGGGACTGCTGAGGGCGTAGAATGCAGCAGCTCTTCTGCTGCTAACCCCTCTGAAGTGCTCGCCTACAGATCTAGATCTTACTAAAATGCATTGGCTGCCTTTGGGCAAGAGAGGGTCAGTCAAAGCCATGTGTCACTGTCACCTACCCCTGGATGGAAAATGACCTAGGTACTTGCACTTTCTTGCTAAACCTAATTCTCAGGCAGAAGTCTCAGGTCTGCAGGGGCCTCTTTAGCCGCCCTCCCCACTGTGAAAAGAGCACGCATGGGAGGTTGCTCTTTTAGGTTGCTGGTCTCCAAAATGTGGACTGCCCTGCCTCTGGCACTCAGACAGGAAGGTAATGAGTTGACCTTAGATAAGAAACTTAAAACATGGCTTTTTAGACAGACCTAAGGACCATTTTGGAAACATGTTGTCAAGGTGCTGTGTCTGAGACTGAAATCCTAGCTCGGGACGCTTCGGTTGAAGTAACCAAGCGCACTATACATTTATTAATATTAACATCACACATTTACATAACAGTGACAAGATGAAACAACATAAGTAAAAGAACAAGCAAATTAGATAGCAGAAGGCAGTAATATATGTGATTATGGCATTTCCATATAGCAGAGATATGTTACATCGCAGAGTGTACCAAACGTACATATGTACAACCTTGTACTTATTGTTCTATGGACCGAAAGTAGTGCACCACCGTCATGATGACGCTCACAGCATCTGTTTAACATATTTATTTTCTTTTAATATGCACCATTTCCTATTTCTCACTCAGAGAAACTGTACGCCATTATGGTGTTATAGAATTATTGATCTGATTTATGTATTTCGAGGCTCTGCGATTAGTCATACCCAGAAGGGAAAATAGATGCTGGAACAAAAGATGGTGATGCCACATTCTTTTGGGGATTTTTCGTAGTACGGTGGGAAATTTGATCAAAAAGGACGCCAATGTGTTAATAATGAGCAAGTATAATTTTTAGAAGTGACACTGCAATGCATGATCTTTGTTATGTTTAAATAAAACAATGCAAACCACGAGATCCATTTGGTTTGGTTTCTGCACAGTTTTCATCTATGATTGCAACTGTGTTTGTTTATTTAGAGGTCTTCAATAATACAATAGATCATCCAATTTAGTATTGTATATTCTCTGTGTATTGAGACAATAGGATATTGTGGGTCTTTGGCGTCATGGTAATGACGTGTGACTTACCGTGCTGTTTCAGATCGCATTGTGTGTATTTACTGTAGATTTCAATGCATTTCGTTTTAAAATGTAGACATAAAATACTATATTGACATTAAAATTCTTCGATCTAAAAATAATTTCTAGCCTTGTTAAGTAAATTGCAAACATTTATCTGCGGCGAATGCACAAAAGATGCATTTGTAATGCTAAAAGCTTTTCTGTAAACAAAAAGAAGCAACCTTTGAGAACTCATAGGTTTTTCATCTAGAGAAACATCGTTGCTAGGGATAATACCAATAAGAAATATAATTCGAAAATCATGGCCAGGTAGAATGCAAGGGTGGTCCTGTATATAATTCTACAGTATTTGTCAACATTGTTTGCTAATGATAATTTTCAATTTTCAATGGAATGCTGGTACTAACTATAACTATGAAGTGGCAACCAACACTGAGCAATCTATCTATCATTCTATCTATCTATCTATCTATCTATCTATCTATCTATCTATCTATCTATCTATCTATCTATCTATCTATCTATCTATCTATCTATCTATCTATCTATCTATCTATCTATCTAACACCTACTGGCAGTCGCCAGTAAGTAGTTATGGTTAGGACCTAGTTTCCATAGGAAAAGCATTTTTTGTTTTCCCAATAACTTTGGCGTTGTTTGACGAATTTTCGCGAAATTTTTAAAACAAGTGGGGTGCTCTAGTCAGCTCCTGTCTTGAAAGTTTTGCGGTGAATGTGGGGCTTGGTTCAGAAAGAGCCATTTTTGTTAAATGGTGTAAATCCGCTCAGCAGTTCCTGAGAAATTCAAAAATGAAAAAATATCGATATCCGTGCACCAAGGAGGAGTCGGAACCCTCCCGACCACGAGCTCAATTCTGATTGGTTGGCATCAGTCCAAACCAGGAAGCGTTGGGGTTGCGAATCCTGCCGAAAATATTTAAAAAATGAAGCGCGGGCTGCTGCGTCTCATTTTAATGAGGCCCCAGGGCCCGCCACCTGCCTGGGGCTCTATTTTTTTTAAAGATGTGTGAGGGGATAAGAGCCCCCCCCCCCACATGCCCCGGGGACCACCACCTCCCTGGGGCACAGACTTATTTGAATGCGGGGGTCTGTGGCAGGTCACCGGTCCCCGTGGACCACCACCCTTGATAGCCCTGGGGACCGCCACCCCGAGGGCTGGCTCCTGCAATGTCCCACGGTGCCCACCCTGGGGACATTGCTGTTTGCTATGGCAGGGCAGGAGCCTTGCGGCTCCCGCACTGTCATAGCAAACTCTGCTTTGCTTCATTGAAGCGAGAGCAGGGAAACCTGCTCTTGCTTCAATGAAGCAAAGCAGAATTGCTTTCGAGCAATGGGAGCTGCATGTCAGCAGTTCCCCTTGCTCAAAAGCAATGCCGGCTCCCGCAGGAGGCGGGGAGCCTGCGGGACCGTGGGGACATTAGGGCTCCCCCCACAGTCCCCAACGCAAAGGGCTGTCCCCGGGGGATGGGGTCCCAGGGGCCAGGAGTGGCCTAGGAGGGGGCCACACGCCCCCACTCCCTTGTAATCTAATGAAAAAATAAAGAACTAGGCCAGGCCCCGGGGGATGGGGTCCCGGGGCCAATAGTGGCCCAGGGAAGGGAGGCCATGCGGATCCCTTCCCATTTTTTTTAAACATAAAAAGAAAATGCTCAGTCCCCGGGGATGGGGTCCTCAGGGCCAAAAGTAGCCCAGGGAAGGGAGGCCACGTAGCCCCCTCCCAGGAAAAAAAAGAAACCAGCAACTCGCCGGAGGCCCCGCCCCCTCCCTTCAGCACTCTGCAAACGCGCCCCCTGGTGCGTCGTAAGTTGGGGTATTAGGTCCCCTTAAATCCTGAGAGTCCCTGGGGGCTAACTAGCCCACCAGGTACCTCCAGTAAGCACCACAAAGCTGCTTTGCAGAGGGGTGGTTTGAGGCCACACCCTTTTTACACCTCTCTGCAACACAGCTCTGTGGTGCTTATTGGAGGTACCTGGTGGGCTAGTTGTCCCCTAGGGACCCTCAGGGTTCAGGGGGACTTAATCCCCCAACTTACAACGCACCAGGGGGTGCATTTGCACAGTGGTACAGGGAGGGGGCGAGGTCTGGTATAACAAGTTAGCTATCCTGCTGTGTGGGACTTACTGGAGGTAATAAAAGGGGTAGTTGGCCCCCAAGGTTGACGTTGGGGGCTAACTATCCCTCCTGTTACCGCCGTTAAATCCCACATGGAGGGATTGCTAAAAGGTGTTTGGAGGCCACGCTAACCTTCCCCCACCAATCTGCAAACAATACTGCTATGTTATGGTTAAAAATTAACATTTAAAAAACCTTTGAAATTCACAGAAAAAAACATAGGTTTCAAGTACGGTATAGTTCGAAATTAGCATTTAAAAAACCTTAGAAAGTGACCAAAAAAAACATAGGTTTCAGGGACGTTATAGTTAGTTGGACATTTCACTCATTCAAAAATGTGGCCGTTATAGTTAGTAGAGCTAACTATAACTTGCGTTCCGCAATGCACTGCTGATGACGTCACATATTACCTCACTCATGACATGGTCAGTGACTTCACTGATGACATCACTTGGGTAAAAGACATTTACATTATTTAACACATTTCGGCGGCACCCACTGAGGTAAAATATCGAGGAACTACAGGGACCATGAGACTTTCTGGCCACGCGCACTGAGGCAGGACCCAGGATTAAATCAGCTGTTCATCAATGCAGCCATGACTTTTGTTGCCAGTGATCAAGGGTAGAGTGCTGCCTGAAACATGTTTGGCCATTTCATGTGCACAATAGGAGGGGAACTGTTTCTGTTTGCCAACCTACAAAATAAAGGATTTAATCCTCTCTTGTGTGTGGCATTTCTACAGGGGCAACCTCATGGATTGATAAATATGTATATATATATATATATATATATATATATATATATACACACACACAGCAGTTAATAAACTTTGCGCAAGTACCTAAAGGAGTGGTGTGGTGTCTTCGCCGGCGTGGATTGTGGATTCCCAATTCGGAGAGGAATTGGGACTGGTAGGTAATATATATATATATATATATATATATATATATATATATATATATATATTACCCAAGTAAAGCTGCCGCATGAGCTGAGTTTACAGTGCAGTACAGCCTGGCTGCAGGTACAGGGAAGCTGCCAGGCATACTGAATCTCCCTGTTGCTGATTACTGCCACTGCGTGCCTACTCTGCCCCTCGCTGAGGGCCAAAGACAGAGGAAGACCAAGGAAGGGTCGTGAAGTAGACCGGAGCTGGGTGAGTGTAGAACCACACTCCCCAGCATGTCCTGCAGCTCCCACTGCAGTTACGCAGCCGCCAATGTTTGTTTTGCACCCGGAGGTGGCTTTAAATTCCTTCAGGGGCTCCCGCAGCGCGGGACGCGCTCGGGGGTGCCTGGGCCACGCCCGGGCCAAGGGCAGGCCCGACCCTGCCCATCAGAGACCATAAGAGGCCTGGATGGGCCACCTTAATACCATTTTGGGCCTTATATCTATATGATCACTAACTTTGACTGGGGGCTAACGTATGAGGGTTTAAGGGTTACCTTTGATTTCAGCTAATAACTACTGCCGCCAACTGCCATAGATTGCTGCTTTCAAGTGTACTGACAAAATAAACAAAGGAAAATCACTTACAGGAGAGGGAGTAGTGGGGACCTTGGATGCTTTTTTGCTACGTGCTGAGTCAGTCTTCATCCACCAAATTGCTCTAACAGACCGAAGATTGTCCTTAGAACCAAAACTCCCCCAAGGGCAACCTGATTTTCTAGATCCCCCAAATCTTAACGAATGCCAACAGAGTTCCCCCCAAATAGGATAGCGATCAGCCATACTCTTGAAGCTAATGTCATTACCAAGCCAAGAGTCTCACTCACAAAACCTAAAGTAAACACCAGGGGTCATAAAAGTAAGTTCACTATGGGGAGTAGTCCCCCAACCCAGTCTAGAAAAAGATAGGGACCAGGTCCCCATTAAGCTAACTCACCCTGCACCAAAAAGAGGATGCAAAAGCAAAAATACATTGAAGGAGCTGGAGGAGGAGGCAGTAGGGCATTCACCTGCAATCAGTCTTGTTAACAAAGTGCCTTCCACAAGTCCCCCAACTCCATCTCCTGTACAGGGTTTTGAAAGTGGGGGGTTTCTGGCCAAAAATGGGTGAGGTGGTTTCGGCTTAAATAGAACCACTATTGCAAAAGCTAACTCACATAGAAACTAGCATTGATGAACTAGCATTGTTGACAAGTAATGCATACATGACTCAGGGGCCCCCAGTCGAGCCCGTCTGGACCCCAGTTCACCCAGCCCCAACTGACCTGCTCATGTCATTGTAAAACACAGAATATCCAAACAAACAGGGGCAAGAAACCTAGGTCTGTGGAACTTTAGGACCTGCCCCAGCGTTACCTCCCCAAACCACACTATTGGATCCCCTGTCTATGTGCCAGAACATGGCAGGTATGTCCAATGGCTACCACAAGTCACTGGCCTCAAGTTCCATCCAAGAATGATTAATGAATATCCAAAATGATACTCTACCTAGTAGACCAAGTCACGAAAGCTGAAGGGAAGCACCCTATCGTAAAGAACCACAGTCAGCAAGAGTTCAATTCGATACAAATACTCTGCATCTTCCACCGGAAACAATCCCCTACTGAATTGTGCTGGCCAATGTCCCTATGTTGCCACATGGAACCAGGGAACATTGGACATCTCTCAAAAATAAATCACTATCTTTGTTAAGTGCGAGGTCTGGATTATCTTCCCTGCTCTTTTCAGAATTTAAAATGGTCAGACGGGTTGGTTGGATAGGCAGATCCAAAAACTCGTTTGGGGGTGACTGTGTGGTGCTTTCATTTGGGTCACCTGCTCTTGTCCAAACAATACTTGACAGTTCGGGAAACTGGACAATGTAGCAAGCAGGGATACAAATGCTGCCCCTGGGGTATTTTTTATAAGCCATCCGACCCAAGGCAGCCTCAGTAAGGGATGGACAGAGGTGGGGGGTGGACTCAACCCAGATACAATATACCAGTGACTAACCACTACGCTGTCTTAGGTTCCTTGGGGGACAACGACTGACTAGAGACACCGATTGCCGTTTTGATCGAAGGGTTGATACAAGTGGTATGCGGGAATTAGAATTAACTAGCATTCACTTGCCTGAACAAGAGTCTGGAGTACTAAAGACTCAATTTCTATCAAACTCAATGGCGTCCCATGAGAGTCACACTGAGAATAGCCTCTCGGCTAACCGACAAGGCACAACCAACCCTTTGATTAAGGCCTAGGTTTGTCCTCCGGCTGGTAATCCTATGCCCCAAGATCATGGACTAGCAGAAGCTGGGGGAGTAAGAAGTGCTGGAAGGACCTTCAGGGAACACCTTTTTGCCCAAGCAATGTAGGGCCACTGCCGCAATTATACAATGACCACCAATTGGCGAACCTAGTATTGACACCCTAAGAAAACAACCATCCCTCAGTCAGGAACAGCCTAAGCTATCCAGATAGGGAGCCTAAAGGCCCTAGTAAGCCACCAAATGACTCACCGAAGCTCCAAGTGCTATACTGGAACGTTGCAGGCCTCCACTCCAAAATAGACAACCCGGAGTGGGGCGCCTTCATTCAAGACAAAGGTATTTGCATGTTCCAGGAAACATGGGTCAGGGATGACACACATAGACTTGGCTATGCAACTTTTAATATACCAGCCATGTCTGGGGGTAAGGGCAGACCATCTGGGAGGTCTCAGTATCTGTATTGCAACCCACTTTAGTTGCTCATTGAAACTGGTAGACACATGCTCTACTGACATTCTTTGTGCAATCCTGAGTTTTCCACCTAGGACCAAAATAGTGTTCATCAATGTTTACTCTCGGCCAGTATTGTATGGCCAAGAGTCTACCACCCTTGATATATTATCAACATTTTTGCCTATTGTCATTGATAATGATATGGTGATTGTAGCTGGTGACCTAAACTGCCAGTGTGATCCACTGAAGGACCTGGTTGATGGTGACCTAAATGAGAAGGACCAGCATTGGCGATCCCAAGGGACAATGCCCTGCCAACTCGGGCTTGGACAACATTGGCCATACAGATGAACCCCCTTGCCCAGCTAATTTTACCTATAACAGACTGGGCTGCTCCTCCATTATAGACTATATTTTGGGGAACTCTAAATCTTGGCACTGGATGCTCGATTTTAAGATTGTGTCTAGACACGACAGCGACCATAACGCCCTGATTTTAGAATTGGCCTTGCCACACACTGGGGATGTCCCTAAGGGTCAACTCTCGAATACTTTAGGGCCTACCCTAAATTATTGCAGGAGGAGAGTAAGATGGTGTACCCTATGCCAATCCCAAGATAGACTAGCTTCGATCTATCAAACAATCTTGCTATATTTGGAGGTTGCAAATCAACTGAGTGAGATTACAGATTCCACTCGCCCACTCTGTGAAATTGCAGAAAACCACCATAGCTTAGTGGCGGCCTTGGCAGACAGCTTCTCCTACGAAGCACGATTTAAGGAAGGCAGTGCCCCAGGCACCCCGGTACAATGGCAACTGCTGCAAGGCCAAGAGAACCTTGGTCTTAGCCATTAAATCCAATGAAAAGCAGGCAATAAAGGCCAATAGGCTAACCTATAAAAACACAATCAAGCTATCTAAAAAAAGTTGGGAGGTAGAACAATGGGAAAGTTTGAGACACGCTCTAAATAGTAGGGACCCAAGGGCCTTCTGGAAACTAAGAAATACAGACTCAAAGGAGGACAAACCAGCAATCGAACCAAATCTAGGGGCTGAGGTTTGGAAGGTCCATTTTCAATCCCTTTCCTCCAGGGTGGAGAGTGATCCAGGGCTTGCAGTAATTTACTGTCCCCAGCCACAACTAGCTCGCCTGGATACCCCCAAAATCTCACTAAAAGAGATAATGGCTGCAATCGATCGAGTAATCCCCGCAAAAGCTCCTTGCCTAGATAAGATCTCTGGAGATCTCTATCACACCAAACCTATCATTTGGGCTCCATATCTATGGACAGTTTTCAATGCTATTTTCCAGGGAATGGAGATCCCCACAACATAGTTAGTGACGGAAATCATCCCAGTTTTTAAAAAAGGTTCACCCCTCCATCCCGCAAATTATCGGTCCATCAGCCTCATTGTTGTAGTACAGAAAATCTTTGCCTGAGTGCTCCTGGGCCCTTTACAGAACTGGATGGAGGAATTTTCCATTTTTAGCCCCTTTCAGGCCAGCTTTAGAGCTAAAAAGTCCACAATCGATCAAGTTTTCAGGTTGCAATTACTGAACTGGAAAACGGTAAACCTGGAGGGTGGCAGACTCTATCTGATTTTTGTGGACTTAAAATTGGCTTTCGATTTAGTTCCCAGGGAGAAATTATGGGTTATTCTATTAGATTTGGGAGCACCCCCATACTTATGCCACATTCTGAAAAGATATTTATACACAGAAATACCTCTGAACACCATAGATTATGCTCTTTCTTCTTGCCACAATAGTCCTTTTTATTGACTTTGGGCTCTAACATATGATTTTATGCTTATCATTCAATATTTTACCAATTGAGAACATCCTTCATGTCACGTTTTTCGCCTCTCCTATATTCATATCTATACAAAACACTTACATAGATATACACAAAACATGTCCTGAAGAAGACCTTACTATGAAAATTATATTTTGGTCCTAGTTGGAGAAGGTTGAAACGCATCGGCATTTGTATTCATAGTGGTTTGGAGCACAAACGTTTAAAAAAAAGGAATAGATTTACCCGTTTGGTAATTTAGAGTGGAATGAATTCAGCCCCCACTGTATATGTGTAAATAATCTCCGACCCTATATAGGACTTCACAATCAGGTAACACCGAGGGCAAAGAGGTTCACGGTCCCAGTGTAATGATTAAATGTAAATACAAGTAGGACAAACAAGAGATAGGCATTCTATGTTTATTTTGCGATTCATTGAATCATACAATGCATCTAGTGTGTAATGTTCAAATGTGTACGTTTTGTTTTGTGTATAATCACTATAAAGTTTATCAAGAAATGATTCAATTGTGTATATGTTGTACAAATTAATGTTTTGTGTATATATATGTGTTTTGTATTGATACGAATCTAGGAGAGGCGAAAAAGTGACATGAAGGATTTTCTCAATTGGTAAAATATTGAATGATAAGCATAAAATTATATGTTAGACCCCAAAGTCAATAAAAAGGGCTATTGTGGCAAGAAGAAAGAGCATAATCTGTGGTGTTCAGAGGTATTTCTGTGTATAAACATATTAGTTATTGATTCCGGCCTCTGTCCCCCTAAATTGAATCATTCCCCTGTGTTGTAGACTCACATTCTGAAAAGATTGCATGAACACAACTTTGCCCAACTCAGATATGGGAAGCACGGAGAGCTCACCGATTGCATGCCCATATAGATAGGTGTGCGGCAAGGCTACGTTCTAGCCCGACCCTCTTTTGTATTTTTATCCAAGGCTTAGTGGGGGCCCTGACAGGAAGAGGGGACATCGATGCTCCTAAGTTAGCGGGCCGTAAGGTACCTGCCTTGATGTTCGCAGATGATACCCTCCTGCTGTCGAGGTCACCGATGGGCATACAAAGGGTTTTGGAAATTTTTCACTTAATTTGCAAGAAAATGGGCCTGGAAATTAACACTAAGAAAACCAAATAGATGGTCTTTAATTGAGGGCACTCAAAAACGACCCAATCCCCAATTGGATGGGGAATCTTTAGAGAAAGTCCCTGTATGCAAATACTTGGGACTGTCTCAACGAGAAAATGGAGTGCGGGGTTCAGATGAAGAAGGTCTGTTTGAAAGTGGCACAAACATCCAGGGGACTAGCGAAACAGCAGAGGAAGTGTGTTCACAAGATGCTGGGGCCGGTGTTAGAAGTATATAAGGCAAAAGCCAGAGGAGCTGCCTTATATGGGGCAGACATTTGGGGTCATCGGTCCACGGAACAACTTGCTAAGATCGAGAACTCATTCCTCAGACAAGCCTTGGGACTCCCCATAAGTACACCACTTACCCCACTCTGAATGGATCTTGGAGTTAGCCCTATTGCACTAGAGGTTGCCCTTAGACCTCTGCTATACTGGCACAGCTTATGGAGCACCACAGAACTATCTATGTATAGAGAGGAACTGAAGGAAGTGTCAAACCTTAATGGAGCAAGCAAAATATCTTGGCTTACTCATATCAAGAATTCTCTGATAGCCATTGGAATGGGAGACTTATGGGATAGTGCAGAAGTTAGATGTTCATTAACACCTAGGAAGGTTTTGATCAAGAATTTCAAAGACAATAATCTTAACCTCTTACTAAGGGGTCCCAGGACAAGCACACTCACAACATCCTTCCTAGAAGTCAAACTGCAATACAGTCTAAAATCCATCATAGCCATCCTTAGCCAAAAAATGATGGGGCTGATTAGGATGGCATGCAGACTTTGCCCGCCCTCCACCCTCGCAGAAAACGGGACCGTCCGCGAGCTGAGCGGCGGTCCCGCACCGCATATTAGGATGCGCCCACCACAGTGGCGGGCGCATCATGCATTTTTAACATTGTGGCGGGCGGTGCTCTCAGCCTGGCTAGGGTCAGCGCGTTACTTAAACATCTCATGTTTTCTTTTTGTTTCTTTTACATAGTTCAATGCCCTGGGGGTTTCTTCTGCGTCTGTGCTGAACACTGAAAACAGAAGCAGGACTAGCAGACACCTGGTTGGTTAGCTATGTTTTCTTGTTTTCTCGACTTCCCTTTTCCCTGGGGGCTTTCTCACCTAGTAGTGTTTTAGCACTCTGCGTGGGATTGCATTTAAGGGAATAGGGGGGATATTCTGCGCTTCATCGTTCCCGCTGGTGATCTTCTGACGTTAGTGGCAATTTAAGTATCTAGTGCTACTGACGTCGCAACAGTTTATCCGTGCTTTTATGGCCTTATCTGGACGAAAAAAGTATCTCTTGAACTTGATATATATATAATATATATATATCTATATATATATATATACATATTCACTGAAAAAACATAGGTTTCACACACATTATAGTTAGGAATTAACATTTAAAAAACCTTGCAAATTCATTAAAAAAAACATAGGATTTGTACGAATCACAAGATGTAATTTTATAAAACCACGCGATTACAGCCTCTGTAGCAATTGTTAACAAGGAAGCCCCTTTTTTTCAAAATGGCAAGTATTGCGATAGTGAAACATCGAAAATGTAACAGTATGTTGGCTATATCTATGAGTGTGATCACGTGACTCACTAAGGGAGGTGTTACTCACAATTATGTTTAAAAGACATAGGCTGACCCGATCACTGGTGTGTGAACAAGAGCATTTGATGCTCGAAACACGTCAACGTGAAAGGTTGAATTAAATAAAGAATATCGACTTGCCTGAAGCTGTTGGGTCCGCTTCTTCATTTCGCCCTCGAGGAGGTTATGAGGATTGCTGTGCTGAATATATATATATATATATATATATATATATATATATATATATATATATATATATATATATATATATATATATATATATATATATATATATATATCAACTCCTTGTTCATGGGCCCGTGAACAAGGAGTTGTTTGAACTCTGAAACACGTAGGGACTTTAGTTGTTTTAAATAAACACGTCTTTACATCGAGGCCGCAGCACCAGTGTGTTTCTTACAGAAGGATCGTATACTGGATTTATATATATATATATATATATATATATATATATATATATATATATATATATATATATATATATATATATATATATATATATATATATATATATATATATATATATATATATATATATATATATATATATATATATATATAAATATTGATATAATATGTGTAGAGATATATATTGTATATCTAAAAGTAATGCCCTTTCAGGCTTAGAGTGCCACATAAATTCTGCAAAAAATGAAGTAGGGAACTCTGGGTAATTCTCAAGTTTTAGTTGGAGAGCAGTGCCTTTATATGACACACTGTACTACACCACCAACTCTCTAAAACTGCTCACTTCAAATATCTATTTTCTTTTTACCAGAGTTTGTAAGCATAGAGTGAAAAATGTAGTTACTGGTTGAGGAAGGTGAAACCCTTCTCAAACAGCCACAACAATCATTATCAGGGTGAGGGACAAGCAAACCCCAAATTAACCTGTGCTTAACCATTTGATAGTTTGGAGACAGTGTACAGTACTTATAGAGCCCTTTAAACAGTAATAAAGAGAAACCACAACATAAGAAAAATCCCACACTATTTTAGAAAAATTGAGCAAAATTGATAAATAAACCAAAACCAAAGCAAAACTGGAGATATGCAATTTTAAAGATTTAAGTGAAAATAGCGCCAAAAAGCCCAAATCGACATTCGTGGTTATCTGGTCATGCAAGACCAGGAGAAAGTCATTTGTCCAGGCCAACCACGATAGAGTGCAGGCCAGATACAGGGACCATTTTCATCCAGCTGGAAAGGTACCTTCTTAATCCAACTCAAAAAGTCCTGTTCACGATAGAGGGGGCTGTCAGGAGCAGGAAAGTGTCGCAGACAGTCACTAATGTAGCCGGAAGAGCAGGTATGGCGTTGTGGACGGTCATTGATGTAGTGTGAAGATCCTGTTGTGATCGCGAAGGGTCAGGCTGTAGCTTTGCAATGGCACTCCCCATGAGCAGTCAATGCTGTAGCGCGAAGGGTTGGGTTGACAGAATTTCACGTTGACTGGCAGTGTGAACTAGAAGGTTTTGGCAACAACAGGCCCGTTTGAAGCCGCAGGACCCAAAATCTTCACTTCAACTCCCCTGAGGCCACACCAAGGTCCAGGACCTGAGGGGCACACTTAGGGGTCAGGGGCTTCTGCTGGATCTTGGTGCTGTTTCCATCGGTTGGGAGCATGTTATGTCCCTGTTGCTCTGAAGAGAAGGCCAGCGGAGTAGGCCATGGAATCACTCTGGGAGTCCTGGGTTCAGGTGCAGGTTCAATTCCTCTGACTCAGTCAAGAGGGCACAGGGCAGAGACTGGCCCGAGGAAGAGCCTGCCATTGACTAAAGACACAGAGAAGCTGTAGCAATTAAGCAAGAATATTTGTGGCAGAGACATAAGAATGAGAGTGCTCTAAATAAGCAGGCATGATTGTAAAGATACTACATGGTGGAGCTGTGACTACAGAATAAAAGCCTCCAATATTTGTCATGGCGTTTGGGATGGATATGTTCAGTCTCAAAATGTGATATTGTGATTTTCCACCCACAGGACGAGTTTATGTTCTGTTTTAGCAAGCAGAACTTCATAAACCCATCTAGGATTGCCAATTAAAGCAACAGAAAAGGATGATTGGGTAGTCGATGCGCTGAGTTTTAAACAGTATGTTTCACAATATCTGAATTTTCTATGGATAAGAGGGATGACCATCCAACCATCACCAAACGTGTGGAACAAGTCCACACGAATAATAGCAAATTTTGTTGTATCCCGAGCAATAGAGGTCCAGAGTATTAAGTACAGTCCAAAATAGGTGTGTCCACAAATATGCGTTTTCTTCTTCTTTTATTTTTCAAAGCAGCATTCTTTCAAGCAGCTTTCAATTGGATCCTAGCCAACACATGCTTCGTCTTTGAGCGAATTATGCCATAGACTTCCTCAGGGCAATGATATCACAAAGTATTTCCATAGGCCATGATTCAATAGTCGCACTGTATATTGTAGTATGTCTTACGACGCTTCCAGGAGGAATCAGTATCTTTGATTAGAACAATCCGAAATAAATAGCAGCAAACGTCCAATGACCTCCTGTATATCGTGTATTCACAGTAGATATCCCCGTAAAAAATAATTAATGAACCTCACTGTCATGAGATCCGTATCGAACTCAGAAATAAAGTGAACCAATGCGTGGCGTCTAGCCTTTGGCATGGATATGTTCAGTCTCAAAAGGTGACATTGTGATTTTCGACCCATAAGACGAGTTTATGTTCTGTTTTAGCAAGCAGAACTTCATAAACTCATCTAGGATTGCCATGGTGCCAGAACCTGACCACCTCAAGGGTTTGGCTTTAACATATTCTCTCAAAGTGATGCTCTCAACTTGCTTATCAAGTTCAATCCCCAGCTAAGAATACCAAATCATTAGTATGAGTCATGTAATGCAGCCTACTGTGAAAAGGCACTCCTGCTCTTGAAGCATGTGCATTTAAAGACTTGTTTTATTGCCAAAAGTACTCTGATACAGTGATAATGTGAATAATTGTGGCAACAGTAGAGTATATAAAGTCTTTTACATATTTAATATTATTAAAAATGCCAACTAAATCCAGCTAAAGGATTCATGCGTATGCCAGTCATCATGTACAGGTAAAGTGGAGCTGAATTATAATGAGCAATGGAACAGAAGGAGCCCTCATACTGAGTAGCCACATAATTCCTTGTTTTCCGTCCCAGGAATGACCTACTTTCTTTTGTACTCATTCAGCTATATCAGACTGCTGGTCAAAATGCGCCACAAATGACAGCACTGCAGAGCAGAAAATTAAGATAACATAACCAATTTGTATGTTACAGTGGTAACTTTAGAATTACATTTAGAGAAAAGATTGAACACTTCTTGGGGAAGAAAAAACACTTGGGATGTGGTTTTTTTTTAAACCCGCAGAGACTTCTTCCTCTCGAGAACAATAAAGACACGAGTAAGGCACATATGAAAAAACCACGCACAGAATGCTCGCCAGATGCACTAACAACGCTTAAAATACCAAGGAAGGAAATATATGGATACCGTGGCGACCCCGGCCCTTATATGCATCTTAGGAAATCAGAGGGAAAAACATCGCTTGTTCGTGTGTGCAAGAAAAAAACCTATTGCAACCTATTACCACCACTGGCAGTAGGGAAATGTAGGGCATAGTAAACTGGGCACATGTTCTGCCCCTTCAAAATCAGTGCAACACTGGAACATTTAATCCTCATGTGCCCACTATACGGTGCAAGCCCATGAAAGAGTTAGGTATTGTGAGCACAGATAAGATGATGCTGTTCTTACTCTCTGAACATGGTGACTACATTACTGCACACGTCACCTCGAGAGTCACGTGGAAATCAAGGTTCTCATCACAGAAGTTCAAACAGTTAATGAGAGGTAAGGTATGATATTGTATGAGTATTGTGGTAGTCAATAGTTTCCCAAGCTTACCTTGGGGTTGTCATGCAATTTATTTGGATTCTTCTGCAACTATATTAAGATTCCCAATATAAGCTGATTTTTAATTCAATGTTTGTAACACTGCGCGTAGTTTGCGTAGTAGCACTATGCGTAGCTACGCGAAGTGCACTTCGCACTACGCACGCAAAGCATAGCTATGCGAACTGCGTAGTGCGGTAGGGAAATGCTGTTCCCACTGATTGCACAGTGCCGGATGCTTGTCTGCACTGTGCAATCATTGCAAACGGCATCTTGCACAGTGCAATCGCTCATTTTCTGCCGTTTGAGTAGATTTGTACTCGAGCTGCAGCTTTCTCAACCCGGACTGGTAGTTTCCCATCGCGAGGGGTCGCAAGGATACATGACCACTCGCTATAAGAAACCTGACCTCCCCGCGTTGAGAATCTCTCCGGGAGGTTTATTTTCCACGCTCGCGATCAGCAACTTGATGTTGCTGATCGTGGACGAGGAAAAAGTCTCTCCTGGATGTTGATTTTACTCGGTCGCAGTCGCCAACTTAACTTTGAGGACCGCAAGCAAGCAAAAAATGCCTGCTACATGTTTTTGCACTGTGCTACGTTAAATTTGTGTAGTGCGTAATAGCTCAAACTATGCACGCTCCGCGAGCGTAGCGTAGTACTACGCACAGGGTTATTTGTAATGCATTTGAAAGAATATTATAGTGGTTTAATAGTGTTGTTGTAATATCATTAGACGCATAGATGCCTAGTTATTCATTACCAAAAAGCACAGCATTAGTTCTTTGAGGGAAACCTTTGCTTGTATATTAACCTCATAGCATTAATTGTCTGTATTTTAGGCGAGGTGTGATGTCATCCCTGCGGTTAATCAATGTGTTCATCATGCTTAATCTATGGGCTATTAGACGCCGCATATGTGCTGAGGGACACGGAGCGCGTGATTTCTGAAGTAAAACCTCAAAATTCAGCATATTCCTTCTCAGAGGTTAATTATGCCATTATCATTTGATTAAGATCGTTCATGTTGTTGTACTGTGCGCAAAGTGTAAGCCAAACCCATTAATACAAAAATGTAACTGAATTGAAAAAACTGACTTGTGACCACACTCTGCAGTGAAATATCATTACATTTCACTGACATGGATAGAAGCAGTGAAAAAGGACATGTAAAAAAGAAAAAAAATGGAGGTTTGTAAAAACAGCTATTACCAGGACGCCCATCTTGTTTGTTACAGTTCTTTCTAACTGAGGCACTCCTAGTGCCATCTTAAGGATTTTGGGGAGCCTCCGGGCAAGAATATTTTGGATGTCCCTATTTGGAACTACTTAGAATGTTATGACCCATGCTTTACTAATTCTAGCCCTATGCTGCCCAATAATACTGAATTACTCGTTAAAGCTAACAGACAGCAATACACAGAAGTGAACTGCAGTGAAGGTTCCATTGGAAGGTGGGAGCCCCGGGCAACTGCCCATTTTGCCCATGCTTAAAAACGTCCTGGGTACCCCCCACCCCACAGCACAGACCCCTTGCAGGAGCCACCATATTCACAGACAAATGTGTCATTTTTCAATAATTAGCGCCCCTCCCCTGGGCCCACTAATACAGACCGCTTTCCAAAGAACGTGTGTAGTTGGAGTCCTGCACAGAGTCTTAATATTTAGGAAACAAGTGAGTTTTTAGCTTTTTCCGGAATAACAGGTAATTGGATGTGAGCCGTAGATCCAGAGGCAGTTCGTTACATTTCTTGGCTGCCAAGTATGAAAAGGAACGCCTCCAGTCCGGACTTTCTTGATGCGCTTTGTTCTACCCAGCGCTTGATGTGATGACCGCAGGCTCCTTTCTGGAATATAGAACTCAATTTTCTCTTGGAGTATTCTAGGGCCGCTTTGGTACAGTGCTTTATGTGCATGACTGAGTATTTTAAATTTTAAATACAGCTTCTTGACGCATGGGTAGCCAGTGCAATTTCTTCATGGACATTGAGGCTGAACGTAGCCTGCTTTTGTTGCAGACAAGTTTGGCAGCGGCGTTTTGGAGTACTTGTAGCCTCGTGAACAGGAGCTCGGTCATGGCTACAAATAATGCGCTCCCGTAGTCAAGCTGACTTATTAGCAGGGCCTGCATGACTGATCTCCTGCAATCCAGGGGAATCCATGGGAAGAGTCTGGCTAATAATTTCAGCAACGCAAAACCCTTACCACAAAAGATCCGCACATGGTCCTTCATGGATAAGGTGTCATCAATAATGATATCCAGGTTTCTTGGGCTTTGTTTGGGGGTAGGAGCAGTGCTGAGTGTTTGTGGCCACCACGTGGCGTCCCAGACTGACTTGGCACCTCCGAAAAGCAAGATCTCGGATTTCCCCGCATTCAGCTTTAAGCAGTACTCATGCATCCGTTGTGCCATTTCAGTCAGGCAGTTGTGTAGTTTTAATTTAGTGACCTCAGGAATTTCTTCCAAAGCCACCATCAACTGAGTGTCATCTGCAAAGGAGCATATGCCGATACCCCACTTCATGCTGATTTTGGCCAAAGATGAGTCATAGGCATTGAATAGAGTGGGGCTTAGCGATGCCCCCTGTGGGACACTGCAGCTGATGGTGCTGAATTTAGATTGAAATTGACCAAGGCGAACCAATTGAGTTTGGTTGCTTAGAAATGAGCTGAGCCATTTCAAAGCTTTGGAATAAATGCCTTTTTCATAAAGGATTTCCAGCATTCTATTGTGTGAGACCGTGTCAAACACTGCCAACAGGTCTAACAAGATCAGAGCAACTGCTCTACCTTGATCAGTGCACATTCTGATGTTATCCAGCACTGCCAGCAGCGTAGCCTCCGTGCTGTTGGTGGCCATGAAAACCATCTGTGAGGAGTCTAGTAGGTTGTAAGTTTCTAGGTGTCTTGATAATTGCCTATTTACCAGTGTCTCCAAAACTTTGGAGAGATAAGGTATATGGGAAATTGGGCGATAGTTCTAGGGGTTGAGAACATCGGATCCAGCCTTTTTCAGCAGGGGGATTACTATGGCCTGTTTCTATTTATCAGGAAAGGCGGAAGTCCTGAGAGAGTTGTTAAGCAACTGGGTAACATGTGGACAGAGGATGGAGTCAGTCTGAGCAAAAATAAAATAGGGGCAGGGGTCTAGGGGGGAACCAGACTTCATTTCGCCCATTGCCTTTAGAACATCAATTTCTGTAAGGGGGTGAAGTTGCTCATTGCTGATGGGGCTTCTGGGTGCGGAGTCAAAAAGTCCTATTAGTTATGTCGGTTTTTGTAGTGGGACTGAAGGTGGAGTAGATCTTACTTACTTTATCTGAAAAGAAGTTGCTTATTTTTTCGCAAGCTTCTACTGCTGGGGGTAAAATTTGAGACATGCCTACTGCTTTACTTGGTTCTTTAACTATTTTATGCAGCTCTTTTGCAGTATTGCAGTTGTCATTAATTCATTGTGCAAAGTAAGTATTTTTTGCATTCTTTATAGCAAGGTTGTAGGATTTAAGTTCGGACTTGGACCTTAGTCTAGCTGATTCCTTTTCCGACATTCTCCATTGATGTTACATATTTTGACACTTTCTTTTGAGTATTTTGAGTTCTGGTAGGTACCAATTCTCTGTGGATGGTCTTTGTAGTTGCTTGGTTTTAGTTTAGGGGCCAGTTGATCCAATGTTGCACTAATTTTCGTCTCAAGTATAGCAGCTCCTGTACTTACAGGGAGATCGGCCAGGGCCTGTATATTCTGGTAGGTGAAATGGGATTGGAATGAAGTTTCTGTAACTAGTCTCCAGGCTCGTTTTGTCATCAGTTGCAGTATACAGGGTTTATTAGGTTTAGCTGGTAAACCCAGTGTGGAGGAAACAAGCGAATGGTCTGTCCATAGCAGTGGTTTGATCTCTTGGATGAGGGTAGCTTCAATATTGGTGAAAAGTAAGTCAAGGGTATGTCCTGGTGTATGAGTGTGCCCCTTGATCCACTGCTTAAATTCTAGAATTTGCATGCCGCTCTCCAGTTGAGAGACAACCAGCATATCATTGTTTTCATAGTGAACATTGAAGTCCCATATCACTATGTAATTCTTGTACTTTAGACATACTGGGAGGAGCTGAGGAAGTATCCTGGTACTGAGGTCAGCTTGGTGGCCAGGGGGATTGTAAATCACAGCACCCGCCAGAATAATAAGACCTTCATGAAGTAATTGGAAGGGTAGTATTTCATGGTCATTCTGTGGTGCCACTTGAACTGGCTGGCAGGTCAGATGGTCTTTAAAGATAATTGCTACCACCCCCTCCCTTTCGACCATGCCTGTCTTGTTTAACAATTTTGTAGTTGGCCTCTAATGTATTAGCGACGTCTGGGGAGTTGTCATCATCCAACCAAGTTTCGGTAATGAAGACAAGGTCGGGGTTCCTTTCATCGAGAAGGTCCCAGATTTCGAGGGAGTGCCTCGGAACTGATCTTGCATTGAGATGAATGCAGGACAGTATGTTGGGTTCTAAGGCAGCCTGCCTATCTGTTAGACTTCATCCCAGGCTACACCCCTTGCGAACACGGCAGGAGATCGGGCCATACATGTGACAGGGGTGTGCTAAGGCACACAGTGTTGAATTAGAACCTCAGTTATGCGAGAGTGCTAACAGTTCATCTCATGTGTATCTGAAAGTGGTGTGTGGGGCTGGTTTGCTACATGCAGGGGTTCTGGCCCCTGGCCCCGACCGGCCGTGGATGGGCACAGGCAGGCTTGCCCTAGGCGCGCCCACTGTGCGCGTCTGCTGCGTGACCGCTGGCACATTGGTTTGAAGTACTGGGGTGGAAAGCGCAGGAGCCTGGCTCCGCCCTCCCGCAAACTGGAAGTGCACAGTGATTCATCTGCCTGCTTCCTGCAAAGCCCTCCACTCAAATGGCACAAAGCCGCAGTGGACCAGGGTGGGGAAGTCGGCGGCAGTGCAAAGAAGGGAGGAACAGGTGCCTAAAAGAAAACCTTAAATCGTTCTCTTAAAAACAATTGTTAAAAAATGTTTTTTAGCAGCAGCAGCCTTACCAATCTAGCGCTGCGCGACCACTGGCACCACCAACTGAAGTAGTGGAGAGTGCGTGAGCCTGGCTCCACCCTCCCGCAAACCGGAAGTGCACAGTGATTCGTCTGCCTGCTTCCTGTAATGCCGTCCACTCGAACGGCACAAAGCCGCGGTGAACCAGGGCGGGGAAGTCGGCGGCATTGCTAAGAAGCGAGGAACAGGTGAATAAGAGAAAACCTCAAATCGTTCTCTTAAAAGCAATTGTTAAAAAATCTTTTTTAGCAGCAGCAGCCTTCTTCACTGATCTGAAACCAAGGTACAGCTGGTTATAAAACATGAAATGTTTTTATTTTTTTGCCAAATTTCATCAAGTGTAGATATTTATGTTTTGGTAGTGTATAATCTAGGTGGCAGCTCATATAAAAGCTGTGGCCACCATTTTCTACAGCCTCAAAGTCTATTTTCATACACCAATAATCAGGAAAAACTCATAACAAGCTTCCTACTTGCTCTGGCTGTTTCTAAGGTGGAGCAAATACATATATTTGACGTCTATAGGCTTGTGCATGTCAGTAGGTATGAAAGTCATTGTAGATGTTGGGCCTGCATGACAAATGCAAAAAGAGCAATTGATGGACAGAATGCTAAACAATGCTATACATTCACTCCAGTACAGAGATCTGGGCCTAAATCTATAGATTTTTGCTCCTCATGCCATTTCAGTTTAGAACCAGCCATATGCAAATCAGTCTTGACCCTGTTCCTCGTGGGAATAGTCCAGCCTGAACTGCCAAGCCAAGACCTCCCTGGACTGGAAACAAGCTTTCTAGGACCCGTTTCAGGGAATCACCCCTCATCAGCCAGGCTAGCTGAACTTCAGGGGCATGGAGAGCATAGGGCCCACGTCTGGGCATACCCGGCCCACTTGGAGTGACAAATAAAAAAAGAACAATTGATGAACAGAATGCTAATCAATGTCATACATTCACCCCTGGACCTAAATCCATGTATTTTTTTCTCACC
The DNA here is from genome assembly GCF_964263255.1 of Lissotriton vulgaris. Lineage (NCBI taxonomy): Eukaryota > Metazoa > Chordata > Amphibia > Caudata > Salamandridae > Lissotriton > Lissotriton vulgaris. The sequence continues at coordinate 1,374,460,773 of NC_141693.1, forward strand.
ATGCATGACAAAGCATGCAGGCCTTCAGCACTGCCCTTAATTGATGGCTTAAGTTTACAAATTCAATCAATGCGGCTTATTCCTGGAACCAGTTGATATTGGTCTGAATCATTCAGACTAGTCCAGAATTAGAATTTTATATTTGGAGGCTGAGATGATTAAATCTTCCTTAAAAGTAATTGTCATTCGCCTACATCTGTGGTAGTCATACATACAGCTTGTAGACAAATGCAGCCGCCAGATGTTTGTGAAGGCTTCTGAAATAAAGCAGCACTCAGATCCATCCACCACCTAATGCATTTCAATCTTCATAAAGGATCTCAGAATACTCTTGTTCCTTAGACATTTCAATTATACCTGAGAGGCTGCAGGGTGCAGGTTTTAGGGACATATGTATCAAGCCAAACTGACTTCGCAAACGCCGAAATTCACAGAATTTCGGCGTTTGCGAATGCAATTTGGACTAATGGTGTGCATCAAGGGAATCTGCTTGAAAAATAAGGAATCGCAAAATATGCGATTCCTTATCTTGCGATTGCATTTAAGGAATCGCACATTTTGCGATTCCTTAACTGCAATGTAAGAAGCCAAAAAAATAGCGAATTGGCCTTAAGGAATCGCAAATTACCACCAACTTCTAGTTGGTGGTAAGTTGCAAATTCCTTTCAAAATGCATATTTTTTCATTTTTCAAAGTGCCATGTGACATACATACATGCCCTTAGGGCATGTATGTGCGCCACATGTGCACCCATGCAGACTTCAGGGGTGCAACAGGGTGTCCTTTGGACACCCCTGCACCTTTGAAAATATTCTCAATTTGCGATTAGCAAATTGCGAATCTCAAATTTCCCCATCAATCTTATGGGCCTCCTGGCCCATAGAAATGAATGGGAAATTATTCCTTAATTGCGAGTAGCAATTTGCTAATCGCAATTAAGGAATTTTAAGGAGTCGCTAAAAAGAAGCGAATTTCTACATACATACCATTTTGCGATTTCTAAATAGCGATTCCTTAAAAATCGCTATTTAGAAATCGCAAAACGGGATGTTGATACATATGGCCCTTAGTCTCTGGTTATTCTGCCCCTAACCTGGATTTACTTGCATTTTTGACCTCTTCTTCCTTAATCCCTTTCCTTAACTCTAATGTTTACGAAGCTGACCACGTTTATACAGCCCTTCTGTTAAATACATATTCAAAATCTATCTGTGGGGCTGCTATGGAACTGGCAGAACCTCTGCATACTCTTCTAACTCTAGATTTTACCTGTATTTGTACTTATACGGCGCATCATTATTTCCAGTAAGTAACATTTTTACAGTTTTCTTTACATCCTTGAACCAAGGGCCATATTATCAACAACCACCGATTCTTATCGCTAAATGAGCTTAGCGATATTTTTTTATCGCCACGCATCGCCAGATTTTATCTCAGAGATAACGTGCTATTAGCAACGTTTATCTCAAATGTGATAAAATATCCGGCAATAGCGGCTCAATGCGTGAATATCACTGGAAATCCAGCGATATTCACGCATTAACGCCAATAGGGTCTTAACCTGAATATCAAACTCCCATTGGATATACAGGTTAAGAAGTGGTCTGAGCAGGCGTTAGTTTGTGGCGATATACGCACTTAGCACGATTTTTTTTATTGCTGTTCCTGCGTTGATAATAGGCGATAGCGATGTTAGCGACTGCTTTCAGTCGCTAACAGGTTAGGTACGCCCACTTTGCATGTCATTAGCGATAAACAACACTGACATGCAAAGCGGGCCCCAAACCGCTCCCTATCATCTACAAACTGTCGATAACTGCTGTTAGCGACAGCTTGCTAATAGGGCGATGAAATTATCGCCGCTTGAGTGGGAAAAAGTCCTGCTAAAGCGGCGATAAGACCCTTGATAATATGCCCCCAAGTTTTTACAGTAAAAAAAGGGTTGAACGGGTGGTTCAATAGGTACTTTGATAATTTGGGAATAATCAATGTGTTTGGATGACAAATAAGTCATAGGTTAGTGATGGTGGAAAGGAAGAAGTTGATTTGTTGATGGACAAGGGCAGGTGTCAAACGCACAGGATGGCTTTCATAGCTTTTGACGAGATTATAATTGACAAAGGGACTCTTTTCTAAAGGGCGAGGGTCATGGTTATAATAAGGTAGCTAACAACATTACTTGTTGTGCTTCATAAGTGGACCTCTATGTTGATGAATTAGCATGAGGTTCTTCTTTAAACTGTCAATGGAATGATACATTTGTTTGACTACTAGTGTAAGGAAGTACATTTTCTCCTATAGCTGACCCAAAGCAAATTTGTGCTCAGATATCTGAATGTGGATTAACTGAATGCCACAAAGAGCATTCAGGGCACTGCTTAAGTGAGTCAGAGGACAATGTGGTGAGCTTATATACAGGTTATCATCCAGGGAGAGAGGTCAGAGTGATCAGTTAGCCTGTCAGTGGAATTTAGATTTGATGTGTATTGTAAGAAAGAGAGATGGACAGTCCTTCTAAAACCATGTGTGGGGGTCGTGGGACCTTCTCAGCGGCTATGAGAGGAAGTATGAGAGGGAGATGTTGAGAGTAACCTGTCAAAAAATGTGGGAGGAAAAGGTTTGGGGTTAAGATAGAGAGTAGGAGTTTGGGATGGGGTAGAAGATGGGAGAGGAAAAAAAGAGGAGGCTACAGGTCCCCCAAAGTGAGTGGAGGTCTGCTGTAAGAGAAAACGAGGGGAGACTGCAGTCTCAAGATGGAGTTAGTATGCTGAGGAAGGTGAGTAATAGTGTTTGAGAACATAATAACTGTATTATCATAAAAGTGAAAAAGAGGAGTAAACCACAGTGTTGTACAGCTTGTACCTCATTGGTAAAACTGTTTGTTTGTCGGACAGTATTGTGCCAGACTGATTCCATGCACACCCTCAAGATATGTTGAACTGCATCCCTGCTAGTCCACATTGCACCACCCGCACCCCTAACCTTACAGGGTAACACATTTATGTGCCACCTCAGAGCATGAGAACTCAGATCCCCCAAGGAAATCCTGGTGACAGATCTAGAACCCTTTCGCTTGGCCTCTCATGCACACCCAGAGAAATACACAAGAAATACTCAGCAAGGCATTTCAATATTTACTGAAGCATTGTGATTCTTATATTAACTATGGGCGCTGCAATAATCAATAGAATGAAACAGATTAGAGTAATTAGCGTTACAAGAATGATGACAAAGATTAACATTTCCACCATTGTGCCAAGACAGTGAATATATGCAGGCATATAAGTACTGTGTATAGTGCACTACTACTTATCGCTCCATAACCTAGTCGTGCCTAGGGTTGGTGATCTGCCAAATCCCTGCCCGGTTAGTCTAACTCCCTATTACCTGACTTAAGTGTCATCAGGTTGTCCGTCTTGGTGTAGAGCTGGACATCTCTTGTGTTGGTATGCAAGAATCTGCTGAGCTGGAATTCTGGCATGTGCATGCAGTTACCTCGTATTATCAGCTGAGTGCTCCTTTCCCTAAACAGGGAAGAGGTTCTGTACATATAATCACAGCACCCATGTGGCCATGTAGCAACCCATGCCAGGCCATAGTTGTTTATTCTAGTTGGATAGCATTGTCGCCTACCGGCAATAACATAAATAAGATATGCGAAGTGAACTTTATCCCTTGTATTGAATTTTCAAGGTGTCATTATAGTGTGCCTACAAAGTGGAAATGTTAGCAATGCAGATTCAGAGAATGTTATCCTGCATGGTCATGCATGCAAATGCATATCGAAGTCACCGTGTTTAAAAGAGAAGGCAACTTAAGAAACATGAGTATGTAAATGATGGCATTTCTAACAGGGCCTATCCTGATCAGGTGACAACAGGACAGATTGAGGAAGAGGCGATGGGGAGGAGTTAGTACTGATAACCATAAGGAATGGGAACCACAGAAGGACTATCTGGGATAAAAGGAAGAAGTGTTGGTGAGGTGTTAGATTGAGAGGAAGAAACAGTAGAGGGTGAGGTTCTTGAATAGGAGGATGAGGCAACAGGCCTGATACAAAGATAGAGGCGATCAAGGTAATGGATCATAAACTTGTGATTTTTTAAAATGATAATGGGATGTTTGCTGTTAAAATTGTGAAACTGTTAGTTTTCACCCATAGGGAATGTTGGCACTGGTGAAAATATTTAATGCCTCATGTAAACAATCCACCCACTTCGATGTGTTCTGAGTAAAGACTAAAGAGGTTAGTTTTTACTTTTCCACTCCAGGCATAATGGTGTTGTTCTGCAATCCAGCGTAATCCCTTAGGATCTTGTGTCTGAAGGTTTTCACTGCATATTTGGAGAGGGTGCGAGGATAAATGATTTTAAAAGAGTTGGGTTAAGATTTTCTAAAGAGTTAGGAAAGCAATGAAAAGTTAGGGAGGGTCATCATCAAATTGAACAGTAAGATGTGCGACCAATGGAGAGAGTTGAATTGCTAAAAGATTGTGAGCTCGAAGTTGGCAGGAGATAATAATAGAGAAAGGTATAAAAATGGCGTAGTGAAAAGTACAGCTTCTTGTCAACAGACCTGGCCTAATTCACTTTCCTGAACATTTGGGGAGGCTTCCGTCTGTCTTGGATCATAAATGCAAAGTGTGAATTGCAATAGAAATGTATGCTGCTTTGCCTGTCTTGCCCATTTACATGGTTACAGTTGTTTATGTGGCCAGTAGGAGCACACTGTGTATCATGTGCTGGTTTTCCACTTGTCCTTTCTCTGTTTGTGTCCTTGTTTAAAGGGATAGGGAAAATGGTTACCCTTGGTGCCTCTGCTGAAGTCACTCTTCAGCTAATCCAGGTCAAGACATTTATTGGGGTTCTTTGTTAACTTAGAGCCAATGTGTAAATTACTTATGCAGTACTCAAACAGCAATAAAGTGGAAACACAAGAAAAATCCCCAAACAATTTAGAAAACCAGAGAACATTTTAATAAAAAAAATGACACCAAAACAACAAAAATCTAACAAGTAGGACCAGGGGTATGAATCTTTAAAGTTTGAATTTAAAAAGTGCCAAAAAGCACAACGTGCCAACTGTGATGCTCTTATCAGACTTGACTGGATCAAAATCAAAAGCAAGGCAAACCGCGATGGAGGTTGGGTTGGCTACAGGGACCAGATTCATAATGGTGGAAAATGTACCTACTGACATAGCAACATTTATGAAATAAAAGTGGCTGTCAATGCTGCTTGGCATTGGTCCTAATGAAGCCTTCTATGTTCTATATCTGGTAGTCAGATCTCTTTCAGCAGGGCAAACCATTAGGCTAAGGACGGCTGGTGATTTGAGGTTGATGGCTGAAGGTTTGACAGTGGCCTGATCTTCATCAGTTTTCCAAGCAGAAGTTGGTCAAAAGTTTCTACATCCCACCTCTTGAGGTCTGAGAACAAGTGGAGTACAATCTAACACCAGTCAATTGTCACCACTTGGTAGTTATAATGCACTCTAACAGATGCCAGCAGCAGGGTCCAAGGCAAATCCAGTTGATACTGATGAGCAAGGCAGTTGTAGGGAAAAGGCCTCAGGATGCTTGTTCTGTCCTTGTAGCTTAAACAGGAGGTCAGCTATATAACCCTTGGAAAGAGACAAAGGAGAGGCAGGCCTAGGTGTGAGTTTCATCAGCCAATGAAAAGGTAGGCATCCTTTGAAGATCAGGAAGGCACTAGCACATACTGTCAAGGGTAGAGTTGCCCTCCTTACAACTAGGGCCCTTTGGCCACTCTCTGGGAGAAATACACATATCGCCACAGGGGAGCCATCAGGGGTTAGGTGACAGCTGGACACTGGCAGGAAAGTCTATTGATTTTAGGCAGAAAAAACAACTTTCTAAAAGTATAATTTCCAAAATATTAAAATAAAACCTGATTTGGCCATTAAATTGCACACTATTAAAATGAGTCATTGAACCATTTCTAAAGCTACTTCCAAACATTACAGGTCTGGAGAAATGGTTTACATGTCTACTGTACTCGGTGGCACGAGTCCTGCAGCCCTTTATTACCATTTAATTAGCATGCCCTAGATACAGCTTGTACCATATACTTTGGACATAAAAGGAAATTAAAATTGCCAATCATGTGTACAGTAATTTTAACAGGTTTGAGAGGGAGGGCACAGGTACATTACTCCTGGTTAGTTGTACACCCAACAAAAATTGGGTTCAATCAAAAGGCAAAACATCCCAGGTGACAGTTTAGGGCCCTCTCTGAAGGGTTAGCCCAGATATGTGTGTCCCTTTGCTAAACATGCTTTTGTTGGCTGTAGGGTTCTGTGCACTTTACTCCTGCTAACCAGTAGTAAAAGGCTTGCGCTCTCCCTAGAAGACCTAGTAAAATCATCCTACACCTGATTGATACATTTAGTTTACTTGAAATTTCCCAATATTTGGCACTACATGTACCCAGGGCCTGTAAATTAAATACTACTAGTGGGCCTGCAGCACTCATTGTACCAATCACTCAAGTTGCCTTGTGAAAACGTCTCCAGGAGGCCTGCCACTGAATCCTGACTGTGCAGTTTTAAACTGCCATTTCGATCTTACGCCAAGCCTAGCGCCAAGCCTAGACCTTCCTTTGTAATACTTATAAGTCTTCACTAAGATAGGCCCTACCAGCTCATGGAGCATGATGCATGATATTTAAAAGGAGAACATGTGTAATTCAGTTTTACGTGTCATAGTAGTGAAAAATGTTTATCGTTGTTTTCCACTATTGGAAAGCTATCACTCACACAAACTAACACTGGGTTACTTTAATAACCTGTATAACAGGCAGAGGCTGTGAAGCTGAGAAAATCATGTAATCTCCCCGTGCCTGGAAAAATGTATATGTCCTTGTGTAATGTAACTAGTGCTCATGTAAAGCACTCTAATACCGTGTCCCTCTACAAAACTGCAAAAGAAAAAAAAAGGTGATAACTTCAGTTTGGCATCAGATAGGGAAATGATTCTTTCACTTTTAATTTTATAGTAAAGTCAGATTTTAAAGCACTATTCTGAAAATCCTATTTTTAGAAAGTTGGTAGTTTTCTGTCTAAATAAATGTGCCTTTCTGACAGTGTCCAGAGTCACATGACTGTGAATGGCTCTTTTATGGTGTTTTGTGCATTCCTTCTAGACATGGGAACAAAAGGGCTTTGAGTTGTGGCAGACTGTTCTCTCCTGAGCAAGATGTCTCGGGTCCCAGCCTTCCTGAGCTTCAAAGAGAATCCTCAGGGCTTGCCCACCGATTTCCTGACTTCTTAGTTCTCTCTGCCCTCCCACTGACAAATGCAGCTCAAACCTAGGCCTGCTTGCCCCTTTTACCCTTGACAGTTTGGAGCCAAACCCAGGAAAGGGGGAAGGTTAAGCAAAGGGGCATCTTCCACCCACAGACTGACAGTGGGTATCAATGTGGCACCTTTAGAACGTCTCATAAAAACACTGTTGGATATGTGGAAGATTCAGAGGAGGGACTGCCCTGCTGTCTGAAGAAGTAAGACTAGACCTGTTTACCTGTAACCCAGGCTCCCCAGAACCAATTACATGGTCATTTGGTTGGTCTCCTGTTTGAGCTACAGGGACACAACACGCTTCCAGAGGCCTCCCTGCAGCTACCCAGCTGACTAGCGCCAACTAGGCCTGCCTGGACATTCCTAAGCACTGCTGCTGGCTTCAGCTGGAGTGAGTCCTGATCCACAAGAGGTGTCCCGCAGGCCTTGGACCAATGTGGAATTTTAGTTTGTGAGCTAAACATTATCTGCGCCAGCTTGTCACCTATGTACTACGTGCACGGCAGCCATTTTAGATATCATGGTCTCCCTGTCCACGATCGATCGCCAGCACGCCCCTCTCACCCAGCAAGCATCCTCCGCGCACCCTGGCTCCCCCTTCCCCCCCTCATGAGCATGACCCTGTCCTTGGGAGTCACGCCAGCGCCTGACCAGCATCTCCTCTCCTCCCATGAATGCCCCTCTGTTGGCACAACCTTCCCTCCGCGCTCAATTATCCATGCAGCATGAATACCACTCCATTGATGGCCCCTCACCCCGTGTCCGACTGTCCACACAGGTCCGAGGCCATTGCCTAAGCCGGGAGATATCATTTACTGCCCTTTATTGTATGAGGTCGCTCTCCTTCAAAGGACCCTCTATTGAACCAGACCTCCCCACCCCCTGTGATATGGTCAGGCGCACACATCCTAAGACTCGACGAAACACTCAGCTGCGTGACGACCCCCTCCTCTTATCAGCAGGTTGGGGACCTCTATTGTGAAGGTATATGGGGGTGGGATTAACACGAGGATTACGGGGATGTCTTTTCCATGCCCTACAAAGTTGTGATTGTATTAAAGGAAGGTCACATGCCATAAACCAGTGTATAAGAGGCCAGGCCTCTGAGTGGCTGTTAGAGCACCTCGAGACGATACCTTGTTGTCTGATCTGATGTGTTCTGCTCCGTCGGAATAAACTTCTGTTTCCTGCCTTCTGGTCTCCGGCGCCTGCCTCATTGCTTGGTAAACTTGAATGGTACAAGGGCGGTTAGCGCCGGGCAAATCTTGAGAAAGGTCCTAGCCCTACCCTTTTCTACAGTTGGCGCCCAACGTAGGGCCCATCAGCGACACGTGGATCCAGTGGGAGAGGTCTCGATGACAGAGTGAACGACTGCAACGATCGGGAAGAGCTCGTGTCCGATAGACCCTCGTCTGACAGCCGATCATCCGACCTTCACTAGTTCTGAACAGACCTCTCTCGAGTGATCTACGGTCCTGACTGGGAACCATCAGGAGTGCCGCGAACAACACGAAGGAGAGAGGACGATCGGGCGCTGGATCCAGAGGACAGGAAACCGTCCATGCGGTCCGGGTAAGGTCGTGTAAACACGACGAATTGAGGAAAATTATTTTTGTTTGGATAATACTAGTATTACGCTTTGTTGAAACCCTCTGGAGATTCGCTGTCTGCAAACGGGGAAAAACAAACAGGCTCTCTCTTTGCAAGCAGTGAAGGATAGGTAACGCAGACTTTTGTCCCCATCGTAATCCGTCGTGCCTATCTTCCTCCCCCACTGTTTCCCGAACTGCCGTTCGTGGATTATTGACTGGAGATTCTTTGTCTGCAAACAGGGAAGAACAAGGTCTCTCTTTGCAGGTAGAGAAAGAGTGGGTAGCGATAGCTTTTCGTGCCCACTTATTCTCCCCACTGGATTGTTTGATTGGCCGATTGTTCGGTATTGGTTCGTTTGAGGTATTCACCGCCGCCAAACAACGGAGAATAGAAATATTCTGCCTAGTCTTTGCCCGCTGTGATAAGATAGGTAGTGCAGATTTTTGTCCCCGGTGTAAACCGTCATGCCTATCTTCTCCCCACTGGTTGGTAGCCTGTTTAGCCCGGACCGCTTATTAGAGATGAACCATCCAGCTCCACTGGAGGGCACCCCTAATAAGGACATGTTCACTAAGTAAGGACTAGTCGCTATAGCTTACACTAGACTATGGCATAAATACACGAAAAAGAACCCTGAAAGTCAGTGGCCACTGATAGGTTCCTTTAGTGAAAATAAAATAAAAACATTAGAAATAGCGCTCCAGAAAAATAAGACCACGCCCACCATGCTCGACAGTCTCGGCATGTGGCGCAAAGAAACGGAACAACGAAAGAAAAGAGAAGAAGCAAAAGTAGGGAAAGAATTACGAAAGGCAGCCCACCTAGCCGCAAAGCAACTAGAAGAGGAAATAAAAGAAAGAAACGAAGCTACACAAAACCAAGAATCGGGGTTAACAGGCCAATGTCCTGTTAGGACCCCCTCTGCACTCTACCCTGAACTGCCCTCCAAACAACGGGCAAACGATGAGTTACTACTAGGTCCCCCAATCATCTACATGCCCCCTCCATATGCTCCCAGCCAACAAAACCTGCAAGCCCCGAGTGTGAGTGAAAGGGACCCTAGTGCCAGTGCACCGGCCCTCACGGCCTCCGCACCAGCCACCTTAACAACTTCGTCAGACGACCCCGAGGCTAGCAAACAATCATCAGCCCGGTTAAATAGGTTAAGCAAAGATGAGCGGGATGGGATCGACAAAATAGCAAAGACATTGGTAGAACGAAGGGAGAGCGAAGAATACACAATGAGCGTGTATAATTCACATGCCGACAGCCACAGACGGCATTTCATTTTGCGATTCAGCTTCCACACCCTGAACGCGTATGAAGATAGGTATCAGAGTAAGGGTCCCGCTAAACTAACAACACTGTATAGGAAGATTGATGTTGGAGATGGGACTGAACGTGAGGCGACGGAGCTCTTCATGCAAATGCTTGAGGTCCTCCGCCACCTCGCAGAACAGAAACCAGAAACCAAGGTTACGGCCCCTGAAACAACCTCGGCAGAGGTAGCCAATACTATGATGCCTATCCGAGAAGCGGCTCCTTACTGGATCCCGCCACGGGGCCAGGGAACGAGCGATGATATTAATAATGAAAATGCAAAAGGGAGGGTTGTGTACAATTGGGTTTACCAACCATGGGACCGACAAGATATCCTAACCTTCAAGCAAACCCTGCCCGACTTAAGAAAGAACCCGACAGCATTTTACACCGAATTAGGCACAGCCTTGGGTTCGACAATAATGACCTTAGCAGATATTGACTTGTTCTTTGGGCTATGTCTGCCGGCTGACGTGTGGAAGCAAATCCGGAAGGCTGACCACACGGATCTGTTTGGACATACCTGGGACCAACTCGGTAAACTAGATAGACAGCGAGAACCGGGGAGCAAACCAGTGAAAGACATACTGGAACTCCCAGATAAAATAGTCCAGAAATTAAAAACACTGGTCCCGGAAAGAAAAGTAGACTGGTCGATAGTCACGGCCTGTCGACAGAAACCCCAGGAAGATGTGTCAGAATACTTTTCCCGATTCGAGACAGTGTTCTCCGACTACAGTGGCCAGGACATGACCACTGCAACCGGACAGCACCTGTTCGTACAAAATTACGTAAAAGGCCTAACACAAGAGGTCTCCCAAAAGCTGCAGACGAGCGAGAGTAGTTGGGGAGCCTCCAAACCTGCAGCTATCCTTCAGATGGCTCAGTATTACGAGCACCAAAAGAATGAGAATGATAGGGCGTCCGAGAAAAAGAAGAACGATTTAAAGGAAAGGGTAATGATAGCCCAGATACAGGGTATAGCGCTAGCACGGGAACATCAAAGGGGGAACTACCAATCAAACACCCCCAGAGATCTCCCTCCTAAAGATCACACCCCAGCATCCCACACTGGACGGAGAGACGTTAGCAATGACCAATGCGCCTTCTGCAAAGGGCTAGGCCATTGGAAATACCAGTGTCCGGTTTTGCTAGAGATGAATAGAAATAGGGATTCAAGGGATGTGGCAGGTGGTCCGAGGAATAGAGTACGGGAACGAGGGAACCCCAGTGACACCAACAATGACAGATCAGGAAGACTGAACACATTTTACCATCCCCGACAGAACCAATATCAGCTATCCGAAGGTGAAAATGCCCCCGATTTTGCATAGGACTGCCAGGGGCAAGGGAGGGATCCAGTCGAGCTCTGTGTTGACCAGCAAGGTCCTTATGTCACCGCTAAGGTCTTGGGTACAGAGTCTCCATTCTTGGTAGACACTGGGGTGACACGTAGTGTGTTATCAAAACGACTGATTCCGAGGGCACCCTTGTCTGGCTCACACATAACGTCGATAGGTTTCGATGGGACGCCCTCCACTAACCCCCTGTCCATACCTATTACCTTTGACCTAGAAAGCAACACTGCTGACGCGACATTTCTACTCTCCTCCAACTCCCCTGACGCCATTATGGGCATTGACTTACTGAAACATTTTCGAGCTACCATTAGGTGTTCCCCAGATGGAATACGAGTCATCCTGTACGACAACCCAGACCTGCCCCGATCCCGCCCCCCACAACACATGTGCTCCATAACTGACACTGACCTGTCCCTGCTCGACACCCTGCCTCAGTACTTGTGGGCCACAAATGACTCTGATGTGGGGCGAATGATGATTGATCCTATTCACATAACTGTACGACAGGACGCCATACTCCCGAAGCTTCCACAATATCGGATATCCCCAGAGGGTGAGAAGGCACTGATAGCGATCATTCAGTCTCTGGTAGATGCAGGAGTGGTTGAAGAAGTGGTTAGCAACGTCTGCAACAGCCCAATCCTACCTATTGTTAAGAAGCAAGGTGAAGGAGATGAGAAAGCGTACCGCTTCATCATCGACTTACGAGAGATTAACAAAGTGGTGGTACCCCAATATCCTGTAGTCACTGATATCACCACCATTTTGACCCTCATCCCGTCCACTGCCACCACCTTCTCTGTTATCGACCTTAAAAACGCGTTTTTCTCTATCCCCATCCATCCAGACAGCCGTTATCTCTTCGGCTTCACTTTAAAATACCGCTCGTACCGATTCTGTAGAGCACCCCAGGGGTACACTGAAAGTCCCAGCATTTACAGCCAGGCCCTCAAAAGACAGCTGGACGCCTTCCAGCTACCAGAAGGAGTGGTGTTGATCCAATATGTCGATGATATCCTTTTGGCGGCCGACACCACCCCGCTTGCAACGACAGCCACCGTCCAACTCCTACACTTCCTTGCAGAAAATGGCCATAAAGTCTCCAAAAAGAAGTTACAGTTCTGCCAGCCACAAGTGACTTATCTAGGCCATCTTCTGTCCAAAGAAGGGAGGAAACTTACCCCTGACCGAATCCAAACCATCTTAGACACCCCCATCCCAAAAACACAAAAGCAGGTCCGCTCTTTGGTTGGCCTAACCTCTTTTTGCAGACAGTGGTTGCCTAATTACAGCCTCATTGTGAAACCATTACTTGCCCTGCTGACCAAAGATGTCCCTTCCCCGCTTCCTTGGACCACTGAGTGTCAAGCCTCCTTTAAGGAATTACGGGATGCACTCTGCTCAGCACCCGTCCTCGGAACGCCGGATTACTCCAAACCCTTCTCCCTCTTCACCCACGAAAGGGAGGGATGTGCATTGTCTGTCCTGACTCAATCGATTGGCCCTAAGCAGCGCCCTTGTGCCTATTTCTCCGCCACTCTTGATCCTGTAGCCAGAGCCTTACCTGCCTGCCTTCGAGCAGTAGCTGCCGCTGCTGTCTCCATCCGTCAGAGCGAGGGAATCGTACTTTCCAACTCCCTCACTGTATTAGTGCCCCATGCAGTTGACACCCTTTTGAACCAGACAAAGACCCAACACCTGACTAGCGCACGACTGACAGGGTACGAGTTGACTCTGCTTGCACCCCACATCACACTTAAGAGATGTACGACTTTGAATCCTGCCACATTGTTACCCCTGCCTGAAAACGACCCCGACGTTCCTCCCATACACGACTGTGTGACCCTCACAGACGAACAGACTAGGAGTAGGGTTGACCTCCGAGACACTGCTTTTCCTGACCCCGAGGGAGAGCTATGGGTAGACGGCTCATGCATCAAACTTCCAGATGGCACCACTTCAGCTGCCTATGCAGTCACGACAGCCCGAACAGTAGTTGAGACAGCCTGCATCACACAACGATCTGCCCAGGCAGCGGAGCTGATAGCCCTCACACGAGCATGCATCATAGCCGCAGGGACCACCGCGAACGTATATACGGACAGCCAGTATGCCTTCGGAGTGGTCCACCATTTTGGGCTCCTGTGGAGGGAGAGGGGATTCCTGACGTCCCACGGTACCCCAATCCTCCACGGAGATTTAGTCTCCGCTCTGATTGAAGCAGTTCTCCTCCCCAAGCGATTAGCGGTGATCAAATGTCAGGCACACAAAAGAGTGACAGACTTAGTTGGACAAGGGAATGCATTAGCCGACATCACTGCACGAACCACGGCTGAGAATAGGACGGTGACACGCATATATGTGACCAGGTCGCAAGCAGAAAAATGGAGTGACACAAGGGAAATGATCAGAGACATACAGTCGGCCAGCGCCCCTCACGAATTGCCTAAGTGGGCAAGGGTGGGTTTGAAGGACGAAGAGGGTTGCTGGCGAACAAAAGATGCAAACAAATGGTTGCTGCCTGACTCATATCTGATTCCCATACTGACAATGGCTCACTCCCCTGCACACATAGGATCTGCACCCATGATCGAACTCGTTTCCAAAGTCTGGCATAACGACAAAATCCCCGACTCAGCCAGACGCCTAGTTCAGCAGTGCCTCATCTGTCTGCAACACAACCCCGGGAAAGGGACTGTAGTACCCCGGGGAGGGTTCGGGACCCCCAATCACCCCTTTGAGGTCCTTCAGATGGATTACATCCAACTAGAGAGATGCCAAAACCTGAAGTATGTACTAGTCATTGTGTGTGCCTTCAGCAAATGGGTGGAAGCCTATCCAACCCGTGACAACACTGCCATGACTACTGCCAAAGTACTACTGAAGGAATTCTTCCCTCGCTATGGCCTTTGCCGAATTTTATGGAGCGATAATGGCCCCCACTTCATAGCTGAGGTTATCCAACTAATCCTGAAGGGGTTGGGGGTGAAGCAACGATTCCATGCGGTCTTCCACCCCCAATCCGCCGGTCTAGTGGAACGCCATAATGCCACACTGAAGCTGAAATTGTCAAAAATCGTGGCCACCACTGGACTTAACTGGCCGGATGCCCTCCCACTGGCTTTGTTATCAATGCGCTCCACTCCCACCAAGCACCATTTGACCCCCTACGAGGTCGTGTTTGGGCGGCCGATGAACCTCTGGACTGCTCCCAAACCGACCTCCATTCATGACGTCCCGGACGTCCTACTGTCTGATTATTTGTGCAAGTTAACTAAAACGTTGTCTGTCATTCATCAACAGGTGCAGCAGGCCATCCCCGATGCTTCCAGGGGCCCCGGCCACGACATCCAACCGGGAGATTTCGTATTGATACGAAATTTCCAGCGAACCAAGAGTCTGGAACCTCGGTGGACGGGCCCCTGGCAAGTGCTGATCACCACCCGAACAGCACTCCGAGTGGAGGGGAAGAAGCACTGGCTGCACGGGCATCATTGCCGAAAAATCTCTGCAAACCTGGTCACGACAGAAAACGTCAGCACCCAAGAAGAGCTCCTGAGCAAAGACCGACCGATATTGGACTGTTATCCCGATACTGAGGCACTCGAACTTGCAAAATTCTCTGATCCCACTGTGCCATCCAGAGAAGGGTATTTCCTGCGTCGAAAGGAGGGCGTTTCGGCTAAGTAGGCCACGGACTAAGTTAAATCTCAGAACGGTGACCTAAACACAATCAAGGGTTGCCGGGAGAGAAGCTAAACGAAGTCTGTGGTTCTGCCCGCTACCGAGCTCCCTTGAAGGTGATGGAAGCGCCAGACAAGAAGATGATGGAAGCGCCAGATAAGAAGATGATGGAAGCAACAGGAAATACCCCGTATAGAAATCCAAAGACTGACAACTTGCACAAATCAAAGACAATCGCACTCTTCATTGTCTTCCTCTTCTGCCTCCTCCTCATGACCTCCTTCTGGATTCTGGAGGAAAGCACACCGGCTCATGAGACATTGCTACCTACTGCACAGCCAACACCCCTGAAAGAACATCACCTAATCTCTCTGTCGCCTCAGCTCCGAGAAAGGCGCCGGGAATTCTGGAACAATTCCTTCGTGCAACTGCTGCTCATCTGCAAAACAAACTACCGCTACACTGACTGTGGCTCTGTCTGTCATCAATGTCACAGGTCTCGTGTGTCTCGAAGGCCATGGAACGCAGCTGGTGGGTCACAGCGCCTGCCAAATCACCAGAACATTGGACTCAGCTGACCCCCCTTCCTTCGTTGCTTCTCCGAACATGTACTTTGTGTGTGGCACCAAGGCTTACACCTGGCTCCCGAAGGGTTGGAAGGGTATCTGTTACATTGCCTTCGTTCTTCCACCCACATATGTAGCCCCTGCCAACCACCACCGGCAGAGGCGTGCAGACGACCTTGGGCAAGCCGACTCCACTGGAGCACAGTTCCTGGATGCAGCAAAGGGACTTGTTCCTCTGTGGGGCCCGATGGCAAACAGCCGTGCTATCCGACACCTGACCCAGGCAGTAGAAACAACGATCAACATCACGGCTGGCATCCTCGCCAACAACACTGCGGAGCTTCAGGCGGTCCGCCTCGTGACCCTCCAAAATCGTCTTGTCTTAGACGTGGTCCTGGCCGACCGAGGAGGAGCATGCCGCATCATCGGATCCAGCTGCTGCACCTACGTGCCTGACAACTCGCCTTCAGTCTACAAAGCCATTGAACACCTCCACAGACTGTCCTCAGAGGTTCACCAAGAACAGGAAGGATGGTCGCTTGGGAGCTGGTTTTGGGACACTTTGAAACAGTGGGGTTGGAAGTTGTTTTCCTTCGTGCTGATACCTGTTGTAATATTATGTGGGTGTTGCTTAGGTATCCAATGTCTGCCACCTTTGTTCGGCCTTGTTTCCAACTGTATGTGCCCAAAAACTTTGGACTTCCGAAATGAGCACATGAGTCCCCTCTATGAAGTAGAAATACGTGGCCTTATGGGGATAAATCAAAACTGACAAGTTGGCGAGATATGTTAAAAGGGAGGACTGTGGAATTTTAGTTTGTGAGCTAAACATTATCTGCGCCAGCTTGTCACCTATGTACTACGTGCACGGCAGCCATTTTAGATATCATGGTCTCCCTGTCCACGATCGATCGCCAGCACGCCCCTCTCACCCAGCAAGCATCCTCCGCGCACCCTGGCTCCCCCTTCCCCCCCCTCATGAGCATGACCCTGTCCTTGGGAGTCACGCCAGCGCCTGACCAGCATCTCCTCTCCTCCCATGAATGCCCCTCTGTTGGCACAACCTTCCCTCCGCGCTCAATTATCCATGCAGCATGAATACCACTCCATTGATGGCCCCTCACCCCGTGTCCGACTGTCCACACAGGTCCGAGGCCATTGCCTAAGCCGGGAGATATCATTTACTGCCCTTTATTGTATGAGGTCGCTCTCCTTCAAAGGACCCTCTATTGAACCAGACCTCCCCACCCCCTGTGATATGGTCAGGCGCACACATCCTAAGACTCGACGAAACACTCAGCTGCGTGACGACCCCCTCCTCTTATCAGCAGGTTGAGGACCTCTATTGTGAAGGTATATGGGGGTGGGATTAACACGAGGATTACGGGGATGTCTTTTCCATGCCCTACAAAGTTGTGATTGTATTAAAGGAAGGTCACATGCCATAAACCAGTGTATAAGAGGCCAGGCCTCTGAGTGGCTGTTAGAGCACCTCGAGACGATACCTTGTTGTCTGATCTGATGTGTTCTGCTCCGTCGGAATAAACTTCTGTTTCCTGCCTTCTGGTCTCCGGCGCCTGCCTCATTGCTTGGTAAACTTGAATGGTACAAGGGCGGTTAGCGCCGGGCAAATCTTGAGAAAGGTCCTAGCCCTACCCTTTTCTACACCAATGCCTGGCATCTGAGTGCACTCCTGAACTCAAGGAGAAACTCCAGCAGTTTTGGGCTCCTTGTGACCTCATACTGGACTCTTTGCACCGAACAATGACCCACCATGATCCCCACCAAAGCAAATCTACAGTACCAACGTGCTCTTCATGTCAGGTCTGAGATACAGTGCCAACGGCGACAGTCCATTCCAACCACCAACATGAAGCTCCAGTGATGATAACTTTTCACCCCAGGCAACGCCCGCTTATGACGTCCTACCTGGTCTTCGTACCAGCAACAAACTCCTTTCAGCCCAGCCAATGTGAACCTCTACCTGCAGCTTCAAGCACTGGCCTAGACTCAAGAAGGTAAAACTCTTCTGTGAGATAAACCTGATCCCTGTATCTGACCTGAGCTCCATCGCAGTCGGTTTGAGCTTGTGACTTTACGCTGGTCCAGCGTGACCAAAAAAACAGGATTAGTGCTTTGTGCTTTTTGGCACTATTTTCACCAGGGACAAAAAAAACAGAACTCCTGTTCTACAGATTGGATATTTGTCATTTTGGTGTAATTTTATTTTTTTATTAAAATTAAATCTATTTTCTATTTTGGTTTAGGATTTTTCTTGTGCTGTGCTTTTACCTTTTTACTGTTTGAGTGCTGCAGCATAAATACTCTCCACATTGCCTCTAAGTTAAGCCAGACTGCTTTTGTGCCAAGCAACCAGAAAAGTATGTACAGGTTAATTTATTGACTTTTGTGGTTTACCCTGAGAAGGATTGTGTTTATTATTTGAGTAGGATTCCACCCCTTTCAACTGAAAACCTATTCTTTTACAAATGGCAAATTTCCAACACTCTCCTGTTATCTGTTCTATTAATCCTGGTACACCCAAATGAAAACACCCCAACCCTTTTGCTTGCAGGGAACTACAGAGTGCCTCAAGCCCTGAACTCTATTGAGTCATCTTTAGTGCATTACCTCATGAGAGTCCGCCATACTAATTGTGGGATTAGGATGTGCAAGTTTGGAAAATGATAATTTACAGTATCTCAAAGACTGCAAAGCCAAATGCCATCTCAGGCGTTGCCTTAATACCATCTAAACATGAATGTCAAATGTTTTTGCGAAGTTTAACCTAACCAACACACCATGTATCCTCATTGCCAGCAAACCAGCCTGAGACTGTCTCAATAACATGCAATGGGAAAAATTCACCCCTTGACTCAGTACAAACACAAATTATCTTGGCTTTATATTGATCCTTAACTCTTTTTCAACATTCACATAGCTAAGACTATAAAGAAAGAATGGTACCAATTCGACCTCCTTCCTAAATTAAAATCCTATCTCTAAAGAAGATGTTATAACCACTGGGCAAGCCTTGGTCCTCTCTCAAATAAATGGCAGCAACAACCTGCTCCCAGATTCACCTCTTGCACCAATGAAGTGCATATTTCATAATGTTGCACTCCTCATCAGAGCACTTCAAAACCTGATTTATACACTACGAAAGTATAATGAACATTGTATTACCTATACCTGCCGTTTGGGGTTAAGAGTATGCCCTGTCAACATTTAAATTAGGTAATTCTCATTACACCTGTTACTTAAATATCCTAAAATTATGCAGTGTTGTAAACTTATTCTGCAGTTTGTGCCAAAATTATAGCCTGTGAGGCAGGGGGAACAACACAAACAACCAGAACACGAGTGACTGTTGTTCGCAGAACTTGGGTCAAAAAAGGTCAAAAATGAACAGAAGGATGCATTTCCGATAAAATATAGAGCTAATTGATAGATTGACCTTTTATGGATTTCAATATAATATTGTGAAATTTTCTCAAACTTTTACAGCTGCGCAAAAGTAAAATATGCACATTTTACACAACCCTAGTCAAAATTAGGCCAAAGCAAATATTAACATTTTGCTTCACCAAAACCTGGTGAGATTTGGTGTGTGTGAAATTTCTCATGACATTCATCCAGCAAAAAATGTCCTTACGAATTGTAATACGGGAGCCAAGAGATTATTCCCTCTGGCCTGTCTCTATCCTGTGAGATGTGAGGTATACCATCTTGTTCAATTTTCACAACAAACACCAGCAAGTACATTTCACAAACGTTTGCAGTAATTTGCACTTTAATTAATGCAATTTTGTCCACCACTGGTCAAGACATTACTAGAGGTCATAACATTACCAGATTTGAGATGAGGAACTGCAAAAAGATAGAAATATATATGCATCATCAACACCTTCATATGGTTGATGATAACTAGGCCTTCCTGTTTTCAATTTCTATTTTTGGTCATTTCTGGTGTGTTTTTTTTCAGGCATTTCAATACCTCAAAAACAGTTGTTGTCCGTGGTTACACATTCTTGTGCCATTAAAAACAACAGAAACAGTTTTTTCCTGTGTTTATGGAGCGTTTTGCCTTTATTATTGCACGCTTTCTGTACTGGTAGTGCATGCTATATAGACAGTGCATTAACAGTGTATATGAGGTCCAAATACATTTTTACAAATTAAACTTATTGTAGTACACATTACAATAATTCTTCAGTGAGTCTTTGGTCATGCTCGCTCGCTCTTTCCTTCCCATATAAACTTTTATCTGTAAAAAAAGGCTCTCTCAACATTGGAACTTGAGGCAGGTAGCAACAAAACAGCCAGTACACAATTTGCTAACTCTGGCCACCAACATAGCTTTCCATGCCAATTCTGGTACACCTGCAGATTGCAATTCTCTGGTACAAGTTCTACAACAAATGCTCTGAACTGGGCACATATGCCCTCAGAGTTATTGAAGTGGTCAAAAATGAAGCTGCACTTTTGAAAGTCGGTAGAAAATTCCCCTTTATGGAAGGGATGTAGAACATGTGCAGAGTACCACAGTGAGGCTTCACTGACTTCAAATGCCATGGTTGGTGAAGGAACACTTTCTATGTATCATTGCAAGCCATTTCTCATACATTGTAAAATGAAATTTCCTAAATTTCTCTTCAACATTTCTTTGCTTACCAAGTGGCAAGGACTGTAACATGGAACATATTGCAGTGCCAAAGTCACTAAAAGTGTCGCCCAGCCTCCTTTCAAGAATCACATCTACACCAATTATGCTGAACACTTCGTAGACAAGGGTGTTTTCATATTCTAATTTTTTTATTATGTCCACTACAGCAGTCATGTTTTCCTGTAAAAATCTAAGAATGCAGTAGGATTTACTTTTTTCACATCACTATCAATATGCGACTGATGTTCCTTACATTTCTTGCCTTTGGCATGATCACAAAAATTCTGTAAACGGCTGCCACATGGATAATATAGCATGCACTGCCTCTAGGACTTAGAACCACCAGTTAAATGACACAGTTGGGATGACTCTTTCTTTGATGCCATACAAAGCACAAAATGAGAATTTGCATTTTAGTTCCTGCACATAAGAAAACAGTACACCAGAATGGACTAAAAAGTAAATAGCATACTTCGTAACTCATTAGATTGTAAGATGCTTTCAGGATACCATCCAGCAACCAGCAAGGATCCCTTACAGGAAATCCCTTCAGCTTAGTTATCGATTTTGGCAGGTCATGACACAACCTTTTCATATACTTTGCATATATGTTGCTGAATCACTGGAAATACAAACAGTATCACTCAAATCTATATTGAAGTTGGTAAGAACATTTTGCAGCAACATTCCAAGTGACACTGCATTCCATGTTTTCCAAAAGTCTAAAGTCATGTTTTCACCACTATCCCAGATGCTTGGTGACAGCACTCTTTTCACACTCACCTTGCATTAAATGTTTAAAGCTTGGGATGTTTGGCCATTCCCCTACTATCAATACTGACTGGCTAGAAGAGGGGGCTGATGTATCAAGGGGATTTACCAATTCTCTGTCTGTAAATGTGATGGTACATATTGAGATAGATTCTTTTGAAACATAGCAGTGAAAGAATGAAACATAGCCAACATATCAAATATGATTTTGATATTTCCTGACTCTATTCAATTCATAAAATAGTTAAAGAAGACCGAAAACATGCTTTCTAAACCCTGCATCTTTAGACCAAAGATCACAAAACTGAAAAAAGCAGAAGATAGAAGAAGAAATATTTTAGTGAAATCCCTAAACAACAAAACTCAAGCAGAATAATGTTAGCCCAGTCTTTGTCGCCTCTACCTTGTATAACAAAGTTACATTGAACTGGCCCCATCAGAAAGAAATTAAAATAACTCTTTCACTCTTCTTTTCCTTTCTCTGAATGCCATTTAGTTTGTGGTTGAGCAAGGGTTTTTTCAGTGTTTATATGTTTACACTGGTAAGGGCTATTTCCCTTTTAGTAGGGTTTTATAAGGTATTATAGGTGCAAACCCAAAACAGGATAGCCCAGTGATGAGGTAATCCATCTTAATCACCTACAGTTCTTGCTTTGTGCACAATCTTGATTTGTCTCTGCTCGCAGTTTTCACCCCCTGCTGCTTCAGTGTGCAAGCCTCCATTGTACTTGGCTAGGTTAGATCTGTATGCATACTTATACACACATATACATATAATCATTTGTTAAGTAGCCATCCAGCCCTAATTAATATATACTGGGCCGGACAAAGGCATGTACACGAGCTACCTTGTGCAGAACATTTTCAAATAGTCTCGCTAATTTACAATATATCACTTTTTCATACCTTTCCTGGTTACCTTCAAGCATTGTCATAACAATTACATCATTTATTTGTTGTTTTTTGTTTACAGCAAAGAGAAGACAGGTTGACATTTGATAAAGCTGAATGTTCAACTCAGGGATTGCAGACAACTTTTTAAGCCCTTCTTGCATTCCTATTGAGCTTTTGGCATCATTCATTCTCAGTTAATAAGAGAAACAGACATCATGTGCAATTTAATATTCTATCAATTATTAGGCATGAAGAAAAGAAATATGACCTCAGCCAGGATTGCAATAGAATTTGCAGGCCACATTTCATCTTCACAGCAGCTTTCACAAACCCTGACTTTTGAAGAATAGGTTATTTATCAACATGCTGATACTGAACCTCACCAACGTAATGAAAACTTGCTTCTCAAACATATTTACTCCATTAAATTGAAAACTACCAAATCAATGTGGTGTCATAGTACAGTGCGTTTAATGTGTACTTGTCATATATGTGCGCCAGATGTAATTCACAGTTTTAAATCCTAGTAGGACTGATTAGGGCATTGAACTTTACAAGGCGGATATAATTGATGCCGCTGATCTGGGATAATAACATAGGTGATACCTTGAAATCGGTCCCAGGAAGCTTGTATCCAGTCCTGCAAGGACCTGGCCTGACAGTCCAGGCTGGACTGTTCCCAAGGGAAGCAGGGTCAAGACTGATTTGTTTATGGCTGGGTCCAAACTGGGGTGGCGTGGTGAGCTACAAAACAATGGATTAAACCATGATCTATAACTGTGGGTGAATGTTTGATTTGTTCACCATTCTGGCTATTATTTGCTCTTTTTGCTTTTGTTGCCCTAATCGGATGGGTCTGTGTGGTATCCTGGCCAATGAGGTTGGATGGAATCTGGTTGTATGTACTGTTTTTCAGATTCCTGATGACAGTTGGCCCAGGCTTTTGATGTTGCAACTACTTGTTTTATATATATAATATATATATATATATATATATATATATATATATATATATATATATATATATATATATATATATATATATATATATATATATATATATATATTTAACTAAACGTACCTTTAAATAATGACTGGATGACGTATCTTCTGTATAAGAGGAACATAATAGTATGCCCAGATGAAGGTCCCCATATCCATGAGGATTATTTCATTGCTGTCCAATTTAGGAAAAAGTTGAAGACCCACCTCGTAAAGAACACTACATCAGAAAGTATCAATCATCCACGAACCATCTACCTCTCTTATCACTCATTGACTGTATCCTTTTCTTTGACCCTGTACAACAGTGCACTGCCTCTTGGCTAGTTCTGTGTTGTAGAAATACCACATACATACATATACACATACAGCACCTTTTGAGGAATGCAGTACTTAATTTGTAAAATAGTAAATACTGGGCCCCAAAGGTTTGTTCAGAATAACATGGCTAGCGCTATCGAAGGTGAGGGTGCTGAATACCAAGTCTTGGTTCCACATCAAACTTCTTTAATCTTCTACCAGGCACTCCCTTCCTCTTTATCCCACTCTTGGAGGCTCTTTTCCGTCTTTCTCTTCCTCCTTCTTCCCTCCTTTTGTTTTTTCTCTCTCTTGTTCTGGGTCAAAGTCTAATGAGGAAAACTGGGTGCTGGTCCCCAAAAATGACTCCTGATAGACACCACCTGGAGCCACCAGCTCAAATTTAGCACTGAGGAATCCAAGATCCAAGAACCAACTGTTCTTTTATTGTCATCAACATATTAGAAGGGAAATAAGGCAAAGTGATGGATTTATACATCAAAATAAAGTTCGATTGGAGATGCACTCTTTCATTAAATGGCTATTGAGGTAAAAAGACTATGGGCCAGATGTAGGAGGCCATTTACCGACCAGTAAATGGGTATTTGTGATGTAGGGGCCCTAATTTACCAATTCGGTAAATTTACCGAATCGGTAAAAATACCGAATCGGTAAATTACCGAACCTACCACACCTATGCCATGTGACAGACAGACATGCCCTTTGGGCATGTCTGTGTGCCACATGGCACACATGCCTGTATTTGGGGTGCTAGAGGGTGTCAAAGTGACACCCCCTGCACCCTTGATGCAATCGGTATTTACCGAATCGGTAAATACCGATTCAGTAATGCCCATTGATTCCTATGGGCTTCAAAGCCCATAGGAATCAATGGGCATTACCGTTCGGTATTTACAGAATCGGTAAATACCGAATCTCAACGATTCGGTATTTACCGAATCTGCAATACCTACATCCCCACCTCCATTTTACCACTTCTTAAATACCGAATCAGTATGATTCGGTTTTTAATAAGTGGTAAAATGAATTTACCTACACCGGGCCCTATGTGTGAGCACTTTTATTATTATTCCTGTCTGGATGTTTGTTGTATTTACCTTTATTTTTAAGTCTGATTTGATAACTTTCGTTGCCTGGAAGATGTTTTTATAAATGATGCACAGAGTTTAGGCTCCAGGCCAGCCCCTTCATTCACTGACTTGTTTGGGTCAGCCCCTTCAGCTGTTACTTTGAGATAGAAATGTTTCTCTGTCATCACATCCGGGGAGTGCTTCTATTGCAATACATGAACTGCATTGTTTCAGTAGCCGCAAGCGGGACCATTCTCTTCACATAGAAGCCATCTAAAAATGATGACATCGCCCACACGTAGCAACACATTGTCCATGATAACCAAATGTTTACATGCTTACTTACATCTGTTGCTTGCTCTAATCATCATTTACATTTTGTATTAGCTAACATAGAGCATTTCCTCTTTCCCAGCATACACATATTCACTGGGAGAGTAGCTGTATGAATCCAACAGGTGCAAGTATGCATTTTATAATCAGAATAAATGTGTAATACATCATAAAACAATATTGTTTTTGAAAAAATACTGCTGTGATGTTAGATTACTTTCTGATCTTGATTACACTTCTGGGTTGTACCATTTATGCAGCAAATCCTAACACGACTACTAACTTCATGTATCCTTGAAGAGCTGGGCCTTCTAGACCATCTGATCTTCGGTCCTCCTTCTATGTGCCTGCCCTTCTTTAAATACAGTACAGAAAGGGTGAAAACATTTTAAAACATCGCACTGCGGTGTTTTAAAATGTTTGTACAAATAGTCACAAAATGAGCTTTGGTAATATGGTGAGATAATACCTTACATTTCTAGGTGAACAATAACTTTTATCTTACTCTCTTACGATGAAATTAAGTGTCTTAGAAAACTTTTCATATTCCTATTTCTCCATTCTCAAGGAGTTATTATAGTTCAATAAAATGTGCAGAATTTCCTAATCTAAACACGGGAAAATAATTTTAATTCATCTTAAATAGGCTTTATTAGAAAGCATTGGGTGTCTCCTGAGGAAATAGATACCTTTCCATTTGGCTAAGTAGAGTTTTCAATTTTTCAATGTTCTCGTCCAGTTCTGTCTTCAACAAGATAGTGATGCCTACATGGATGTTGTTTGTGAGTCTTTCATTGGGTGTCGCTAACTCTTCGTATCTCACAAGGCATACTGTTGGCAGACAGCTATAATGTGTGATGTCAGCAACACCCTGGTGTGAACCAGCTGTTGGTCACGCAGCAAGAGGTACCATGCAAGAGGAGATGGCAGACTAATTTAAGAGCTACTGGAGTTTGTGTGGTGGGGAGTGCTCACGACTGAGACTATAGTTCTGAGAACAGTTAGCAGTGCCGTAGTTCTTGCAGAACCAGACCCTCTGGGACTTGGTTTACTGAAAGATGGAGTTTGAGAAAAAAAAACTCTGCAAAAATGTAAAAAGGAAATGGTAAAACGGATATAAAATGGAGGATAAAGTCAAAACCAAGGTCTCCCTCAGGAAATACCAGGCTTTGGTCAAAACAGCCAAAAGAGAATATTATGAGGGCAGGATTGATGAAGCCTGCAATAAATAGTGAGAAATATTTAAAATTGTGAAACATTTCAAAGAGCTGATAGCCTATGTTAGAAGCAAGGGGGCTATGACTGAATGGTGTGAGTAACTGGCTGCTTTAAAAAAAAAAATCAGGAAATTGAAACCAGTTTGAATATGACAGGCCTTCCGGATTCCAGTGTAGACATTTTTACCACAATGCCTAAAAAATTAGCTTGCTAATTTTTTTAATCCCATTTCAGCAGAAGATACCATGTCAGCCATTCTAAGTCTTACATTGGGATCATCCTCTGATCCACGTCCCCCTTCTCTTTGAGCCATGGGGGCAGTAGCTATTAACCTAATGGTTAATTTATTTCTTAATGATTCCTTGTCCACAGCACTGGTTTCCTCAGTCTGGAAACAGGCAAAATGAGTACCTCTTTTAAAATGCATACCCTAACGTGACTGGGAATTATAGGCCTATTTCGTTGCTTCTAGCATTGTCTAAATTAATGGAAAGTATGTGTTCTTCAACAACCCTCTTGCTACTCAGAATCTAATGAGCTGTTACATCACAGTCAGTCAGGCCTTAGGCCTAAATTTAGCACGGACACTACCTTGTTGAAAGTCACTGAGCTTGTTCCGGATACTCTGGATGCAGGTGGTAAGGCTGTTCTGATCCTACTAGACCTGTCACCAGCCTTTAATACGGTGCCGCATCCGAGGTTCCTCTCTCATTTCTAGGACCTAGGAATTGATGGTGGGGCACTGAATCGGCTGAAGTCAATTTTGGAAGACAGTGGTTAGGAGATGTGGACGACTCCATTCTCCTCAGGCATTAAAAAACGTATGGTTGTGGTTCCTCAGGGCTCTGCCCTCAGCTCGGTGCTGTTTAATATCTACATCACCCAGTTGACTTCCCTGGTAGAGTCTTTTGGTGCCAAAATAATTTCCTATGCTGATAAAAGTCAGCTCATCCCCTTCAGTAAAGGTGAAGTTATTACTCAACATTCCATTAAACCTTGTCATGCTGCAGTTTTCCTTTTTAAAAAAAAATGTTTTATTGTCATTGCAAGAGAAAAACAGAAATAACACACAAAATTCATACCGTATAGATATAATACAGAATAGCTCCTGATATATTATTAACACAAAGGAATCAATTTATAGCAGAAAAAATAACCCAAATACATCCTAACAGTGGTCTTAATCCAAAAAAAAGAGATAAAAAAGTACTAAATTCAAATAGCAAATATCAAATGAAAGTTTCCCAAATTTTCTCTTGTTTTCTCAGTGAACGTGGGCCCCTTATTTTAGTTAATGATAGTTCCATCGTTTAAATTTCATTGATTAGAGTCCACCATTCCATAACATGTGGAGGTTTCGAAGAAATCCAAGCCCTGGCTATAACCAATGTAGCACAGGCAACTAAAATAGTAATCAAATCATTATATAGGCTATTTACATCTTGTATGTCTAGTAAAATCAAATGTGCTGAAAGAGGAGGAAAAGTTATCTGTTTCTGGATAAGAATACCTTCTATTCCTTTCCAAAATTCAGACAAAACAGGGCAGGAAAAGAACATGTGAGCCAGATCGGCAGCAAATAGATCGCATTTAGGGCATTTTGTGCGATCACTAGATAAGTTATTAGTTGACCAACTGGAAATTCTTTGAGGGGTATAATTCAATTGACATACAGTTCTGTACAGTTGAAGTCTTAAACTGGAAGAGTGGACCGCCTGATTAAATCGACAGAGGGAAGCGGATATTTGATTTGAAATTATATTTATGCCCATTTTGGTAGTCCATTTAGCGGCTAGTTTACAACATTCATCTGTTTTTACCTTACTCAAATGTCTGTAGCCCTCACTGATAAGTGATTTAATCCTATCAGAATAAAGACAGCTTAAAATGTCAGAGCAGCCAACTTTTTTAATTTTCATTTTCCGGACTAAAAGGTCCCTCATTTGTATGTATTTAAAGTACATTCCATCTTCCAGTTTATAAAGAAGTTTGAGTGATGTAAAATCAAGTAATTCCTCATGCCCGTAGAGATCCCCTAGCTTATCCACACCACAGCTGGTCCACAAGATCACTGCACCATCTGAAAAGATTACAGGTAGTCCTGGATTGCCCCATAATGGCAGTTCTGAATGAAAGAAAGATTTTACCATAATTCAAAATCATATTCCAGATGCTTGTAATTTCCCTAGCGGTCCTAAACTTAACCCGTTTAAAGTAGTTTGGATCGTGGACTCTCGCTAGAAATTGCTTACTATTGGATCCTAACATAAATTGATTTAAAAAAAACTGCGAGTGTTTAGTTGTAATCAAGCTTCGAAGGCGAGCAAAGAAAGTTGCAAAAAAGTATCATTTAAAATCAGGGAAATTTAATCCTCCTTTCTCGATTGGGAGTTTCAAAGATTGGATCGATCTGCGAGCTTTCTTGTACCCCCATATGTAGCTGCTACATATCCCGTCAAGTTTTTAAAAAAAAGAGCTATTAAGCCGTAGTGGGATACATCTAAGTAAATAAAGAAACTTAGGGACTATTTTCATTTTAATTAAATTAATCCGTCCGATGAAACTTAGCGGTATCTTATGCCATTTCTTTAAAAGCAAAGCTACTTCTTTTAAAAGTGAGTTGAAATTAAGTTCAATTAATTCTCCAATATTGGCCGAGAGATTCACTCCTAGATAGACAGCATTTTTACATATGACATGAACTATATATATATATATATTATGGAATTTGTTAAGCGCACCTCTACCCCCACCGGGGGTGTCCGGGCGCTGTGGACAGAAACGCTAGTGACCAAGACGGCTAGTGGCTGGAGAACAGGTATGTTTTCAATTTGGACCTAATTCTGATTCAGTAAGTCTGAGCTTAAGCGGTAGGGAGTTCCATAGCTTAGCAGTGACCACCGCAAAAGCTCTGCCTCCTTTTCTAGAACGATGGAAACGGGGAGGGATTAGAAGACGGAGGTCGATTGATCTAAGGGAACGAATTGATTGGGCCTGCTTCAGTTTGTTTCTGAGATAGCTTGGTCCATTCCCATTGAGTGCTCTGAAGGCCAGGACCAGGGCTTTGAACTGGATGCGATGAGATATCTGAAGCCAATGCAAGTTCTTTAAGTACGGGGAGATGGAGTGACGATAGGGGGCGTGACAGATCAGTAGTCCAGATGTGAAGTGATGAGGGCGTGCATGACCGTCCTCATCGAGTCCCTAGATAGATAGGGGGAGATTTTTTTAATCATTTTTAATTTGCCAAAACAGGCAGATGTAACCTTTTGAATTTGTGTTTTGCATGATAGTTCATTGTCAATGTAAAACCCAAGGTTCCGGGCTGAGTTGGCCGGGATGGGGGGTGGGTTCAACTCAGGCGGCCACCATGTGGAAGGCGGAAGTGGGGATTTCAGATTAAAAAATAGCACCTCAGTTTTTTCAGTGTTCAATTTTAACGTATTAGATGTCATCCATTGAACAATGTTAGTGAGGCAAGATTTAAAATTATCCAGTCCTTTGTCAGAGTGGTCTCTAAAAGAAAAAATCAGCTGAGTATCATCAGCGTAAGAGACCACTCTGACACCACATGCCTCGATAACCCTTGCCAACGGTGACATATAAACATTAAAAAAGAGAGGGCTGAGGGCCGACCCCAAAGGGACTCAACAGCCAAGGGGCATCTTATCTTTCGACAAGTAGGGGTGACACCATACCTGTTGCGTTCTACCAGACAGGAATGATTTTATCCAAGCCAGTGGTGTGCCCTGTATCCCTAAGTCACGCAGCCTTTCCAGTAGTATGGAGTGGGACATGGTGTCGAAGGCCGCAGACAGAACGAGGAGCACCAGCATGGCCACCTCATCTCTGTCCACGCTTTCTCTTATGGTCTCTGATACCTCCAGAAGGGCCGTCTCTGTGCTGTATCCGGATCTAAATCCGGATTGAGTGTCATGCAACAGGGCGTTAGATTCCAGGTAGTCAGCCAATTACTCCTGTACTATTTTTTCCAGAATTTTGGCAGGTCTGAGGAGGAGTGAGATGGGTCGGTAGTTGCTAAGTACCGACAGGTCAGCATCCACTTTCTTCAATATGGGGATTAGCATTGCCTGTTTCCATTCTGACGGAAATTGGCCAGAGGAGAGGGAGGTATTCCAGATAGAGATTAGGGGGGTGGTGATGAGTGGCCCCAGCCGCGTGAATACTTGAGCCGGGACGGGGTCTAGGGGAGAGACGGATTTACATTTTAGCATTCTATGTGGGACAGAATCCCTTACAATGGATTTGAACGCTTCAAATGTGGTTGTGCAGGCCGGTAGAGGAGGTTGGACTGATATCACCTCACCATGTCCCTTTGACGGTGTGAAAGAGGAGAAAATATCTACAATTTTGTGATGAAAGAAGTGCGATAGGCCATCACAGAGTACTTGACTTGGTAAGGAGAGACGGGTCAGGGCTGATGGTTTTGTGAAGTCTTTCACAATTTGAAAAAGGGTTTTGGCCGAATTGTCAGCAGAGTCAATCTTGTTGGTGAAGTATTCTTTCATAGTGGTTTGTTTTAATTTGTGAAACCTTTTTAACGCAGCTCTATAGATATTTTTTGCGCGAGGATCATAAGTGCGTCGCCAATGGCGCTCAAGTTTTTTACATTTGCTTTTTTCCGTACGTAGCTCCAGGGAAAACCATGGGGCGGAGTGCTTCAATCTGGCAGAGGAGAGGGGGAGTAAGGGGGTGATCGCATCAATCGCTGTGGTAAGAGTGGAGTTAAGCTTTATCACATAAGCGTCTAAATCCTTAGACGGAAGCCCCTTCTTATTTGTACTGGTTCAAGAGCGTCGCAAGTGACTTTGTGCCATTTTCTACCCAAATTTGATCTTACCCTATTCGTGTTTAGTAGGGGGGGTTAGCCAGGGTAAAAGGAATGAGCGAATGGTCGGACCAGGCCAGGGGACATGGTGCCAGAGTAGAAAGGGCTGACAGGTTCGTAAAGATCAAATCTAGGGTGTGGCCTGCCGTGTGGGTAGGGCTGTGAACTTTCAGGTCCAAGATTATTCCAGCTAGCGTTTCTACCAGGGACCTCGCTTTTGGACAGGAAGCGTCATCCACATGTAGGTTGAAGTCACCTAAGATGGTAAAATGTGGGTGTTTTAGAGATAGGTCGGCAAGGGTGGCCAATAACTCAGTGAGATGAGAGGGCTGTGTGCCAAGGGGGTTGTAGATTAGGGCACCCGCCAGGATCAGATGAGTGGGGTCCGTGATACTGAAATACATTGCCTCGATAGGGCCTGAGTTGGGCAATTTCCTGGAGGTTATTTTCCATTGGGACCGAGAAATAATGGCGATCCCCCCTCCCGCTTTAGTCCCTGGCCGATTAATCCCTACAAAGTGGTAATCTGGGGGGATTTCTAGTGATATATCTGGGTTAGAAGACTCTTTGACCCACGTTTCGGTGAGAAACATCAGGTCCCATGAGTGGGTGGTAAGAGATAGCCAGATATCGCCTCCATGTCGCGGGAGGGAACGACAGTTGACGAGGCACGCCTTGACGTCACTGGGCAACTCACGGTCTCGTGTTATATAGCTTTTTTTTTACTAGGGCAAATAGTAAGTGCTTCTAGAGGGAAGCAGCAGTCTTTGCAAACAAAGCGATCGACGAGTAGCTGAGAGGGGTTGCACTTGGAGCTGCAGCTACTGGTCTGCGGCCTCATGGCCAGCAATTGAGCCTGGACCAGCGTGTTTGCCCTGTTATGTGTCCTCCGGCAGCCTGCCTGGTGGTGGTCGCGGCACAGGCACGGATGGGCGCAGACGGGCTTGCCTTAGGCGCGCCTGCTGCGCGCGTCCACTGCGCGTCCTAAAGTGCATCACATTAAATGGTTGGTGTACTGACCCCAGACTCCGCCCTCCCAGTGTCCAGAGATTGTGATTGGCCGCCCCACCTACACTCCACAGCAATCGGGCAAGCCCGGGGTGGACCGGGGTAGGGGGCGGAAGTACCTGGTGTATCGAGCGGGTGCCGGGGATTCAGATGCACACACACAAGATCAAAAATTCAAGGTTATTAAAATGACCGGGGAAGGTTAAAAAAATAGTGGGGCATATTATCAAGGGGGTTTATCTCCGCTTTTTTGGCTTTAAAAGCCAAGAAAGCGGAGATAAAATTATCTCCCTATTACCTAGCTGTCGCTAACACCAGTTAGCGACAGCTAGTAGGAGATAGCGACCATCTTGGGCCCCACTTTGCATGTCAGTGATAATTATCACTAATGATATGCAAAGTCGGCGTGCCAAGATGTTAGCGACTGAAAACAGTCGCTAACATCACTATCTCCTATTACCAACTTTTGGAGATATTTGCGCTAAGCGCAAATATCTCCAAAAGCTAACACCTGCCCTGAGCAGTTCTTAGCCATGTTATCCAATGGGAGGTGGATAACATGGCTAGGAGCATTAGCTCCATAATGCATGAATATCGCGGACTTTTCAGCGATATTCATGCATTGCGGCGATTTTTATCGCATTTGCGATAAAACTTGGTAATACCAAGGTTTATTTGCGGTAAAAATCGCCGCAGCGCAGCGGTAAATTTTTGTCTCTAACCAAGCAATAGCGATAATTATCGCTATTGCTTGGTAATATGCCCCAGTGTGACCTGAAGACGCTAGCACGTTGAAAGACTAGCGCGCGTCCACAACGTTAAGGTAGAAAGCTATGCCTTAAATGGCTGGTGTACTAACCCCAGACTCCGCCCTCCCAGTGTCCAGAGATTGCGATTGGCCGCCCCACCTACCCTTCACAGCAATCGGGCAAGCCCATGGTGGACCGGGGTAGGGGGCGGAAGTAGCTTGTGTATCGAGCGGGTGCCGGGGATTCAGATGCACACACACATAGCTGTAACTATAGCCAATGGTTTATAGTTAGCTATGACCTGTGCTTTATTTAGGTTTAATTTGTAACCTGAAATATCCCCAAACTTTTTTGCTTCCCTTGTAATCTCTGGAATGGCTTTAACTACATCAGTAGTGAAAATAGCGATATCATCCACATATGCGGTTATTTTTAAGATGTTTCTACCACGCTGAAATGGAATAATATCTGCCTGAAACAAAAGCGCATTTAAGAATGGTTCCAAAGACAGGGCAAACAGCAAGGGTGATAAAGGACACCCTTGCTGAGTGTCTCTTGCTATAGGGAATCTAGGTGAACTCATGCCTGCATAGCACATTTTAGCAGTAGGCTGATCATACAAAGATCGAATCCATCCAAGATATTGGCTCTGAAAGCCAAATGCCCTAAGTACTGCCCATAAATACTCCCACCCCACTCGGTCAAATGCTTTCTCAGCATCTAACATTACCATTCCAAGTGGGGTGGACTCAGTAGATGCAACATCAAAGGCTGTAATAGCCATGTTAACATGGGCAGTAGTGTCTCTCCCCAAAACAAACCCATGTTGTTAATGTTAATGTTAATGTTAATGTTAATGTTAATGTTAATGTTAAGCTGCATTTATAAAGCGCACTGACACCGGAGGTTTCCTGGCGCTAAGATTGAAATTGGGGTAGGAGAAAGAGCTAATGGGAGTTCGAAAAGAGCCAGGTCTTTAGGCCTTTTCTGAAACTCAGCAAGGTGTCAGAGGTTTTAATGTGTAGGGGGATGGAGTTCCACAGCTTGGGTGCCAGGAAGCTGAATCTCCGGCCGCCCAATTTTTTTAACTTGATCACTGGGGAGGTGAGAAGATGAAGATGGGCAGAGCGGAGGTTGCGGGTCGGGCAATGTGGGTTAATGAGGGATTTCAGGAAGGTCGGGCATTTGGTATGCCGTGCTTTGTAGATTAGGCATCCAATTTTGAAGGCAGCCCTTTGTTCAATGGGCAGCCAGTGCAGCTTGGCCAGGAGAGGTCTAGCAGATTGCCATTTGGGGACTTTACAGATAAGTCTTGCTGCCTGGTTCTGCACCATCTGGAGGCGGTGGAGCAGGGACCTGGATAGGCCCCAGTAAAGGGAGTTGGAGAAGTCGAGACGGGAGAGAACAAGGGAGATGACAGTTTGCACCAAGGCCTCGTGAGAGAGCAGGTGAGTAATTTTTCGAATTTTGCGAAGCTGGAACATACTAGCAGAGATGATGGCTCCAACGTGGGTTTTCAGGGAGAGGTCTTTGTCAATGGTGACACCCAGACTTTTTACTGCACTCGAAGGAGTAGGGGCAATGCTCAGTTCAGCTGGCCAGAATTGGGGTCCCCAATGTGCAGAACTAGAGCAAGGCAGGAGGAGTTCCGTTTTTTCCGGGTTTAGTTTGAGCTGATTAGATATCATCCATTGTTGGATGTGCAACATTACTGCCTGGAAATTAGATGCCGCATCCGGGGTGTCTAAGGGAAAGATGATCTGCATATCATCTGCATAGTTGAGGACAGTGCAGTTCCAGTTGCTAAGTGACTGAATTAGCGGACGAAGGTACAGATTAAAAAGTAGAGGTGAGAGGGAGGATCCCTGAGGGACTCCACAGGTGGTGGGTACCTGGGTTGCAGTGAAGGGGCCTAGGTGGACTGTTTGCACTCTGCCAGAGAGGAAGGACTTAATCCAATCCTGTGCAGGGCCCTGGATGCCCTGGATGCCTGCTTGTCCGACACGGTGGAGGAGGATGTCATGGTCCACCGTGTCGAACGCGGCCGAGAGATCCAGAAGGATTAGTGCCTGGGGGGACCCTCTGTCGGCATTCTCCCGAAGAGTATCGAAGACTTTTAGAATGACTGCCTCGGTAGAGTGGGCTGGCCTGAAACCTGCCTGGTTAGGTACCAGAAAGCCGGAGCTCTCTATGAACGGTGACAGACAGGTTGTAACATGGGCCTCCAGCAGTTTAGAAGAATAAGGTAAAAGGGAGATGGGCCTATAGTTGGCAGGGTTGGCAGTGTCAGCTCCGGCTTTTTTTAGGAGAGGAACCAGTATGACCTGTTTGAACGCAGAGGGGACCGTGCCAATACTTAGGGAGGTGTTCAGGAGAGGGAGAATACTGTCAGGTAGAGCTGAGAAGACTGCCCTGAGGACCGAGGGGGGACAGCAGTCCTTGGGAGAACATGATTTGATGCGAGTTGTAAGCTCAGTGAGAGTGCTAGGAGTAATAGCTGGGAACTGAGTGAAGATGGATGGGTTGAGAGGGGAGGAGTCTGAGGGACTAGGGGGAATAGACGAGGAAATGGCGTTCTTAATGTCAACGATTTTCTGGACAAAATAGGTGTTGAGCGCGTTACAAGTGTCTTGGGTAGGAGCCTGGGAGGGAAGAATTCTTTGGTCAGAGGAGAAGTCATTCATGATTTTAAAGATTTCTTTAGATTTGTTAGAGGCTGAGTTGATTCTTTCGGAGATATGTGAAGCCTTAGCTTTTATGATGGCACTTTTGTATTCATTGCGGGCTTTCACATACTCTGCGCGGTTCTCCGTGGAGTAACCCCGTCTCCATTTGCGTTCGAGGAGGCGCAACTTCGATTTATGGGCTTTAAGTTCCTCGGAAAACTAGCGGTGGGAGTTGCCACACCTCATATGAGCGAAACTGGTGAGAGGGGCAAATTTGTCGCTGGCCGCTTGCAGCCAGGTGGTAATTGCGCCTTCCATAAAATCGGTACCGGATGCTGGATTGATGGTAGGGCAGGTGTTGGCTGCAAAGTCGAGGAATCCCTGGGCGTCATAGGAGTTCCATTTGCGACATTGTCCACCAGGAAGGGTAGGGGCCTTAATGCTCCCTTTAATTGTGATGGTAACCTCTATCAGATAATGATCTGACCAGAGACAGGGGCGGGACAGGGCAAGGTTATGGGTCCAGACGTGATCTAGAATATGGCCTTTGGACTGTGTAGGTGAGGTAATGTGCTGGGTAAGGTTCAAACTGGTCAGGGTTTCAAAAAGCTCCATAGCATGAGGCCCCGCAAGATCGCTGTCGTACCAATAGTTAAAGTCCCCAAATATGGCGATTCTAGAGTTGTGCGTGAGCAGGTCAGCTACCTGTTCACTCAAAGATAGAGGAAAAGATGGCATCGACAGGGAGGGACGATAGAGAAGTACAAGTGCAAGTGCACCACCTGCGGTTTCCAGTGTGATGACTATGTTGTCAGTCCCAGGTAGAGTGAGTGAGGCAGAGGTGAGAAATCTGAACTTTTTACGAATAATAGCCGCTTCTCCGCCTCCAGGGCGGTTCAAAGGGCGGTTGACGTTGAGGCAGCTAAGATGTCAGGATGGGAGTCTGAAGTAAGCCATGTCTCGGTGAGTAGCAATACATCAGGTCTATCCGTGGTAAGCAGGAGGAATAAGTCGAGCTGATGTTTCACCATGGAACGAGTATTTAGATAGAATACTCGGAGGTGGGTGTCAGAGCTTAATACCAGTGGGGGCGCTGTAGGATGGGAGTAACTGGTACTATGGTCAGTTCGGGTATGAGGGCCCGATGGATGTTTAGAGATGTTGAGGAGCGCAGCGCGTTCAGACACACCTGTTGTTGAATATTAACCAGCTCTGGCATACAGAGGGCTAACCTAGTAGCCAATATTTTCGGAAATGTTTTAGCATCCGCATTTATTAATGAAATAGGCTTATACGACCCACATTCATCTGCTGGCTTTTGTTTCTTAAGAAAAAATATAATTTTAGCGGTGTTCCATGAAGCAGGAGCTTTTCCTGTTTCCCCAATAGAGTCAATACCTAAACTAAAAAGAGGGAGTAGTTCCTGCATACAAATCTTATACAGTTGAATGGGAAGTACATCTTCCCCTGCTGCCTTACCAGATGGGAGAGAATCAATCGCTAATTCTATCTCAGTGGTAGTAATATTTGCCTCAAGTTGATTAAGTCTTTCTCCAATTCCTCGGTTGACCAAATACTTATTAAGATAAGATAGTATGTGATCATTAGGAGGGCAGATTTCGGGTGCGTATAGCCTACTATAGTATTTGACAAATTGATCTAGTATTTGCTCTGGTTGTTTAAATACAGTATTAACATATTTAATGGCCTTGATTGCTGTTTTAGCTTTCTTGTCTGCTACTTTATAGGCTAAAAGCTTCCCTATTCTGTCGCTGCTTTCATATTGTGACAGATGATACTGGTGGAGCTTCTGGCTATATTTCTCCCTCAGCGTCTTTTTAGTAGCTGACTGCAGATTCACTAATGCAATTCTTATCTGATCTGCATTGGGCTCTCCTGGGGAACAACCTTTATAACGCAACTTTTAGCACGCAGTGCTATTACAACGCAGACTTTAAAACGAAAACCATTACAACGCATTACACTGGGGGGCGCTCTAGGATAGGGAATAGTTTTAATTTACTATCCAACATGTTCCCTAGTGTCCACGGGACTGGTGTTGGAATAGTAAATTAAACTATTCACTATCCAGCACCCCCCAGTGTAATGCGTTGTAATGGAATGCGTTTTAAAACTTGCGTTGTTACAGCCTGCGTGGTAAAAGCATGCGTTGTAACAACGTACATCTGGCTCTCCCTGTTGCAGCGCCTGTGCTAATTGATTTTCCATGGATAGAATATTGGAAGTCATAAATTTAGTCTCTTTCAATTGTTCTGTATTTTTTCTGAAAACATACTGCTGTGCCAAGCCCCTAATGCTAGCCTTACATGCATCCCAAACTAATATTACAGCAGCAGAATTCAGATTGATCTCAATAAATTCTGTAATGTGCCTTTTAAGTTGAGCAATGAAAGGTGCATCCGAAAAGAGATATCTGGGAAAGGTAAATTGTCTAACACCTTGTTTTTTATTTAAAATACTGAATTCTAACAAAATGGGGTTATGATCAGATGTAACTCTTGGGCATAATTCTATTGTACAATTATCCAAAATTCTATCAGTCGCCCAAACCATGTCTATTCGGGAGCATAATTTATGAGGTGCAGAATAGTAGGTGTACCCAGCTATATTAGGGTGTATTGTGCGCCAGGCGTCTTTCAAATTATGTAGCTGACTTAATTCTAATATAGCCGCTCTGACTTTACGCATTCGTTGCAGAGCACAACGCCGGGTGGTATCTAAGTCATAATTCATGACACAGTTAAAATCTCCCATAATCAATAACTCTCCTTCCCAGTCTAACAATTCAATAGTTAGCCGATCGTACATAGTTGGTTCATCTATATTAGGACCATACAACAGACAGAATACATATTTGCATTGTTCCAGCTCAGCTTGAGCAATTGCCCATCTACCCCTAGAGTCAGCCATAGTTCGAGTAATTTCAATATTTAGATGTTTTTGTTTCATTATTGCGACCCCCCGTATAGAAGCACCCAAAGTAGAACAAACAATAAGCTCATATCCCAGTTGTCCCAGCAGTTTCTTAACTTGAACACCTATATGTGTTTCTGAAAGCATAGCCAAATGTGGTTTGTACATACTACGCTCTTCCTGAACCCGTCTCCTCTTATTCTTATTATTAAGACCAGCAATGTTTCAACTTAAGCGTTTAAAGGAGTACATCTCTAAGGAACAAATGAAATATCTTCCTCTGCATTATAAAAATCCGTAAAGTAAGTATCATCTTTTGATTTCGTTTAGTAATTCAAGCTCTTGCAATGAAATTTTCCTCCATTTTTACCCCACCACCCTTGAACCAACCTACTCCCAAACCTGCACCCCCTAGTCCCTTCGGGGAGAACACCCCACTATACCCTGCTGCCGCTGCAGAGGCAGCTCCGCAGAGTAGCAGCCGGGAGGCTACACCCGACAACCCTGCCAGAAAGAGAAAAAAGTAAAGGAGAGAAACTAACCAAAAGTTATGAGAGAAAAAAGAGAGAAGGAAGTAAGAAAGAGAAGAAAAAGAAAAGGAAAAATAAAAAGCAAAGAAATCTTACTGCTACTTCTAGTAATTATAATAGCACTGATCATAGTATTTATTTAATTCATGAAAAAAAAATGAAAAACACACTCTGCCTTATAGCAAAGTTCAACTAATGTTCGGCAGAGATATTAGATAAATCCCAGTTAATAGGAAAGGATTCCAGTAGCTTCTATATGTATCTTATACAGTCAGCTTCTATACCCAAGGTCACTAGCAATTACACCCTCATTTCTTTTCATGTACTAAATTTGGAGAGTACCAGCTCTGCTTCTCTCAAATCAGTAAAAAAATATGTATGGCCCCCCTTGATGACCTTAAGGCGAGCCGGTTCCTACAAGTATACATCGCAGCCGATGGATTTAAAAGAATCAATCATCCTACGAACTTCCATCTCCTATCCATGGTATTTGTACTTAAATCAGAGCGAATGAAAAACGTTACATTTTCTACTGTGACAGGAGTATTAGGTCTAGCTTTTAATGAAACTACCTGTCTCAGTAGAAAATTACCAAATATATCAGAAGAGGGCGTGGAAACTTGCTTTCTTTGTTTCTTTGAAAAAGGGGTAATCTATGAACTCTTTGCAATTGCGAGTCCCAGTCCCAATCCGAGAGATCTAGAAAAGCTTTTTGAAACAATTCGACAACGTAGGCCCTGGGATCTAAGCCTTCCGAACCCTCCGGAATGCCAAAGAGTTGAAGGTTTTGTCTCCTTTGGTGATTTTCCATATCCTCCAACTTAGTTACAAGATTTGTTATCTGCGCAGCGTGTTGGTTAGTAAGAGACTCAGTGCGCACAGCCCCATCTTCCACATCCACTACTCTTTGTTTTAGCTCCTCAATCTCTTGAGTGAACCCCCCTAGTTTGCTAGAAACCTCCAGCAGGGAATTCTGCAATCTATCATTGTCCTCCCTCAGCTGAAGAAAATGTTGCAGTGCTTCCTGTCTGTGGTCCATAAGAGTCTTTAGAATAAGATCGAAAGAGGAGGGAGCATATTCTACGTCTGGAGGTACCCCTAGGGCTGGAGGCTCATTAAAATTTGAAGGGCCTGGAGCTGAGATTGTAGCCTCAGTGGTGGAGGGCAAGCTTATGACTTTGTTTGGACTTAAAGCAGCCACTACGGGGCGGATAACAGATTCACTTGCCTGATCACTGAGAGTTGGTGCTGGCCCAGCCTGAGCAAGAGTCGGGGATGTATTGTTGCTGATAATTGGAGAAGAATGAACTCCCTCTCTTAAATTAGTGTCTTCCGTTGAGCTAACACCCGACAGACGCAAAGTCATGTTCTTAACTCCTCCCCTTGCTTGAATCCAGTTTCGGAGCGGACTCTCATCTCTAATAGATTTTTTTGCGTAAATTGGCAGAAGAAATGCTAAGATATACTTTCTTAAGTCTATTTTTTGCTTTAGCTTTTCCTTTTTTACACCCGAAAGGTTTAGCAGTGCCAGTATCTACAGTGCTTTCATCGTCTTCATACTTGTGAGGTTCCTCTTCATAATCCACACTTAGACTTTCTTCTGCCACTTCAATGTTTGAGACACCAGATTCCGGTATATGGATTACTTCAAAAAGTTGTTCCTCCTCTCTGCCTGAACTAGACTGCAGGGGAGGTTCATTGATTAATTCATTGGTGACATTCAATGTATCATTGCTATCAGAACCTCCTGTGTTCAAGGTGGTCCTATCCCCGACCAAGTCTGTGCCGCTTTTCCCTCTCCTTTCAGGAACTACGTGAGCTTCAGCTTCTATTTCCCCCTCCGCAGTAACTATGCTCTCCGCCTAATTAGATTTTACCGGTGTCTTACTGTGCACTTTGGTTAATGTGAGACCAGCTTGTTTCTTGACATCCGTAATTGTACCCGCTCCTGCTGCTGCTACTGCTGAGACAAAGCAGCCGATTACACTGTTACCCAAATTCTCCTTAATAGTTACAATGTTGCAGTCATCCCCCCCTGGATTGCAGCTAGTATTGGGTATGCAACAGTGAAGAGCGGGGC
This sequence comes from Lissotriton vulgaris, assembly GCF_964263255.1. Classification (NCBI taxonomy): domain Eukaryota; kingdom Metazoa; phylum Chordata; class Amphibia; order Caudata; family Salamandridae; genus Lissotriton; species Lissotriton vulgaris. Next base: position 1,374,501,702 of record NC_141693.1, read on the forward strand.
ACGAATTAATGTCTTACCCGCTAGTTGCTCCGTCTTCCCTGGGGCCAGTTTTTTGTCCATTGTGACAGGATCCATCAGGCCGACAGAGATTGTCGTCGGCGTCTCCAAATTAGCCCCTTTTCCTGCACGAGTAGTTCTTTGGGCCCATCCTCATCCGAAGTGCCAACCCCGCGATCAACAGATCAGATAAGCCAGACTGTAACAACTGCTTCGGCACTGAGCGGAGTTGAGAGCAAGGTGAGACCCGCCCAGCGGATCACCGGTCTACAGAGCGGCTGTGTGCTTGACACTCTGAGAGCAGACAAACGCTGCCTACACCAGCCCTTGACAAAACAAAGCATCCGGGGGCCGTTTTAACTTCAGTGTTCCCAAGTATGCAACGCAAGCAGTAAAAAGTCTTTTTTTCTCTCGGTCTCCGTTTCTAGCAGCAAAAGTTCTCTCCTAGCATCATAGTATCCTTAATGGCAGGGAGCCGAGAGCCTCCGAGAAACACTGCTACTCCGAGGCGGCGTCAACCCGCCATCTTGATTCTCCCCACGTCATGCTGCAGTTTTCCATTGGATGAGCTTGAACCAACAAAAGTGTAATGCAGAGAAGACAGAGGTTCTCTGCTTCAGCTGAAACTTTTCTTTTGACTTGCCAGATGTAACTCCCCCACCAGGCCCGCAACCTCAAGCAGTCAAAATTCTGGGAGTTGTTTTACACTCAGCTGTCATTTCAAAATCAAATAAACACTGTGTAAGGAACATATTTTGGCTTTCTATGTACCTCTAAAACAGCTTTGCATTTTTCCTCCTTCTGGCCAGGAAAAAGGTGATTTTTTCCCCTTATTATGGGTAGGCTAAATTGTGCAAATGCACTTCCTTCGGGTCTTCCTTAGTACCCAGTATATAAGCTACAGGTAATACAAAATGATGCAGCTCACCTAACACTCAAGCTCCCATTGTAAGACCACATTTCCTCACACCTTCATGCCTTGCACAGTGAACAAACAAATCCTGTTCAGAATCTTGTTTTGACTTATAAAGTGCTGCATGTAACTGACCCTCTATATCGGGTCTGCTAGGATACATTCATATTGCCCCAATAGGAAATTGTGATCTTCTAACCGAGCCTTGGTTCAAGTACCTAGGACCTAGGATCTGCTGCTCAAAAACAGGCGGTCCCACTTTCTCCTATCTTGGCCCCTTGGCATAAAATAAACCTTGGATCTCTGTCAAATTGACTCTGAAGAGCAGTTCAAAAAGAAGCTAAAAACAGGGCTGTGTTCTCAGAATTAAGAATAGAATTCTACCACTAGCTACACTTAATTTAGTATGGTTTCATTCATTCTTGATTACAATATGTAGAAGAATGGCATTCCAAACTAGTTTAAGTAACAACACTTGAACGTTTCAGCAGGGATGATCTTTTAATTTAATAGGATTCGGTTGTTTAAATCTGTGCTAGCACCTCACATTCTTTACTGTTGTAGGGATTCTGTTCATACACAGAATTGTACACAGAGACCCAGGACCTCAGTGAATAGTGGTGGACCAAAAAATTCACCTCAGTACCTAGAACCCCTAACCGAATAGCATCAGTGACATATTAGCTCCTCGTCCTATAGAAAAGGTACCAATGTTTAGAAAACCCAGAGCATACGACTTAAGCATGGGTGGAAAATTCGTTCCACTCACGGAATTTGCGGATTTTTGGCAATTTTGCGGTCCGCGAATCGCGCGAAATTGCCCAAAAATCCGCAATTTGCTAGTTAGTGATTTTTTTTCGCTTGGTTGCGCTTCAAAAATACAATCTCGCTAGCACAGCGTTGACTTACCGTGATTCTGAGTTCGCTGAGTTGTTTTCCTCCCGGTTTGCGTACGCTGCGCCATTTTGGATCTGGCTGCATGATGGCGCAAGACTTTTCGACCGCGAGTACGTCACGGAGTCCCGTCATCTTGCACTGCGAGACTTTTAGAGCGCAAATACGTCATAAGGGCCCGCGATCACGCATCGCGAGAGTAAACAATTGCGAATACGTAGATGCGACGCACAGCTGGCATCCGGCGGGAGATTTGAACAGCTAGCTTTCCTGAAGTCGCAAAAATTGCAAATCTGCACAATAAATCTATCGCTGGCAGCATAAACCTCCTGAAAATGATTATTTGGATCAGAATAACTCCTTGGATGGCCATTTGGCTGCACTTTTTTATGCAAGGAGTCCATTAGGAAGGAAGTGCCCCAGAGTCTCCAATTTCCTGTTCCTGTCCAGAAGGCTCCTCCCAGTGCTTTGTCCATGTCCTGGTAACTTTTCATTTGGATCTGGAGCTGGAAGGATTACTCTTTGTGGCTGCTGCTGGATATTTGTATTTGAGGACTTTTTGTTTGGATCACTTTTGGATTTGAGATTTTACAAGTAAATTGGTGTTGTTTGTTTGGGGCATTGCAGTTGCTGCAACTACAATTTATAAACTTTTTCCCAACTTTAAAAAAAAGATATTGTGGGTAGCCACAGTATCCAGTAGGCCCAGGGTTAGTCATGGGTGCATGATACAACTGTTTTTGTGAGTTTTGTTGAACTTAAATATCATTCACGGCATGGATGGCATGGAATTGAATAACTCACTGTTATATGTGGAAGTTTTTTTTAATTTTGGGGTTGCTTGTTAAAGCCACACTAGCCAGTAGGCCCAGGGGTAGTCAGTGGTGCATGGACCAAGTCTTTCTGTGGGGTCTCTTGAATTTAAACACCATTTAAGGTATGGATGGCATTGGATTGGGGTGATTTTTGTGTGTATTTCGATTTTTTGGGTGTTGTTGGGGCCTGGTCCAGGGCCTGGCCATGTGGGGGGGGGGGGGGAGGGGCATATTGAGACCAGCCAGTGTGTGGTCTCGCTTCTATTAATTTAAACATCCATTTTTGATTAGAATTGCAATTTTTATTTGGGGTCTTTCCTTTTTTGGGTGTGTTGTGTTTATAATAATAAATGCCTAGTTGCAATAGTATTAATTGAAGCACGACATATGCAACATTTATTTAACTGATGTTCCTCTGGCTTCTTTGCTTTTAGGTGCACAAAGACTGAGAACCAGGAATCATCCTCATCATCATCACTTGTTGTAGTGCCAGGAAGAAGTCCTGCTGCGGTGTGTGCACAACGTAACGTGACGTCACGTGTGGCCACGTCAACTCTGCAACTTGTGCAACTGCGTCCTGCTGTTCTGACATCTTAAGATGGGCCCAAATAAAGGTGCCCGTAGCTCCTCTACCAAGAAAGTTGCCAGTGCCACTGCCAGTAACAAGGAGCAGAAGATGCAAGTGGCGCCACTTACCAAGGAGACTGGTGTGCCGACCAACACTTTTTTGGGGAAAAAAACTACACCTGCAGCAGCGGTGTCCACAGGGGACGAAGCTGGGAGCAGCACCTCCGCTTCATTGGTCTCAGTGCCACCATGCCAAGTTAGGCCCAAGCCCATGAGTGCCGCAGAGGCAGCCACTTTAATTGTTCTTTCACCATCGACTAGTGATGTTGGTGTTTACTCATCGCAACGCAGGGTGTAACTCATCTGAGGAGTGTTCAACCACAGCCACAACAACAACCACAGGTGCAACAAGAAGAGGCGCAAGGAGAGGTGCAAGGAGAGGCGCAAGGAGAGGCGCAAGGAGAGGCACAAGGAGAGGTGCAAGGAGAGACACAAGAAGAGACACAAATGCCCACAATGCTTGTTCCTCCAGAAGTAGCGGTGCATGAGGAAATCGAGATTTATGCAGAGGTATCAGCTGAGCAAGCCACTCCTGATGATCCATTCCAGATCCCCAGCAAGGAAAAGGAGGGCTAGTGCAACTTCCTCTTCAAGCTTATTGGCACCCACCAATTCAGTCTGAGAGGGAGGCACGCCATGAGCAGACAAAGCTTGGTAAAAGGAAGGTTCCCACAAGGCTTTCAGTTATGGGTGATGACGAAGAAGAAGTAGAAGTGGTGTATTCTGCTGCTGATGAAGAGTCTGACGATGAGGACCCAGTCATCACAGTCGTCACTCCAGCCCCAGTGGGCATGCAGCAGACGGACATTTTTACCCTATACCGAAATGCTGCGCGGGATTTGGGTTCATGGCACTGGTACCACCACCAACACAGGTAACTACTACACCAACGCGACCTACAGCTTCCATATTTTCTCTTCAGAAGGGCTGGCAGGGACCTCCATCCAGCTCGACCTCCATTACCTCAAGTAGTGGTGCTGTAAGTGCACTACAGAGACAAATTCCGCCAAACCCATCCTCCACTTCATCTGGCATTGAAAGTGGCACTATCCACCTGTTCACACTATCCATCTGACAACAGACATGTGGACCAGTTGCCAAGCCATTGATTACATGTGCATCACTGCACACCGGGTCTCTTTTGCAGGGGTTAGAAAGAAGATAGCTACAGGTGTTAACAGTGTCACAATTTTTCAAGCTACTCGGAAACATGCAACAGTAGCCATGTTTGCCATGGAGAAATCTTATACTGCAGTAAACATTTTGGAGGAGTTTAACAGTAAGGTCTTTGAATGGCTGCATCCAAGAAAGCGCATGATTGGTTATGTTTCCATGGATAATGGCAGTAATATAGTTAAGGCCATGGCTGATGGTGGCTATTTGTACATTTGTGCCACTATTCTGGATCCACGGTACAAAAAGGCACTGGCCAGCAATACATTCATTCCTTTTTCTGAAGCAGATGTTTCAAAGTACAAACATTGGCTAGCTCTGTCAGCCACTCGGTGCGAAAAAGAGCGGCAGGAAATTGAAGGAACCACCACAAGTACTACTGAAGCAACAGGCCATCCGGCGTCAAGGTCCACTTCCGTGGCCGAAGGCAGTCACTTTTCCTCAGAACCGTTAACCACACCAGCAACCGTATCATCAACTGCACCAGGCCCAGCCATAATATTGTCGGAAGTGGATTGGATAACTCATCAAGAGTTTGCTCGTTCCAGTGTTGATGCAAAGGCAACAGATGGCATGCAAAGTGGAGCACCCCTGGAGGACCTTGAGTGGAGCATGCAGGCCTATCTGGATGACCCAACAGAGGTCTTCTTTGATCAGAACCCATTGGTGTATTGGTATGGGAAAAGGCTTCAATGACCACTGATCACCAAGCTGGCTATAAATTATTTGTCTTGCCCATTCGCAAGCGTATCTTCTGAACATGTTTTCAGTGCTGCTGGTGCCATTGTAATTTCAAAAAGGCCCCGCCTCTTGCCTAAAAATGTGGAGAGGTTAACAATGATCAAGATGAATCAGCACTTCATACCACCAGATTACAAAATACGTGAATCCACGCAGGAAGAAGAGGACAGCGACTTAGGTGACGGAAGTTCTTCTCTGTTAGCTGACCTACTCCCCGTTCAATTCACAGAGTATGAGGACGAGCTCTACTTCCCTGACACCTAGGCTTGAAATACTTACTTTTTTTTTACGTACTTTATTCACTTTTATTTCTGTGTGTCTTTCTTTGTTTTGCAACTTTTAGCACAACAAAACTCTAATCACAACAAATCCATCAGCAGCACTGTCTTTGTCTTATTTCCATATTGAAGGTGCCGCTGTCTGCATTCCTGAAGTTCACAAGTTCACAACTCAGTCATGCTCCTCTTTCCTCTTCCTCCAGACTCCCCCTATCCATTTCCCTCAAGGTAGATTGCCGGATCACGCAGAATCAAGAAAATTGTCGCTTCGTAGATGAATCCCCTCAAAAGAAGTGGGACTGGAATGACTGACAATGCTGACTGTTACTTCTGAAATTGACACAAGAGGCTGCCCTTTGGCCCTTCACTTAAGAATAGGATGCTGACAAAAAGTGGAACAGGTAATGAATGATGAGATGGCATGCAGTGGACAACACTGGCTGTCTGGCTCTGATGAAAGCAATTGCTGTTTGTTTGTTGTGTATGAAATGAATCCTATGTGTTCTGTTATTATTTAATCTTTTACACACTAAATGTAACTCAAGTCTACTCTGTTTACCTTGTTTAATGCAAATTGTACTTCTACTGCAAGGGCCACTACGTTGCATTTTTTAATATGGAAAATGTCCTTCGACTCACTGTGTGTAGACTGTGAATGCATGAACAGCATTGAGTTTGCCAACACCATGATGATGATGAGTCATGATGACCAAAGTTACATAATGTCTTCACAGTCACTCACTGGGATGGATGGATCATCATCGTCGATTTACGGAAGAACTATGGCCATTTCGTGAGTGGCAAACAGGTAAACGAGTCAAAAACAACCACAGCAGAACTACATGTCTGTCTAGTCGTGGTATGGAGTGGTCGATCCAGTGTAGTGTTATGCCAGAGTCCAGACAGCGGTTCATGTAAAATTGCGGCTATGTGGCTTGCTGTATAAAATTAGATCTGCTTTGTCTGTCTGTGTTAAAGAGGTATGCTACATGGAGGTTGGTTCGCTCAGTGGTGCCTGATTGACCGTCTGCATGACCCTGGCCTGCTGTGTGCTAATTATTATCCTGGAAACAGAGAGTCAGAGTAGGCACTTTAGAAATGATGCATGTATGTAATACTGTCGCCTCTGAAAGTGAAAGTGTTATTTTTGCACTACACACCGTACCTTATTTTTTCCTCCAGGGTGTTTTAATATCCCTTTCTGTTTTTCCATCGACAATTACAGGCCGTCACTTACACTGTGCGATGGGAAAAACATTAACTCTGGCTTACCATAGCAATCCACAATTCCGCATCCGCCAGGCAGGCAGTGGACAGTGCGGTCATCAAGATTGATCAACGGAGCGCCCGATGGAATGGAGGAGTACCGCAAATAAGAGGAATGGCTGGATGCATGCAACTTCCCAATTTGAAAAGGACAACTACAACAAACAGTTACAGTATCCACTTCACTTGTCCTTATCTTTTAAATAATGTTATTGTTGTGAACTTCTATGAGTGCGACTCTGTGCGTTTGCTCTCTGCTTCAAATTCATCCCTACAGCTAGTTGATAAGTTTCTTTGCTATTTTTAAAACTAATGTAAAGTACTACTAAGTGTTTATTCTCTCTGAGGCCAGATAGGCAAGTGAAATTGCGTAATTACTGCAGCCCTGTACTGTCTAATTGTTTATTACTAGTTAGTAAGTTGCAGTATAAGTACTACTTTTCAGTAACCTAACCATCCATTTAGCAAACAACTTCATGCATGCACTTCCTTTATTTCCCCTAAAAGATTTATGGATATGTTTGTATCCAAAGATTTGTTTTTCTCCATTTATTGTTTGTCCATGCTGTGTTTTTTTTCTCTCTCCAAAAAACTTTCACATCCATTTTTCAAACCCTAACCCTCTTCCCCCGGGCTGTGTGGTTTTCATTGAGGTGTGACTAAATGACACCAATAATTCCACACGCTTGCTGGGGAGGATAAGCTCAAAAGCAACAGAAAATAAATTTCAAGGCAGGTCAAGGAATCTGAGAATATATTCCTATTCTGATTGACACACCCCATGAGTATTTGTAAATCAATTCAGAATTTCATGTCCGCCATTGAGTGGATTCATCGACAACAACATCATCCTACACGTGACGAAAGCGTATGCTGCTGTGTCATTCAGTACTAGTTCTTGTAGTAGCCATAATCCACGCAACTAGTAGTTAACTTTTGATGGAATATTTTAGCATTGCTTAGGCTACAATTTATGGCACTGTTCTTGTGTACTGTACTATGTACTATCGTACTGTTCTAATGCTCCTCAGGCCACTCAATGTCTCATTTCCTTTTTTTTCATATGCTGCTTCTGCCAGTGTGCACCACTACTACTACCACCACAACTATGCCATTTCATCCGTACCGGATTCCATACCGGATTCCATAGCCAACCTTAATCGCCCTTTGCCATGCAGCCAGCCCTGTGCCTAGCCCTATTCTCAATCAGGAATCACAGGTAAGATAAACATTTTGGGGGAGGAAGAATAATGGAGTAGGAGGAGAGGAGAGACTGATGGTAGTACTAGTAAAGTAGTAGGACAATTGAATTCACTAACTCTGTCAGTGGCACTTTTGTACAAAGTTGGGTGATTACTTAGACAATTTGAATCAACCAGCCAGTTAAGTTTCAGGAAAACAAACGTACAGTTAACCCCCCTGCTTCCCCCACAAAACAGTAAAAACGTGTATGCTATGTTTAAGTGGAAAATATATAATTATTTCGACCCTAACAAAAATAAACTATCCCACAAGACCCGACTCACCCCCTTCCCTAACCCCAACCAATGTCCATGAAATGTCCCCAAAAGTTCTAAAACCCCAACGCCCAATTCCCGGCCCCCCAAAAGTCTTTAAAAAAGGGGCAAGGGACAGTCTCTCTCTACTTTGGCCGGCGGTGTCCTGTGGCCAGATGGTCACGCAGTTCTCTCCGGAGGGCCTTGAGCAGGGCTTTCCACCTCTCCACCTCCTGCTCAAGGTGGGCCTCTCGCAAGGTTAGTCGGTGCACAAGAGCCCTGCAGGTACTGTGGGGGGCAGCTGTTGGTTTCGCTGCTCGGCGGCGGCGGATAGCTGCCGGACCACAGTGTCGTACCGCTGGAGGATTGCGCTGGCTGTATGACCCAGGGGCAGCGGCGGAGGATGTAGCTGTTGTTGTTGATGTTGACTGAGAGTCATCCTCCTACTCCTGAGCCACCAGCCGCCGATATTCGGCGACAATTGCCTCCAGCTTCCGTTGCCTGGCCCGGATAGCCAACTCCTTCCATGATAGTTTAGAAAGAGTGTCTATATGAAGAAAGAAGAAATACTGTAACCAATACTCTTTAAGATTAACACAAAATAATTCAACAGAATGTTGTGTCACAGTAGCACTTGCAACTTGCAAGCACAGTACATAACATTTGTGGCATGTATCTATCAGTGCGGGTGTTTGCAACGTGAAGGATTAATCTTTCACGCGAAGAAGTAAGGGTGACTACTTTCTGAGACAATAGAGCCCTTATTCAACTCATTTTGATGAACTCTGCTTTCAAGGTCAGAATGGAAGGCCAGATGGAAACATCGAGCTTCCTATGTGGAGGAGGGAACAGCACATTCTTACAAAAGACTACACATTGGGATACAGTCACAATGTATGGAATCCATGCCAGCATCCCCCATCAACTTTCATTATTTAAAAGCAAATAACTACCATTTGCTAGCAACGAGAAAGTTGGTTTTATAGCCGGGGGCGGGTGTACCCTTTAAAATGCACTCTAAATTTGGGGCGTTCGAATTACAAGAGCCATGCAATTGGATATTCTTACAAACAAGTGAGTGATCAGGTGTTGAAATACACTCTTCACCATTCAAATTCACTTCTTTACCCTCCCTCAGACACCTATAGGTAAATGGCAGAGACCATACTTCATGGAGATAGGCACTACCCAATGATTCATATCTGCCTATAGCATAGTGTTTCATGCATGCACTGAATTTCAACAGGGGAAAAGGTAACGTTATTAACCCATGATTTAACCACACAGCTGATTTTCACTCAGCTACAGAAAATGGTAAAGGTTCCAATTTTTCAATATGCAAACGTGAATATGCAGCATCCTTCATCGACATAAATTGTTGTTTGTCAGTCAAATTAAACAGTATAAATATAGAGGACTTGTTCATGTAATCCCATGGAACTTTACCGGCCTTTAAAGTTTGCAAAGTCCAGGAAAACTGCATAATGGAACGTAATTGATTTTGACCATGGTACAATACAGACACTTCATCTTGCACAATATCGACAGCAGAAGAAACAATATTATCCAATGTGTAAATTCGGGAAGAAAGTGTGTTAATGCTATTATCTACAACTGCAAGCACTTTTTCTTAAACCAGCTTGATCAATAGCTCTTAATCTAGAAGCAGCTTCGATTTGAGACAGTTTCCAAACTTCATTATAGACAGCATATATCCATCTTTTGGAACTGCCTGCTGCAGGACCTTTTACAAAGTCATTCAAATCAACTTCGTCAGTTAATTTGGAACAATGGAGCTTTACTGATGCTAAAGTGGAATGTTTGAGCAAACTCTAGCATAACTTGCCTACAGAATAGGTAGTGACAGAATGGTCGCTCTCAAAATGGGGATCCACCCTAACCTGTGTGTAGCCAGGGGCCAGACCCAGAAAACGATGTTGGCATGAAAATGAACTTTTTTGCCATAATACCCAACCCTTGGGATCTAAGCTGGAAACATTACATGAGGAATTCAGGATCAGGGACTTCGGATTATCAAGGGACCTATCAGTGTGATTGTACCATGTAGGATATTTACCCAAATCAGGAATGGAAGGGGCATTTAATTTTTTAGACGTAGCCAATCCAAAGCTAGTCGTTTGAGAAATAGTTGAATTCAAAAACAACATATGGTTCGGGATGAGACATGCACGATGCAAAGCCTCAGTGCCTTGCCAACTTTTAGAACCCCAAACAGATTTAAGATCTATAGTATCTTTTAACAGCTCATAGCCCCTTATAGCTAACTGATCGATAAAGGACTTCAAATACAATAATTTAGTGTGGGTCAGACTAACGTTGGAAGAGGAATTAGCAGTCATCTTAAAATAAAATGTGTCAGGATTGCATTGATTAAAATCATTAAAATAAGTGAACTTTTTCAAAAGAAATTTTGAGCTGCCTTCAACGGGGGCTGGACATTGTTCCCATTGTGTGTACTTAACCGCATTTCTAAACGTGTTTGCCTTACGCAGAAAATGATGCTATAATGTTGGTAACAAAATAAGTCAGCATAATTTTCTGAGTCTAAATACAAATCTTCAGCATCAAAAGCAGCATCATTTTTCAAATCAGAAAACAGAGCCTCTACGGCTTGGACATCCCAATCATCAGAACGTATTTTTTGTTTCACTACATGACCCATTGAAACACAAAGTACATTGGGGACATTTATAACCTTTGTGGGGCCAAGGGTCGGAAATTTCACAGCATCTCACACAATCCCATCTAAGACAGGCCAAGCAGTGGTATTCACAAAAGTATGGTCCCGCTTTATTATGTGTGATGAGGAGTGGGATGCCAATATTCCATCAATTCATTTAATTGTTGATCTTTCTTTAACATAATGTTCATTCACAAAACGGAAAAAATACACCACAAATCCAATTGACAAGAATAAAAATATACAAAAATGCACCAGTCAAATATAAGTCCAGGGGGTATCAAAAATGCTTTTTAAACCAAACAGCAAAAATCAAAACTTTTGATGAGGACTTTGATGTGGTAGAGTCAGTGTCAAATGGAACGCGTTACTGGTTAACTGCAATTGTTTGCAAATCAGGTATTGACAAATCTGTGGGATAAGTATACTCAGTATCATCAAGGGGGTCACCAGCCGGTGGAGTCAATAAAGGATTTGTAACTGTAGGCATCTCGATGGCAACGTAAGGCCTGGTGGTACGCGCCGGAGCCAAAACAGAATTTCTTAGCATTGCTGGACAAGAGACCGCAGGTGTCATACTAAGAAGAATCGGCCACTCGCTGTAATTTGACATTGTCAATGGAGATGTACCGGTTTTCCTTGCGACCAGGAAGTGGAGGTAAAATGACTGTTCTTGTGCCCTGCACGCCAAGTACAGGAAGTGGTGCTCGATATGAGGGGCCGAACTCCTTCTTGTTCTCCACCTTCTCATGGACCAGGTTACGGACTCGGGTGGCCTGCCAACTCTTGGAATCTGAAGCCCAGCATCAGTCGTGGAGGGCAAATGTTCCTTTGCAAGACTGTCATGGGTCTTTTGTAGATTCTGTAACACAGCACAATGATCATCTATGTCAAAGGGTGCAGCAGATGCCACCATGTCCAGACCCTCAAGGTCCGGAACAAACATTTTGATGCCAAAGAGCATTTCATATGGGGTCCTCCCACCCAGAGGCCTTCTAGGGAGATTATTAAGTGCATGTTGAACGCTATAGAGATGGGCCAGCCAGTTCCTGCCAGTACCTAAAACCCTAGCTTTCAAGGATTGCTTTAAGTCACAGTTCATCCACTCCACAACACTATTGCCCTCAGGCCTGTATGGAGAGGAAAGTTTGACCTGGACCCCCAATAAACGCATGGCATCCTTGTATGCCTTAGGAGCAAACGTTGGACCCTGGTCCGAATGAAGAGTCCCACATGCAAAAATTCCCACAAAGACACCCAAATCCCTTATGACAGTGTGGGCCACACCCAAACAAAGCATGTGCACGAATCTACTGCAACTAAGATGTACTTATACAAAGTATCTGAGGAGAAAGGACTGCAGTGATCTAAATAAACCACACCCAAGAGGTTTATTAGATATGTACACCTGTGTCTGGGGTGGGCGCACAGCAGTTGAAGGCTTTATCTGCTGGCAAATGTCACAATGAGGGACATAATCATGCGTTTGTTTGTACAATCTGCACCACCAGTAACGCTGTTGTAAAAGAGATACCGTCGCAGAAATGCCAGCATGAGCTGAGGCCATACCCTCGTGAGTGGCAGTTATCAAGGATGACCTGTGGTCCGCGTTGGGAATCAATCTGTCACCAACGTTGTTAATTCTCACATAGGGAACTTTATCAGGACTTAAATGATAAGAGTATCTAGAAAGGAAACCTCTAGGGTAATTACCTCTACCAATGGATGCCAAGATATCATCATCAATCTGACTTTTGGAACGTGTAACTGCTGCTACTACATATGTCGCTACATCTGTCTTTGCTGCTTCATCAGCAAGACTGTTGCCAACAGCAATTAACACTACGCGCTGATGACCAAGAGTATGAATTACAAACACGAGTGGCAGGCGTTCTTTAAGCTCAGCCACCGAACCCATAGCATTTTGTGTTTGATTGTGCTACCTTCGGAGTCACGAAAATCATTCTGAGTCCAAAAGAATAAATTGTCATTGTAAGACTGAACACCGTAGTAAGAGTCACTTTCAATCAAAGTAGTCACATAAGGGTCAGTTTACTCCAATGCAAGCACCAGAGCACGCAGGTCTGCCACTTGGGTGGTACAGTCCCCTAATGTCTGTGTATGCACGACATCGTACTTGAACTCTCCATTCAGTACCGACCACTATTGCGCAGACTGCCGAATAAGCATGCTTTCATTCTGTAGCAGGTTGCGCTGACCCGTCAGTGTAAACGATACAATGGAAATCCTCCAGTGGGCGCATGGTCAGAGGAGCCGTATGAACAAATTCATACTGCAAGTACTCCTGTGTTTGCAAAAAGCAATAAAAAATTAAAGTGACATCTAAAGATGTCAAAGATGTCGCCCATTGTATCCACCGAGCATGCAAAGCTTTTGAATTTGGTACACTGGTTTTCCTCACGGCCTCCATGGCAGGATACGGTGTAACAACCAACATGCGTTTCCCCTGCGATAGCGCTCGTTCTTTCAGAATCACCATCTTCACTGCAGTCAAAACTTTCTCCACAGAGGAAAAGTGCATTTCAGCCGAAGTGTACAAGTGTGACTTGTAAGCAATAGGAACTGCGTCACCCTCATTAAAAGTCAGGTATGTGAAACCCACCACCCAAGGCACAATTCTTATTACCAGGTTGGTGTAGTTATCACGAGTCAGTAAGTATTTAGATTCAAGAAGATCAGACTGCAAAGATTGTAATATCGCAGAATGTTCAGGTAGCCAGCAAGATTTAGTGAAAGTAGGTTGTACCAAGGCATAAAGCAGCTTGATACTCTGGGCATAATTGGGAATGTAAGTACCTCTGAAATTAAAAAAAAACAGTAATGATTGTAGTTTTTTCAGAGTTGTAGGAGCGCGCAACTGTGCGCATTTCTCCAAGAAGTGAGCTGTCAAACCTTTACCTTCATTGTTGAGCTCATAGCCCAGGAACAACACTGTGTACTATGCAATGTGTGATTTTGCAAAGTTAAATTTGTAACTGAAGTCCCCAAACATGCAAATGATGCAGTGAACGCAACACAGATGGGGCCATAATTCGTCGTCTGTGAGATAAATGTCATCAACATACGAGCATGCATCTGGGTCGAGCCTTTCTTAAAGAGAGACTTATGGACTTCAAAGACGCCTGGACTGTTTTTATAGCCCATAGCCTATCTTTTGAACTGCTTCTGTTTACCCCCACAGGTGAAAGCTGTCCATTGACTAATAATATAGGACAGGTTATGGCTAAAAAAGCCATTGGATATGTTAAGTGTGGTTTTAAACCGTTTATGAGTGAGACTATCCACAAGGGCAGAAATGTGAGTATTCTATACCACGCAGGTCCGACAATGAGAGTTTAAGTGTCGGTAATCAAATGCCAAATAGTACGAGCCATCAGGCTTGGAAACAGTAAAAAGAGGATTATTCATTTGTGATATACATTTCAATCACACCTTGATATTCCAATTGTTCAAGGATTTCTGCCACAGGAGCTTTTGCTTCATGTCGCATGGGATATTGGGGTTGAGGCTGTGGGATAGACTGCAATGGTATCTCATGTCTGGGGGAAAGTTTGTCCCATCCACATTGAGTGCGGTAAAATGCCGGTGCAAGCACCGCAGCCCACTCTTTTGCAAAATGCAAGGCCTGCTCCTTCAGCACTGTGTGTGCGAAAGCAGGGAGGATTACGTCCTCCCCTCTCGGAGCAGCCAGAAGGAAGGGTGGGGGCATGTCGTCCTCTGCCAACAAAATGTCATAGGTAGTTGTTAGATTTTCCCAAAACATCCCTTTTATAGTACGTTGTATGTCACCTTCAATTAAAAGAAGGATTTCATAGAGCCTTTCAGGGGGAGCCACTCTAGTGTCTCAACAGCAACGAACGCGTCAGCTGCTGTCACCTTCAGAAATGGACGCAATGCTTCCCGCACTACTGTAATTTCCGCCACGCTGTCTAGCAGAGTTAGTGCCCACGTCAGGTTCTGAAGCTGTGGTCTCACTATCCGTGGCATACCTCGCTGTTAAAGCGACAACTTTCTTCTTCTGAAACTGGGGTCGTTGACGCGGAAAGTCGTCTTGCTTGCATTTACCTTCCGTCTTGCGGGGATGCTCACGACTTTGCTGGGCAACCCGACCTCTGCCGCTGTCTCCTCCACCGGTTGGGGAGACCGATGTATCCTGCAAAGAGCGAGGAGAATGTTGGTCAGGAACCTGATGTATCCTGCAAAGAGCGAGTAGAACGTTGGTCAGGTACCTGAAAATGATCAGGTGACTTCATATTAGCGCGGTCGCGCAAATCATATGTGCGCTCAGTAGATGCAGATATTGGTGACGCAAGACGTGACCCCTGTTTCTGTTGCTGCTTCCCCCGTTTTTTATTCTTATTCCAATTCTGATTTGGAAAATTGGGGCATTCATCTTTATTAGAACTCTCTCCCGCGTTTGCTTTTGCGCAGTTGTTTTAGCAAAAGGCTTAACACCCAAACTATTGCGGCCAATGGTCTTATAAGCCTCCGCAATGATTTTCGGTAACTGCCTGGGTTTATCGCATCGGGGACATGGCGTAAAGCATTAGACAGCTGGAAGTTCACCACATCTCCCTTAAAATTAGCAAGGACGAGATCGGAAACAACCTCAAACACTCCAACAAATCTCGTTCACAATTCAACAGCCGCCTCCGCGCCGTGTTCATTCTGGACACGTTTAATTACGGAGGGCAGGACAGCCATGGACGGAGTGCCGAAGCACTTAGTATAGACTGTCGCAAATATCTGACCCCAGGTTTCACAATCTGGTACCTCCGGTATTAAATCTTTCTGCAAACTTATGGACAGAATCCTGTGTTTCTCAACAGGAGTCCTATTAGGAAATACTGCTTCCAGCTGGTCAAATACATTTTTCAGCAAGCCAAAAAGGCATATCATTCTTATCTTGGGGCCGCTTGCCCATAACCGAATTAACCATGACGGGGTTAATTTTCATCCCAGCAGGTCCAGCTGGTTGCGCCGCAGTACCAGGTGGCCCCACATGGATGTTGCGGGATACGTATTGCACTAGAGCCTGATGCACTCCAACGAGGGAGGCATAGAGCACACGCAATTCATCTATAGTGACTTGCAGGTAATGCGGATGCGGCATGTCACCGACCAAGACCGGCCACGTGGCCCCGGAAGTAGACAAAGGGCCCAACCAAACCGCTGTTACCGATTGGAGAAGGGTGCCATTAAACCAAACTCAATGCTGCCAGGCAGTCATAGGGATCTCCAGTGTCATCTATGGGGTATAGTTTAAAGGCAACGCAGTGGGAGTATAAATGTGAAATGTACGAGAACCCGCATTGACTGCAGGAAAGGTAACCTATGAGTAGAATCGTTCCAAAAATGGGTATGCCGCTTCAGCACTCACCACAAAATTAAGCGCCGTGCCATCCATGGGGACGCCAAACGCCTGCAAATGATTGCAGACAGCCACCCTACTATGCGGTGGGATCTCAACTTCAGCCATAGGGACACAGAAGAGAACAAGTATAATGCCAAGGAATCGTAGCAAAAATGGGTAGTAATTCAAAGTACAAACTTTTTTAAATTATCAAGCTTGAACAAACTTATGTATATATAGGAAGGTTAAACTGTCACAACCGTGAACCAGAAACAATAGTGAGGGTGTTGTGGACTGATATAAGCATTACTCAAGAGTCTCAAAATAAGACCACATCGTTAGGTGTGCCATGTTGCAGGGATTCTGCTCATACACAGAACTGTGCACAGAGACCCAGGACCTCAGTGAATAGTGGTGGACCAACAAACTCACCTCATTTCCTAGAACTCATAACCGACTAGCATCAGTGTCACATTAGCTCTTCGTCCTATAGCAAAGGTACCAATGATTAGACAACCAAGAACATGCGACTTAGGTTACTCTCAGGAATGGTGGAAATCAAGAACACTATTTCGTTTTATTCTCATACCAGTCCACAACGTGAGTAAATAGAGACACAGAAACCTTTAAAATATTTATTTCATCGACATGCTCTAAGATGCAGTATTTTTGATAACATAAGCAGGCATATGATTAATAATAATTTGATCAGCATTGTTACAATTCCATAAAACACAAAACGAGAAAGCATACTATAATGCTAGTGGGAACAGGACCTATAGTGCCTAGTGTACCACCCTCCCTAGCTATGAGCTATGTTTTATAATAATAATAGAAGGTCTCTTAGGCTTGAATGGGGAACCCCATAACTCAAAGATCAGTAGAGGTGAATCACATCAGGATCTGCAGCAAGCTCTCTCGCTCTGGAAATAGATTTTCTCCAAGTGCCTAAATCATGCATGCAGTGCAATATTAAAGGCGCCAGAATTTCAGTTAGCTGCAGCTGCGTGTATGTTGTGTCTAAGCAAGGGCCGATCAGCCCGAACAACAGCTAACATTCTTATGATAAACTTGGAGGCTTCTGCACTCACTGTGCAGACTAAGGTCGCTATGTAAGTCTAGGGATGTTGGAAACAAGCCATTCTCATGTTAAGTAATTCACGCAGCCTAACTTACAACAACAGTTACATTGTCGTGTGCAAAATCAGCAAAAAGGTAAAATGGCTTTTAAACTTTTAATAAGACTATGCTAACATAGCAATGTGCGCCAGCAGGGCCCTGCCTTTACTACATTACTTTGCTATTGATTCATCTGGCCAAACAAACAACGTATCTCAAAGTACCATACAGCAATATTCACCACTTTTAAAGTACACAATATTTTAATTGTTTGTGTACAGTACAGTCCAAAGGAGAAACTTCGTGTTCATGTTAAAAACTAGACAACTTTAGTCCAGCATTTTGACAATTTACAAGCATAAATGACAAACGTTTTTTTTCATGCCACTTTAGGTGGAAGCAAACTTATATGTCAGAAGTGTTTTTAAATTGACGTTCTGGTGGCATTCCTTCCTTGCACATGCGTTTGCTTTTGCTTTAAACACTAATCCTATGGGAGGGCGAATTCTTAACAGGAGGATTCTGAAAACACAAAGTAGTTCTTTGTTATTAAAGCAATCCTAGTATTATAGAAAGTTTAAATAGTGCCTCATGATGTACAGTATACAAATAAACAGTACATTACTTTAGTATTAAGGGATCTGGTTTTTGGGGCATGCAATATTTTCCTATTTTCCTATATGGTTTTTGTGTACTTGTGGGCAGAATTGTTTCCCAGGTCCTCGTTTAATTTCCATGGGAGCAATGCTCTTCTTTCTGGACAAATATATTTGAGATGAGCATTACACACAGAAAATTAAACAAGCAGCATGCACGCACTAGGGACAAACAGGCATACACAAGTGCACCGACACAATCTGTGGAGTTTTTTTGTTCATCCTTTCTCTTCCTGTACCCCTTTTATCCCCTAAGCTTGCAGTATCTCTTTGCAACCTGCTATTGTCTGTGCCTCCTGTGTTGACACAAGAATATACACACTGGGAACCTAGCAATGTTTGGAATACAGGGCTTGATTACGATCTTTCGGTTTTCCCACCATCATGCTGAGGTGGCGGTCCCAAGTCTCTCGCCCATTGTATTTAGATGTCACTGCTGGTCCAGTGGCAGTGTTTCTTATGGCGGGGACTGGCGCGGGACACGGTCAGCAATTTAAAAATATTTTTTCATATGTGTTGATGCAGTTGTATACATTTTGACAAAATAACTGTTAAATGTATACATATGCATGAAACATGAATACATTGTAGGAGTACTTTTCCATTGCTGGAGTCAGGACCATATGTGCCCAGTCCAGTTAATAGGAGAAAAGTGCTAAACGAACTTACCTGGATTTTTGCGCCGATTGGGTAATTTCTGTCAGGGTAAAGTTGATGCTGCGAAGAGGAGCCCTGGATGAAGGGGTCCACATTGGAGACTGAAGCAAAAATAAGGAAATGGGTGAGTTTGCACCCCATTTCGACTCCACCAACTCGAAGCAAGCGGCCTCCCCGCCACAGTTGGCTCGACGAAAAGGCACTTCTTAACCTGAACAGCAGGAACCTTGTCTGTACCGCTCTCTGAAAGCTGCTTTTCCCCATGCAGCCATCGAGGTGGCAGGGGGCGCATGTTATGTTTAGCTCAACTAACTATAACGGATACATTTCTCAGGTTTTGTACGAGTGAAATGTCCAACTAACTATAACGCCCTAAAACCTATGACTTTTTCAGTGAATTTCAAAGGTTTTTTAAATGCTCATTTCTAACTATAATGCCCCTGAAACATGTTTTTTTCAGTGAATTTCTAAGGTTTTATAAATGATTATTTCTAACTATGCCTACAGAGGTAGGACATGTGAAGATAGAGGAAGAAAGGCACTGAAAGAAGCAAGAGAAATGCAGAAAAAGGCAACCGAAGTCCAGAAAGATGAAGAAAAGTGCAGGAAGAAGCAAGAGATATGCAGAAAAACCCAATAGAGGTGCAGAAAAATGCCTTGCTGCAAAGTCATCCAGTGCCCACAACTTGTTACTGACTGGTACTGATGGTAACTGACTCTGATTAACCATGCCCGGAGCCAGTGCTATGCTGAAAGACACTTAGAATACAGTGAAAACACCTACATACACTAGTCTAGGATACACTATGGGTTCGGGGAAACCCCTGTATTTTGCATGACCTCCCCTGTAAGGCACTACTACATATTAGGGCCGGGGGATTAAAAATACCTCTAACTCAGAGGTTCAGAAAGAGGCAAGAGAAACGCATAAACAGACAGGAAATGTGCAGAAACAGGGAACAGGGTGCAGAAAGAGGCAAGTGAGGTGCAGAAAGAAGCAAGAGCATTACAGAAAGAACCAACAGAGATGCAAAAAGAGGCAAGAGGGATAAAGAAAGAGGTAGGAGAGGTGCACAAAGAGGCAAAAAAGGCACAGAAAGAGGCAGGAGGGGTGCAAAAAGAAGCAACAGATGTGTAGAAGGAAGCATGAGAAGTACAGAAAGAGGCATGTGAGGTGTAGGAAGAAGCAAGAGCAGTGCAGAAAGAACCAACAGGGGTGCAGAAGGAGTCACAAGGTGTGCAGAAAGAGGGAAGAGGAGTGCAGAAAGAAGCAACAGAGGTGCTGAAAGAGGCACGAGGGGTGCAGAAAGAACAAGTGAAGAGCAGAAAGAGACAACAGAGCTACAGAAAGAGTCAAGTCTCCTTCGCTGCTGGGGATCCTTTAGGGGACAACGAGCCTACCTCTTACCTCCAGTAAGCCCCACACAGTGGGATTGCTGAGAGGTGGACAAAGGCAATGCCCCCCCCCCCCCACGCTGCAAGCACACCTCCTGGTGCATTCTAAGTTAGGGTTTTAAGTCCCCTTCATTCCTCAGGGTCCCTGGGGGCCAACTAGCCCATCAGGTACCTCCCGTAAGCGCCACACACCTGGATTGCTGAGAGCGGTTGGAGCTCACGCCCCCTTTTTACACCACTCTGCAACGCAGATCATGGCTGTGTTAGGTTTGGTTTAGTATAGTGTGGTGGTATTTTGTAATCAATATTAATTTGAAAATACTTTGGTGAAATGATATTGGTTTCCATGATATTATGGCATGGAACCAATTTGGAGACCATTATTAGATCCAGGTTTTGAGATTGCCTAAATGATAGAGCTGACTCTGACTCTGATGACACTACAAAAATATTACTGAATCAAATAAATGTACTATGGAAATAAATGCCTATACGGAAAGTTAAACCTTGTAATGCTTGGCTTCCAAACCCACATAAACCTACGGCATTAGATACCAGGCAAGATGAAAGAGTTTGGAGAAAAATTCACTTTTTCAGAAATATTTGCCAGCGTGTAACCTGCGCTTTGCCCACAAGATCCTTCTAACCATCCCTTCCTATAAACGGAAATGACTAGGTGGCTGCAGATTTGCTGTATTGGCACCCAGGTTTTGGAACACTCTTCCTTTAGATATAAGAACCTGCACTGAATTCTCTAGATTCCGTAGGCTTCTTCAGACTTGGCTATTTACCCAAGCCTATCACTAGACTGTGCAGACAACTAAATACACTGGCCCCAGCAATACCTCAAGTTTAGCGCCAGGAAACCAATCGGGTTTATATGCGCTTTATAAGAAATTTTAACATAACATATGCCTTCCAAGCAATATTCCTGTTCCCCTGGATATCTGTGGCAATCTAGTCAAACCCTTTATCTCAAATATCAAAAATGTATATAAAGATGTCAAGACTAACCTATTAACAGAAGAATTTTTCCTAGAATTGCAATCTAGGGGCGCTAGGTGACGCACGATCGGAATGGCCGACACGGAGTGAGGCTCCCGCAGCCTGGTGCAAGAATCCTGCATTTATCCTGGTCCCGAGGCTGTGAAAGGCAGTAAAAGCAGCGACAGAGGTAGCTCATAAGACAGAGTAGTAGCGCTCCAAGTTTGGGAGTGCGTTGGTGCGGCCAGCCGGCAGAACAGATGAAGTTGAAGTTGAAGTTGAAGTTAAAAGTTCTTGATAGAGCGCACTGTGACCTAGCGTCTTCCTGGCGCTGAAGTAGAAGGCTGAGATGAGTGGGATTCTACTGAGGGGAAATCAGCAGGAGTACACTTGAGAAAACAGGAAGGTCTTAAGGGCCTTGCGGAATTGTAGGTAGACTAGAATAGATCTGATGGACAGTGGGAGACTGTTTCAAAAACAAAGGGCTAGTACAGAGAATCGAGTGCCTCCAGTCTTGGATCTGCGGAAGCGCGGAACACTGAGAAGGGCTTGATTGGAGGAGCGAAGGGCATGGTTAGGAATGTAGGGACTGATGAGGGAATTAATGAAAGCTGGGGCAATGCGGGCACGAGCCATGAAGGCCAGACAACCCATCTTGAAAAGAGCTCTCTGGCGGATGGGGAGCCAGTGAAGGGATGTCAAGACAGGAGTGATGTGGAGGGACTTGGGAAGGTGAAGGATAAGACGGGCGGCCTGATTCTGAATAGCCTGAATGCGGCGTAGTTCGTAGTCTGGAATGCTCAGGTAGAGGCTGTTCCCGTAATCAAGACGAGAAAGAATCATTGCCAAAATAATACGTTTAAGAGCATCAGAAGAAAAGAAACGGGACACTTTCCGAATGATCCAGAGGGAAAGGAAACTGGAGGAGACAACTGAACTAATCTGGGCGTGCATGGAGAGGTCCCGACTGACTTTAATGCCCAAGGTTTTGGCAGAAGCCGCTGGTATGGGCGGGGGGCCAAAGGTGGAGGGCCAGAAGGCAGCAGACCAGGGGGAGGTGGTAGGGCCAGTCAGGATCAACTCCGGCTTGTCCAGATTGAGTTTGAGTTGGTTGTAGTTCATCCACTCAGAAATGAGATCTCTGCTTGAGTGGCCGGGACGGAGCGGCGCGCGACCTGGTGCTGTCTCGCGGCACCGTCCATCACGCGAGTGCCGTGGTCCCCACATGGCGGCTAGGCCGCTATGACACAATGGAGTACCCCCCGCCATAGCGCACTTACTTCTGTGGGTGACCTGCAATACGGTGCCTTGACTGCCGAGAACAGCGGGGAGGCAGCGGAATAGCCGGATGTCCGCAGCGGCGCACGAGTGGTGGATCAGCCATAGGCAAGGGCTGCAGGACGGGCACATATTGCAGAGCGCACTGAAATTGCTGTGAGAGGCGAGGCTGGGCGTGCGGAGCCCACCGCTGCCTTGGACATTGTAAAGGGACTAAGCTCCACCACTACCTGCATAGACTGAGCACAAAGGGGTCAAAAGTATTACATTAAGCTGCACACATATGTGCTTTGAATAAACACTACAAATCCCATCAGCCCCTGGGAGTAAACTTGAAGTTGACAGTGCCCTGAATGGTGGATTCATAATAACACGCCGGGGTGGAGAGAGGACTTTGGGGAGGTAGTTGGTGCAACTGCAGAGTGTGTGGCACTGGACTCTCCTGGCAGCTGAATAATCCTGGTGGGCTTCCCCCTGCTCCCCCCTAACCCCCACCCTGATTGAAGAAGATTAACAGACGGAGTGCCGGCCACTGGGGGTGTGGCTCCAGTTGTGGACTCGGAGCACTCATAGTAGCTGCCCACTGACTAGACGCACTCACGGCTGGCTTAGATCCAGTGTCTCCCATCCAACCGTCCCTCTTGCTTCATTGGGCCACTAAGCATGGGGAGAACAGATGCGAGACAACCGCGCCTCACCTTTGAGGCAAAGAACGGTACTTGCCTTCAGACAACAGACTCAGACCTTGGGGCGGAAGGTCCCTCGCAGGATTCGCATCCTTCAAGAAGTGCGCAAGGGTTTTGCGAACATGGCAGACAAAATGGATACCCTGTCCACACATATAAATGAGATAGTTCACAAAATGGATAAACACGAGGAAAGCATCAAGGAGGCAGAACACCGAATATCTGAGACTGAAGACAATGCAAACCGCACTAACGCCACAGTGGCGCAGATGGAAAAATTGCTTGAAGTAATAGCCGCGAAAAACGAGGACATTAAAGCGTGCAGGCGGAGGAACAATATTTGCATACTAGGAATACCAGAAAGTGCCAACACAGGCAAAATGGAGGAGTACATTTAAAAGTTATTGTGGGAGGTGGTGGGTGCGGAATTACTTTCACCTCAGTTTATCATTGAGAGGGCCCACCGCTCCCTGCGGCCGAAACCTCCCCCTGGCAGCACACCTAGACCCATCATCGCCCGCTTGTTGAATTATAGGGACAGGGATGTGGCCCTTAAGGTGGCACGGGAGAAGAAGCAGTTACATTACGAGGGAGTGCCTTTCACTATGTATCCGGACTGTACCACTCTTGTGCAAGAGGAGCGGTGCAAATTTATAGCTGTGAAGCAAAAGCTGAGACAGGCCCAAATTGACTATGCTCTCTTGTACCCTGCGCGCCTGCGAGTTACCTACCAGGGCAAACAGTCGTTTTACACCAAGCCACAACAAATTGAAGAATTCTTGAAACACCTAAAAAAGCACGGAGCGACAGCCTCCACACATCAGGGCTCGCTGAGATCGCAGTCTCAGACTTCGGAGTGACGGTTACTTGAACAGCTACGTTATTCATGTGTCCTCATAGCTGACCTCATGATTTTGGGGTGACGGATGGCAGAGATGAGTGCTTTCATGAATAAGGGACAAGCAGATTGGGAATGACCAGGCACCCCTCGAGACCTATTACAGGATGTGCTTGTCGAAACTGCCATTCCCCGAACGGCGAGGGTTTCCAGTGGACCACCGAGCAGTATTCCCCCCTACGGGTGATCGCCCTTTTGTTTGGACATGTTTTGGTTTTGCATCAGGAAGAGTTATGAGAACGGTTTGCAAAATGGGTATCGGGTGGGGGGAGGGTTGGACAGTACTGGCATGATTGGAATGCTTCAGTGGGAGGGGGAGGACGGGATGTGGGTTAAGAAATGTATGTACAGGCAATTCTCACGATATGAAGTTTATAACTGTGTCTCTCGTGCTGACCGATTGAGGTTCTATGTAACACCACAATATTTTTGGTTTAACAAAGCGCAGGACATGAAGGATAGGATAGAGACTAAGCAACTGAATGACATGACATGGAATGTTAGAGGTTTGGGGGATCCGAGGAAACGCAGGCAGATAATGTCATACCTGGACCGGCAGCAAATAAGCATAGCATTATTGCAAGAAACCCATATTGATCCACGGTTCTCTAGTGTGTTTGCTGGCAAGTGGGCGGATCATCGTTTTTTTCTCTTCATACTCCTCATATGCACATGGCACCGTCATTTTGAAGAGAACGCCCTTTCCGTTGGCAGGAGTATTGACAGACCCACAGGGGCAATATGTTATAATATGGGGTCGACTGGGCAGGGATTCTGTTACAATAGGTAATTGTCATTGCCCTAATACCGATACACTGGATTTCTTTCACAGCGTATTGGGCAAGATCGCAGGGGTGGGCTCTACACATATTATAAGGGGTGGGGATTTCAACGTAGCCCTCAATTTGGCCTTGGATAGATCCAATACTGCAACACATCCTAGTGGCTATACCAACTCACAAGCAGCACTACAGGGTATACTGGAAGAGGGGGGACTGAGTGATAGGTAGCGCCCATGCTCATCCATCTGTGAAAGAAGGCACACACTTTAAGGCGCAAGTAGGGACATGGGCTTGTTTGGATTACTGTCTGCTCTCCAGGGGTTTGGGACAAGCTATACAGAAGGTGCTTCATCCTCCCCGCACATTCTCTCATCATTGCCCCGTGAAGCTTGCACTCACACTCCCGGGATGTGACAGCCCTATTAGATGGAGTCTTTCACGCTGGAGGAGGAGATACAGGATTTCTTTGGGCAGAATAAAGGCTCAGTGGACAGCGAGGAAATGATATGGGAGGCCTTCAAGATCACAATTAGGGGATTTTGTACATCTAAGAGTTTCAGAGTGCTCCGTGACATTCAAACGCAGCTCAGCCGCTGGTGCGAGAGCTACGGACATTGGAGGTGCGAATGAATGAGGAAGAAGCGGGTCAGGTGCCGGCCGACTTCTGAGGGAAACTGTCAGAGTATGAGGATGCGGCAGCACGGGAGTTGAAGTTCATGGGCAGATACTGGGTGGCCCGTGGATATGGGGAGGTTGAACGCCTGGGTAGAGCATTAGCAGAGGTAATTCAGGGCCCACGTTTCTCTACACATATTCTGGAGATCGTAGGTCCGGAGGGGATGTGCCATCGGGACACAAGTGACATACTTGAAGTGTTTACCTCGCACTATAGTACGTTGTACACTACTCAGCATAGGGGATCACTGGACATGGATGATTTTTTGGGAAAGGTGGTGCTTGGATGGTTAAGCGACACACAGAGAAATTTCTTGTGCCTTCCGTTTGAGTTGGATGAAATCAGGGAGGCCATAATGCAACCGAAAAATGGAAAGGCGCCGGGGTTAGATGGCTTACCTGCTGAATTCTATAAACGCTAAATCGACATTATGGCACCGGCCCTTAAAGAGATATACGAGGAATCTTTGGAACAGGGAGGGCTCCCCCCCTAGATGAGGGAAGCACTAATAACGTCTCTTTTGAATCCAGACAAGCCCCCTGAGTCCTGTGACTCTTACAGGCCGCTTTCCCTTATGAATTGTGATACGAAAATACTTTCAAAAATATTAGCTAATTGACTGACCCTTCTGCTGGATAAACTAGTTCTCCCCGATCAATCAGGATTAGTCCCAGGCAGAGCTACAACTCATAACCTTAGGACTCTATTCTCTCTCCTTCTGAACGTGGCGCCTGACTTCCTACTAGCTTCAGTTTTTTAGATGCCACCATGGCGTTTGATTCTGTGGAGTGGGATTATTTATTTAGTGTATTGCAACGTATGGGTTTCCCCCCTTTGTACATCTCCTGGATTAAGTTGTTATATCAGCAACCTACTGCAAGGGTGCTGGTTAATGGTCATCTCTCTCCTGTGCTCTCTATCTTGAGGGGTTCGCGGCAGGGATACCCATTATCCCCCGTTGCTCTTTGCCATGGCGGTGGAGCCACTGGCATCCCAGCTTCATCAGCACCACCGTGAGAGGGCATTTCGCTGTTGTCTGAGCCAAATCCTAATATCCCAAAACGTGGACGACATCACACTATATGTTAGGGACCCGCAACAGAATTTAAACCCTATACTGAGAGACTTACTTGTCTTCTGTAGGTTGTCTGGGATTGGTATTAATTGGGGTAAATCTCAGTTTTTTCCTCTAACACCTGGGGTTCACAAGTTCACACTGGACTTCCCCTTAGACTGGTGTGATACGGACCTACGTTACCTGGGCATACAGCTGGCCCAGGACAACTACGGTATGGCCATTATGAAACTTGCTGATAATGTCACTCGCTGGATATCGCCACCACTCTCGCTCGCTGACCACGCATCCCTAATCAAAATGGTGGTTCTCCCGCAATTTTTATATTTATTTATGAATATACCCTATAATCCTGGCTCGCATTTCTTTTAAACCTTATGCACTGAGCTCTTACGGCTTTTGTTGGGAGGCAAGCAGCCGCGACTGAAATGGTCTGTGCTTACAAGACCTTATGCCCAGGGGGGCTTGGATATACCTACTTTGAGGTCTATTTTCTCAGTGCGCAGGCCCACTAATCATATTACTGGGTTAACCCCCCTAAATATATGCCACAGATTGCCACAGAGGACTGGCTTGCAGACCCTACCCAACTGACTGGTCTCATACATGCTCCAGTTTGCTCGCGTGCATCACCGCCCACCACAGTTACTAGTACGGTGGACGCCTGGAATAGAATCGCAGGCCTTCTCAGTGTTCCCCTGCTGTACTCCTCGAAGTTACCACTGTCTGTCTTACCACCTCAGCATACCATTGTTGCAGGAAACAGGCTTTCAAAAGATATGTCAGAGGGTAAAGGTCGCGACTGGGGGCATTTGTTTCACAAAGGTGTGTTCCGCTCGTCTGACCTTTTTTTCCATGAAGGGCAGCCCTCCCCTCTGGATATTTTTTTATATGTGAGGCTGCGGCTGCGGCAAGGGATACGCTCAATCGTACCTGATTTCCCACAGGAGCCCGTGGACCTGGCCCCCCTGCATCTCATGCTGGGGTCCAAGGATGGCAAACATTTGGTGTCTGGTCTGTATAATAACATACGCACACAGCAGGAGGGTGCTCCCTGTTCTGCCCAAGCACATTGGGCTGTAAAACTGGGGGAGGAGGTGGATGACGAAAAATGGTCATATTGTTGTCTTCAGACTTCAGAGATCTCTGCTAGTTGTAGGCTAGTGTGATACACTATAAATTTCTGCACTGGGAGATCTGATCTATTGTCAGGAGCAGCTGGCCATTTACGCGGAGACACTTCCACAAGCCTTAAGACCTAGGGATATGTGGGGGCTGCTTCGCGATTATCTCCTACTGCGAGACATAGAGGGTTCGGAGAATGCTCCTTCAGAACAGGATGCTTAGATATACTATGTAGTTGCCATTGTTTGAGACTGTTGCCTCTCATGCTGCGGTCTTGATGTAATCACCTCTAGATGTGACACCTACTTACTGGCCCTTCTCCGATATTCTATCAGGGACACTGATCATTATGAGAAGTACAGATTGGGTGGGTTACAAATGGGACTGTATTATGCTTGAAATGTATTGGGCCTAGGATGATATTACTGCCAGCTCAACTAATACTATCTATGACATTTAGAAGTTAGCTGATAGACATGGACCAATCGATGTATTTGTTTGGTGTATATACTTCGTTTTAAGCAGTTTGCTGGAAGAGAGATTGATGCAAGAAGTGACCTGTATTGTTTATTTTTGAAGTACTGCTGAACAGTAGATGTACTGTATGTTACCTATGCTAAAATCAATAAAAAGTAAATGTTTAAAAAAAAAAAAGAATTGCGATCTATCAGTAAGAAAAACGCTCAGTTGTATACTTTTTTACCCCATCTTTCCCATCAAAATTCATTAAATATGTAATGTAACCAGCCTTGGCCCATAATATATTCTTACACTATCTTCCCAAAAGATAGATTTGTGACTCAGGGCTTTATTGGTTTCAATTATATTTTGAAGGCCAAATACTATTGCTTCGTCTATTTAACACATCTGAGGTATATTACCTCTCCCCAAGCTATATAATTTATGCTTACGCCCTCTGTTTAACCTTCTTCGGTCTCATCGCTGCAGACCATTGTATTATGCAGTGGACACTGAGTTCATTATTGGATTGTACAAAACTGATCCCACTTCTCTTTCCAGTCTAACTCTTTAATGGCAGTCAAATTATGAAGGGTAAGAATTATGTTCTAATGCTCGATGAAAGCAAAACAGAGCTGCTTCTGATTGGGAAAATAACTGACAGTGGAGTTTTACTGCACTCTTACCAACTTGTATGGGCACTCCACCAAACGTTTAGCTTATGCTAAATCCTTTTAGAAAATGATCTTTCTCATGGGATATTGGCAAGAAAGCAATCTAATTCTGTGGTTGACTCTTGTTAAACCTCCTTCAGACATTAAGAAAATCTTGCCATTTCTAACCTAACTCCATCATGCCTTGCTATCAGGGTGACTCTTCCACTATGGCGGAGGAGCGTTACCCCACTGCTAATACCCAGCAGAGGCAACAGTGAAAAATAATATGATAATAAAATTATTTTATTTTTCACGTAGCCTCTGCTGGGCAGCCGAGTCACAAGGTGGGGCAGGACTGGTCCATCCTGGGCTTCAGGAGGAGGAGTTGTGGGCTCTGCTAAGTGTGCATGACTATTTGGATGGGATTCTTGGGCCGGCCAAACAGTCATGTGCACTCAAAATTTCTTCACCCGGCTGTGTTGTAAAGCCGAGTGGAGAAAAGCCACAAGCTCCCAGGCACTGTCTGAGTGGCAAACCAGGCCGCTCAGACCAATCCCAGAGTTTCTCTTATGCGGGCATTGGCATCTGGGATACTGTGCAGTGTGTACCATTCGAGGATCGGGAGAGGGTCAAGATGGAGTCCGCAGCGTCAGGTAAGTAGTAATTTATTTATTTTTAAATGTTTTTCTTTGTTTTTGTATTGATGAATTTGCCCCATGCTGCTTTCTAGTCACATGAAAACACTCTGAACTGTATTATTATAACAGATAATAATAATAATAATAATAATAATAATAATAATAAAGAAGTTTGTAGAGCGCTATGGCTGCGCCATCCCGGCGTGTCCCCGCGCTGTAGAACTGTGGGGCCAAAAAAGACATAAGAGCTAAACCAGCAGCAGATACCAGAACCCAACTAGCATGTAAACAAGTGAGTTTTTAACAGACAGCAAAACTTCCTTTCTGTTTGCTCAAGACGCAGGTTAAGTGGAAGTTTATTCCAACTTATGGCAGCAATCACTCTAAAAGAGCGACCTCCCATTTTTGCCCTCTTAAATCGATGGGTCACCAAAGTGCCCATTCCACAGGACCGCAGTGCTGGCACTGGCTCATATCTGGTGATCAAGTCAGCCAGATATGGGGAAGCCTTCTGCCACAAGATCCGATGACAAGTCAAGAGGGCTTTAAACAGTATTCTTTTTTTAACAGGCAGCCAGTGGAAGGCCGCCTGAGCAGCACTGGATGCCGCTCTTCTGGGGAGTCTGAGCACCAGCCGCGCTGCCGCATTTTGTAGTACCTGAAGCCGCCCTATGCTTTTACAGGATGCTCCCAGAAAGAGGGCATTCCCGTAATCAATCCGGGAGGTGATCAAGGCCTGGGTCATCGTGCGTCTTGCCTCCAGGGGGAGCAGGTCCAGGATTTTATTTAAGATCTTAAGTACCCCAAACCACTTTCCAACCACCCGCCTAATATGCGACTCATAGGAAAGTGTAGGGTCTACCCAGATCCCTAGATTCTTGGCTTCGACGCACGGAATAGGTGCTACCCCCAGACACTTAGGCCACCAATCGCCAACCCATTTCCGTTTATCACCACCTACCACCAGTACCTCCGTTTTTTAACCATACAGCTTCAGGCAATGATTATCCATCCATACAGCTAATGCCTGCATACATGCTCTAAAGTTGTCTGCTCCACCTGACGGTACTTAGGAAAGGGTGATCAGCAGTTGAGTATCGTCGGCGTAGGATACTATCTCTACGCCAAACGATTGCACTGCTAAGGGGGCCATGTACAAATTAAATAGGGCGGGACTCAGGGCCGAGCCCTGAGGCACCCCCTGATCCAGTGGACCTGGAAGCTTCTGCCTGTCAGGAAGGATTTCAGCCAGCCCAGCGCCCGACCAACCACACCACCTTTGTTCAGACACTGTAGCAAGGTGATGTGTGCTACAGTGTCGAACTCTGCACTAAGGTCACGCATGACCAGTGCCATGGTGTGCCCTGCATCTGCGCCCTGCCTCAGGGTCTCTGTGGCCCGCAATAAGGCAGTTTCGTTGAATATCCTGCCCAAAACCCTGATTGGGAAGGGTGTAGGAGTTTAGCCTCCTCCAGGTAAGCCATCAGTTGTATGTTAGCTACTTTTTCTGCTATTTTAGCGGTGTATGGCAGCAAGGAAATCGGTCTCAGGTTGTCAAGCACTGAATGACTGATATTGGCCTTCTTCCTGATCGACAGAACTATCGCCTTCTTCCAGCTAAGAGGAAGAGTATGGGAGCTAAAGGAGACTTCAAGACATGTCTCAAATAGGGCTCTAAAACCTCTAGACTTTGCCTACGTGCAAAATGTTAGCTTCTTTTTAGGAAGTCCAAAACTCTGCTGTTGTGATAGAGCAAAGGAAAACCAATCATATCTCTAATGCTCGCAGAGAAATTCACTGTTTAGGTACTGAGCAAATTATTGCATTCAAGTGCCTTCTACTTGCTCCCTTTTTTAGGTCTCACCTAGACATCGCTTGCTCTGTCTCTTCGAGACATGCAGTATACACTTTAGTGTGGAAGCTTCGTGGAAGCTCCACCCACTCTCCGGCCATCTTTTTCATTGGCTTAGGTGAGTGCTGCCTTCTGATTCCTTTAAGGCTTTTTAGTCACATCTCATGACAATTATGTCGTCATTTGTATCCTTCCAAGGCTACTGCCCCCTTTACTCGCGCATTTTCTTCAGGGGGGTCTAATCACAACTGAGCGCACGTGATGAGGTGCTCTTTTCCTGGCCAGTGTTCCATCATTTCCAGCTCCCCATCTGTAAGCACTCCCCCCGCGTGTGTATGCATGCCCATCATGCTACGCATCCACATTCTGCACGTTCTAAATGTCTGTTAGTAGCAAAGGCGGCGTGGTTGATTGGCATTCGCTTGAGATGCTGCCCATAAATGGGCTGCATGTTGCGAGGTCTGTGCTCGACAGTCTGGCAGGACTGGCTCACATGGGAATCAAAAATCACAGCAACTTTGTACGGAGTGAGCACTGCCGCGGTGACATTCGTAGATTGTGGAATTTTTGTCCTCTCCCTTCCGATCTTGCACTCTCTCTGGCCCTCGGTCCTCTCGGCGCATTCTCCTGCACCTACTCGCAGGCGGGTGCGTGTGCGTGGGCTATAAATAACGACGGTATGAAATGATTTCACGTGCTTACCTCTTCACATGACGGTAATTGCCTGTCATTTACGAGTGCACAGCCATTTAATAAATGCACTCTCACTTCCATGAGCAAGATTAAGGAGTAGTGCTAACTGGTCCCCCCAAAAAGAGTGATAGCTTGGCCTTAGTGCTATGCCGTTTGCAGAAGCATCTTTTTGTTACATTTATTTAGCAACAAGTGATGGAGCAAAGTTGTGTGTTTGTGGACCTTGACGTGCCCCTAAAACATGCGTGTACATGTGCAATTAAAGTTTAGTTGCGCCAAATAGATGGTTCATAAAAAGCCTCATGTTTGCGCTCTTCAACTGTCTGCTCAGACTCTATTTATTTATAACTTTAGCTCCACACTACTCTACAGAACGAAGCTGAAAGAGTCACGCCATTGTTTGTATTCCTTACAGGCCACGTAACACCTTGTGGCTTCACTCCCCTCTGCCCGCCCGCCCTCCCTGGACGTTTCAGCAGCAGGGGAGGGAGCTCTCTGCCCCAGCAGGCTTCTGCTGTCTCCCCGTCCCTTTCTTTAGTACTTTTAATGGAGAATTCACAGTGTATGTACCTGTCGTGAGCTCAACCGCTGGCAGTGCTTGCCTCATCAATAACATTGCTGTGCTCCTTAGAAATGCCAGCCCCATTGCTTGCATTGAAGTCGGGTAGGCACACCACAGCCGCCGTCTCCCAATACTTACTCCCCAGAATATATGGCACTGTCTGTCCCATTGAAGCAATAATAGCGGCGGTGGCTTTCAAGCGTCAGTACTTGTTTGATCTGGAGTATCGCTGATACTGCCCAACTGAAAGACACCTTTTGAAGTACTTCGCAGAATGTGCATTAACATCAAAACAGATCGCCCAAACATAAACACCACAGCATTAACGTTTCCGGCACCCATGTAAACAAACACTAAGAAATGTTTTCACCCTGAGAGTAGCTAAACCACGGACTAATTAGCCCTTACTGGCAAACCTCAAACCAGGTGTGTGCAGCCCTTTTCCACAATTTAATTATTTACAGTCTCATAATTGTTCCCTTTCCTGAAAACGGTAGTGTAACCCACAAGACATCAAGGTCACTCCCTTTACGGTTATGGCAGCTCAGGTGTTGATACCTGATAGTACATTTGGGCTTAGTCTTTTTTGTGCATTTTGGAGCTCATATTTTCACTTCTCCTATTATAAACGTTCAGGGCGAAAAATGTTAAAGCAGGATGACATTCTCACAGCTGAAAGAAGACAATGTGAGAATCTGACTCGCCATAGGTTTATCGGCAATAACTGCAAAGATGTAACTCAATTGTAAAAACACCATCAGTGATTTAAGTGGGCTGGGTCCTGCTGGTGCTCTGCACGGCAGTTCTTAAAAGTATGTGCTGAGACGGGTCCCTATCAGGCTTGCCATTATTGCAGCACCACTGCTCAAAGCCTTTGAGGTAACTTCAAAGAGACTTGTTTTAGTTTGTTCGCAGTCTCATCATTTCCCAACTGAAGCCTTTTCAATATTATACACAACAAAGCCATAGTTGTTGCTTATTTATCTTATGAAACTATCAACCATTGACAAAAGCCAATAATCGTGAATTGTTGTAGGTGTAATTTTATGTGTTGTAGTATATAGCTGGATGTAATGACAGGAGCAGCAAAATACCAGTCGGGGAGTTTATATGTTGTTAAGCCATGTCCTTAATTGCATCAGCCGTGCCCGTGTGAGAGA
The DNA here is from genome assembly GCF_964263255.1 of Lissotriton vulgaris. Lineage (NCBI taxonomy): Eukaryota > Metazoa > Chordata > Amphibia > Caudata > Salamandridae > Lissotriton > Lissotriton vulgaris. The sequence continues at coordinate 1,374,535,328 of NC_141693.1, forward strand.
CCCAGTACTGCAGCTGTGTCTCTGGTCACAGTGGTAATCACTCATTCTGAGTTCTCTACAGAGTGCTGCAGCTGCTTGGTCCCATTGGTAATTTCTCATTCTTTATCCTCTAGGCTGCACTGCTAGCTGCTTATCTGGTCCTGTGTAATTTTTCCGATTCATGCTCTTATAAAGGTATAACTTATCATATCCTTATATAGGCATGAGAATCATAACCATATTTAGGCACAGCCAATGCAGTCCAAATACGGCATGGCTACTTCCACTAAGCTCCTAGAGTACAACGAGTTCTTGAAGACAACCAGCCTTCACCAGTACAGGACTTCCCCCTGCTTCAGTATTGATTTGTCCCAGAACTTCTGGAGCATGTTTAGAACTTCGAGTTCTTAGTGACGTTATTATGTCCACCCTTACGTCAAGCTCGGCACCTTCCAGGTATAAATATACCCACATCTGCCCTAGCAAAGACACGGTGGTTTGGAGCAGATCGACTAACTTCTTGCACGACGCCCTGCTGTAGCGAGTGCCGAAGGAAGCCAACCCTCCAGCTGATGCACTGAGAGAGACGCTGTCTTTTCTCCTGCCGAGAAATCCAGCTCCAGTGTTTCCCTGCTACCCTTGCGGGTTACTGGGAGATCCAGTCCTGAGAGAGAGATACAAGACCTCCTTCATTCTATAACCAAGGTACGTAGGTGATTAGACCCTTAGATAATTCTTGGATAGATTCTTGGCAGAAACTATTTAACTCACGCTACACCTCACTTACTTCTTTCCTTGTACTAGACTTAGGTTAGGTACACCTGGGTAGGCGTATTTTAGATGCACCAGTTGAGTACATTTAGTCATTATTTATAATTGGATGTATTTTATCTATTTTATGTATCTTATGGCTTAGAAACCATATCATGCTTTTACAGTATTATTTCATAATACTCTTTTTACTATACACACTTTACTTCATAGCAAGTATTACGATTGTTGCAATTATCTTCTCTTGCATGAGAAAGAAGACTGCTCAATAAATAACCTTTTTATTGAAAACGCCAGTCTCTCTATTTCTCTGCAAAAATCCCTGGTGAAACGAAGCATGCACGATTGACTGAGTAAAATAGCCTTCTATTGTTTCCGCGACTCTGAAGATATATTTCTTATTCTGCAGAACAAAGTTGTCATGTTATATGGTTGTCAGAAACTAATCCCTTCTTGTTTATTCGAGAAAGTTTCTAGTGACCTCTGAGCTAGCTGGCATTCACAATTAAGTCTAACATACTCAATAGAGACCTAGTTGACTTCAGTCCTACGTCTAAACTATCGTTTATGTTATTCCAATGCGCAGAGCCTATTGGGAATATAGGAACTACACTACATGGCGCCCAACGTTTGGTAAGGTGATAATTTAATGCTAGATACTAGAGTAAGTCAGTCGTGCTTTTCTCACAGACCCCTTTTTCAGTAAAAACTCCAATATCCGCCAGAAATAAATAGGACGAGAATACTATGTATTAGTTTTTGGTTTATTCAACATTGAAGGATACAGTGTTCCAAAATATAGTGCACCAAATCTTTGTTTCCTTGAAACTTGCTCTGCAAACTTTCTGTCAGCAAAATGGCGAAGAGTGACGAGGAAAGGGAGAGAGCTAGAATAGCAACTCAACTATTAGCAGAGGACACAAGTCTTCAGCAAAACAACCCGGATGCAGTAATCATCCCGGTAAATGTAAGAAAGACTGTAACTTACAAACTAATAAATATGGACTATCATCGAGAGGTGGTACAGTCATATTTGTGGTAGAGGCACATGAGTATCGACAGACAGAGGTATTCTATTCATGGATAAGTTTTCCAGCAGCAAATGCTATAACACACGAGTTCCACTACTACAAAGCAGAGGAACACCCAGCGGAATACGTTACTTTCGAGGTCGTCGAAATTCCACTAACTTACCAGGAGCATCAGCTCTGGTTTAATGGTGCCCTAAAACTTCAAAATCACATTACCAGGCTCGGTCCACTAGGTAGACCAGAAACCACATGGCCGGTTCTAGCCAGCTATACACCACATCCTGAAATTGAAGAAATGTCAGACAGAGAACTGTTAGTTCAACTAAAACAATTAAATAAAATACATAGACAATTAGTCCAATATGTCATGCGGACTTTAACAGTCCAACCAGCAATAACAATTCCACAGCAAACCCCTCACCAGTGGAATACAAACAAAATTACACCACAGACTATACAATCAGTCATTGGTAAATTACCGGCAAAACGGGAACAAATTCGGTTCTGGTTGGCTCAAAAGATTACTCAAATAGAGGCAGTATTCCCTGATAGTACACCTCATGAAAAACACAGAATTCTGACAATCTGTTTACCAATGGGGATCGCACCACATGTGGAATACTGTGACACTTGGGGAACAGTCTTTGCTTCAATCTATACAAAAACACATGGTGTTCCGTCGATGGCAGTTATACCAGAGGTACTAAGACAGATTCAGAATGAATACGCTCCAGAGCCTGCTTTAAATCTAGGTATGAAATTACTGAAAGATTTTAAACAAGTCTCTGCTATGCTACTAGCCAACATAAAAGGAGAAGCCGCATCACTGGCGATCCGCCAAAAATTAAAAGAAACAGATATAGCAGAACAACCTTTTGAACTTGCCAGAATAATTGAAAAATCTAATGAAGAATTAGGTAGAGATAGTTGGGGTGGGAAACCACTAAAACCACAACTAACAGAAAATCCTGAAAAAACTTCCATTAAAAATAGTTTAATTACTCCTAAAACGAAATGGGAAACTATCAGACAGACTCTTCCTAAAGAGAAACAGTTTTAGTCCAGAGGAAGGTCTCCCCAACGGAGAGATATATTTCCAGAACGGGGGGTAGGCCTCCACAACGGGAGCCCTCTGAGAAAAGATATAACCTCAGAAATTGGGATCATTTGAAAAAACCTGACAAATATCAAGATAATGATACACGTCCCTCTCAATCTTTTCAGACTTCCTCACAGAAATCGGAAAGAAGAGGATGGTCAGAACATAAAGAAGAGCACGTCAAGTCCAAAGACAAGGAACCCGCTTACCAAAGTAAAAAATCTAAATTTTCCAAAAAGAAGGTAACAAGCATAAAGATAAAACATGTCAAGGATCCTGAGGATACAACTCAAGAACAGAGAGTGGGCCCAAACAATGCTAGACAGCGCAGCAGAAGTGACCAAAGCTCGCAAGATCCTGATGAATTTTCTGGAGACAGTGGACACAAATGAGTACATTCATGTGGAAACTGCAGACATCAGAGTTAGTGTACCCCATAAATTATATGAAATAACATTGCGTATAGAAGGGGACATAACTAGGGAAATAAGAACTCTCTTTTGGGAGAAGCTATCTAAAAGCTATGATATTCTTCTAGCTGAGAAAGACTGGCTATCAGAATTTGTTAGCGAGTGCCCACATGGCGAAGAAATGATTATGCCTGCCTTCTCAAATCATATTCCAATTCATAAAAAATACACATATGCATGAAAATGGGCAGTGGCCCAAGCCCCTGCAATATATAAAAATCATGTAGGATGGGATGAGGAATCCCCTCACCATAAATTCCAGTTAAAAAATCAACCTACTGCACAAAGGGAGTAGCCTGTTAAGCAAGACGCTAAAAAACAAGTCAGGGAGATCTTAGATCAACTTGAGTACCAGGGGTGATGGAAACATGCACCTCACAAATGAACAATCCTTTGTTTCCTGTCTCCAAACCAGACAATTCATATTGTCTAGTATTGGACTACAGACACTTAAACTCCTGTTGCAAAACATTTGCAGTACAAAATTCACACAGTGCAGCACTGATGAATAACATAGATGTTTCAAATGGTTTCTTCTGTCAAAACATTGCACCAGAAAGCAGGTATTTGACCGCTTTCTCAAGTATGGGGGCCCAGGGCAATTTTGCCGTCTCCCTCAGGGATTCAAGAATAACCCAGGATTATTTTCAGCCAGAGTAACAGAGTTACTACTGATGTATGATGATGAGGCATTATCTTATGTCGATGACATCTATCTAACAGACGATGATTTGAACAGGCACTTGAGAAGAGTGAACACCATTATACTTGAGTTTGCATCTGAAGGGTACAAATTCAACTTTAAAAAATCACGGATTGCCCACCTCACTGTCCTATTTCTAGGATATGAGTTATCAAGTGAAGGGAAAAGCCTGGCAGCCAATTTCTTAGAGAAATGTGCGCTGCTCCAAGCACCAAAAATGCTGAAAAACTTACAATCAATTCTAGGTTTCCTGAATTTTGGAAGAACTTACGTTCTGAATTATGCAGAGAGGGTTAAACCTCTCTACGAATTAATTAAACCTGATTTCAAACCAACTAATTGAAACACACAGAAATTTTAAGTTCAATACAAACAGACATGTTAGCTAAAACAAAGCTGCAAACACGCTTAAACGTACGCAACCTTGTAATCCTAGTCATCCCAGGAAGATGCGGATTCACGTACCTGACCTATAATGAAGGTGAAACGGTACCAATAGCTTACAAATCACACTTGTACACACAAGCTGAAATAAAATTCACTTCAACGGAGAAAATTCTGACAGCGGTTCAAACTGCTATAGCAAAAGAAAGATCCCTTGCACAGGGAAAACGCATATCGGTCGATACACCTGTACCTGCCTTAGAGGCAGTGACAAGAGCGAGCATTCCAAATGCTTAAGCTTTAAATCCAAGATGGATACAATGGTTTAATTCTCTTGCTGCAACAGACGTTGAATACGTTTTTGACCCTAGCTTGAAAACACAAGAATTTCTCCAATACGAGTACGAATGTCCTCTGCCGACCGAAATTCTGACGCTTGAACATTACGGCTGTATAATATATACAGACGGATCAGCACAGCCCGCAATTGGGGGTAAACAAGGCTATAGTGCTGCGTGCGCGATTGTAAAAGGTTGCTGGCACGAAGGTAAATTCAGACCTATGGTCAAAAAAACTCAATCACTTGGGGACTATACAGCTCAGCAAGCTGAACTACAGGCTTTCAAGATGGCGCTTGAGAATACCGATCGCGAATTCCCCACACTAATAGTGTGCGATTCCTATTACTGCGTCCAGTCTTAAAATGAATACTTGCAGAACTGGGTTCAAAACGGTTTCAAAGATGCGAAAGGTGGCACAATAAAGCATGAAATGCTTTGGGAACAAGTAGTTATTTTACAGAAAGAACTACAAAAGACTCACTTGATCCATACACTGAGTCATCAACGTGATGGCGTTCACGTTGCAGGAAATTCATTAGTTAATGAAACCGCAAAGGCAGCCGTCCACACGGCTTCCGTAGCTACAATTAAGCGTTCTAAAAAAAGAATCGACGGTGAAACGCTACTAGCAGTAAAAGCCTCAATGGAAGCAATTATGCAGCGTTACCTCTAAACTATCCACTCGGAAATACATACATAATTGATGCAAACTCCATTCCTTTTGCATAAATTCCTGGTGTGGGGGACAGAGTAATCCCAAACAGGAAACGGAGGGCTTACTTGGTTCAAGAAGCACATATGGGAGAGGGTCTGGCACATCAGGGAATCTTGAAATCTCTAATAGAATTACAAATGAAGTACTGGTGGCCGGGAATGAGCGTGAAAATGTATAACTTTGCAATGGATTGTCAGAACTGCAACAGAGATTGCAGTTATGAACTGGACCAGGTAACTGACAAAAGCACAGTCAGTCCAGCCCAGACACCTCTGTTAGATAGCATTAGACTGTCTACACGCAGACGTCCCTACGGACGGATGCGGCCCCACAACTACTAAGACAAGATTCATTTGGATGTGGCCCCAGCGCTCGGCTGACGCCAGAACTGTTATAAAAGATTTGCAAGTCTTTATCGGCACATACGCAATCGGCACACTACATTCTGACCAGGGTCCTGCGTTTAGCTCTCGAGCTTACAAGGAGGCCATGGCCATCTTGGGCGTTGCATTGTGGTACTCTAGCCCCTTTCATCCTGAGGGTAATGCGGTAATGGAAAGAAAAAAAACGTGACATAATGCAATCTATAACATCAGGGGTATTAGGTTCGGGTGATGGGTGGGTCAAACATCTAATAAATGCCCAACGTATTCTTAATTCTCTGGGTGTAATCACTCCGTATGAACTTTTGTTTGGTACTAGAATGATAATTGAAGACCTCGATAGTCAGACTTCAGCGGTGGAACAAAAAACCTTTGATATCAGAGATCGTTTTGCTGTTTTACAGGACTTGAATGAAACAAGAAGAGGTAACACAAAGCTAAAGCCAACGGCCACTGAAGAAAAACCACCTGTCCCAACAAGATCTGTCTGGATTCCAAAGATTGGGGATCTGGTCAGAGAAAAGATCACGGTGAAGAAGGAATTTGGGACTTCTTACAGAAAAGCAGTACCTGTCTTAGCAATCAACGGAACTAGATCAGTAGTACTACTGGCCCTTGCTGGTAAAAAAGAGAACAGAGTTGTATCAATCGACCTGGTAAAACCACAATCATGTGGCCAATAATAAGTAGTAGGCCCAGTGGACTCCCAAGATGTAGCAGAAGACCAAACCTTGCTACAATTCAAGAGGTTCAAACTGAAAGACTAACACATTTGATAAACCAGCAGTGAATAAAGAAGGGCTATGCAGCAAAGCCATAGAACTTGTGCCTCTTGAAACACAAATTGCAACAGTTCGTCAAGAAACACCTGTCTACAATGGCGTAGCCTCTGATTATACTGAAATAACAAAGGAAGAAGCAACTACAAAGATTAATAACAATCCTGATGGGATTCCAACAATTGACAGAACGGCCTCTGGCTATTTCATCAATTTCGATGACTTTTCTGAAGATCCCAGTGAACATGAAGAAAAGCCAGCACACAAAACATTCAAAGGAAAAATAACAGAACTCTTTCATCAACTTGGAGAAATATATCTGATTTCACTATGGATTGACTTGTGGATTGTGTTAGGTGTACTTTTCCTCCTGCTCTGGCTCATTTTGGTTTTAAGCTTGGGAAGAATGATTGATGGAAAATACAGTACAATGGACACAGCAAGTCAGAAAATCAACTTGGTCCTAAAACATCACAAGTCATCTCATGTTGAAAAAAGAGACCTGTCATCAGTAAACATCACAGCCATTCCTATACCTGGTGATGTAGCATGGGACGCTACTGATCACGACATCAATGGGCCGGTTGAACTCTTGAAGTATCCACACCAGTTCAAGGTTTCTTTAAGTGACTTTGTCTCACCGAGCACTTTCTCTGATGATTGGCACTTTGAGACTATTAATAATATGATGTCTGATTTAGACATGTCAGCAAAATGTACAGATCATGATTATTTAGAAGGTTCATCTGATTATGAAGAAATGTATTGCTTTAACCATTATGGGCACCACTATTTGCATAAATCTGCAAAACCTAGAAATGTTTTTATTTATAATCAATGGGAACACTTTCCAAACACTGCCAAAAGGCAGCTCGAAAACATTTTATGAGAAATTTCCATACTTCTCAGTGTTTCATATCACAGATCCAGAAACGTTTTATTTAAAAAATGTGAATAAGACAAGAATGAAAAATATGTTGACCAATACATAACAGATATATTTTGCAAAATTTTATGAACAATTGTCTACATTTGGCTTTGAATTCTGGAAAGATAACATCGAAACAAAAACAATCTGGGGTTCAAAAGATTGGCAAGTACAGGGATTAGAATCATTATTCAGAGCCTGCATGATCCCAGAACAAATAATGTTCCTGAATGACACCATTCAACAAACAACGTGTCTTGGCCTAGCCAAGATAAAAGATTTAAACAACCCGTCTATACCAAAGCCTATGCATGATAGCAATAGCACTACAGATGAGAGGTTAGGCGTGTCCCATATTTTACACCAAAACCGAACTAATCCTGATTGGAAAAAATGGTTGATCTGGCCACAGACACTAATAACTGTCAAGATAGATTCCTGAACAAAAATACAGGGGTTCAAACAGAACAGGCCAGACCCAAGATATTCCCAGAGACAACATCCAGGGATAATAACAACATACAGTGTAGGAAAACTATGCCTCGAATGGCTACAGAAATCCACACTACCTGAAATTAAGCAACACTTGACCTTACTTAAAGAAGGTGCTGACTTGCGGGATTTCTTATTGGGACCTCGCAAACAGTGTCAAAAACGTTTCATATACGCCGGTATATATGCTGCTTACAACGAAGTTTGGAAAGTAACGCAAATTGAAACTGCTGAAGAAAAACGACAAATTGATCGTATTCATTTGGAAAAATCACTGTCTGTAGTGGACAATGGGTTAACGACTCTGTCCTCCAGAATTTAATCTTTGGACAGCATTGTATCATCTGCTATTGATATATTAGAACAGGATATGCTAATGTTACAACATGGCCAGTCCCAATTAAGTTCTATTGTACAATTAAGCTGAATGTTCCAAAATCTGTGTTCAGGCTATGTGCCTTGGCGTCTAATCAACACAACGTCATTATTTTCTATCTTTAACCTTACAGATAAACAAATCTCTTTGGTACAAAGAGGAGCAGACTATACGGTGCTGAGCATTGAAAAACTAGAAAGATTACCATTAACAGTTTCCGAGAAGCCTGTCATTGAATGGATAATACATGGTACCATAGCAATACCAATAACGACATTCCAGTTTCAATATTACCTACAGCATATACCAGCGGGCCTGTATGAAAGGTTGGGTGAAGGATACATTAAGTTGACCTGGAATTTGCCTTACACACATAGATGTTGGAGTGGGGGGAAAAAGAGGTATCAATTGTAAATACTCACTAAGTGGTATACTTCTGTGTCAAGGAATTAATTTACATGGAGCCTGTGAGGGTGCTTCTAATGACCTTTCTTGCCACCTGCACGGCACCCCATCCACACAAATAGAACCTGTTTCCAGGCAGCTTTCCACCGGCAGCTACGTTATGTTAATTGACCACAGCTGTTGTGGCATGTTGCCAGGAACGGCCTATCTCATCAGTGTTACACATCCAGGGTCACTTGTTGTATGCAAGTATTGTATCCAAACAGCAAGCCAGACAAGGAGGCAATGATTTGGCCTTCATTGAATATCTCTTCTATTCAAATTGATACATTAAGCAGAATGAAAGTCATACTTTTACAAAAAACTGTGCCTTTGACCTCGTCTAGAGAAACGTATGATCTGCAAGTTGCAAGGACCTCAGCAGAGATACATACATTATTATCAACAAACTGCCCTGTACATTTTGTAGAAATGTTAGGTAAAATTTTAAACATGTCAGATACCAGTGGCATCGCACATTTATTTAAGACAATTTTTTTGGGACTGTTAGCACCCTTTGAAGCAGTCCTGAGCATTTTTCCGAATTTCCTGCACTCTGTGTTCGGCGGTCTGCCTCTCATTTTGGGACTCGTAGCAGGAATTCTATTTTTGTTTCTTCTGCACCGATATGGCAAGTCCAGTTACCAGCGATACCCAGATTACCATGGAACAAAGGATCCAGGCAATGCGGTATCGAAACACAGGTCCTCGGCTTGGCTCGTCTAATAGAGATCTGAATACCACATGGTTTCTATCATTCAGACCAATCTGGCAAGATTGCATCTTACCTGTTCTACGATGCCTGCTCTGCGGAGAAGAATGCGTGTTAGACATCTGTCTCTCACTTCCATCAGCAGTACCTATGGATGTCGATACTTTGCTTGGTTCGGTAACGACTCATGCAACGTGTTGTCCCCAGCGGCTACCAATTCTGATGACGGCATTCGTTGAGACCTCACCATTACGACTAGGTGGCGGTGAGGTACGAGATGAAAGCGGCATACAGGTACAACTTTCTGTGAACATTACTGATCCAGATCACGCTGACGTTAATGCATCTCACTTATGCACTATTTCTACTTTTTCGGAAATGGCCCAACTTTCACCTACTGTGGTAGACAAATTCTTTGCCAGCCTATCTGACTAAATTTTTTCTCCTAACATCGAGAATAACTCTTGTGAAACAAGCACACAGCATTCCCTGAACTTTGAATTCGGCCTTCAGTTTTGATAAACAGAACTTCTAAAAGTTGGAACTATTTTTACTCCAACTAAATTATTTGTTCTCAATACCAAAATCTTCACCTTTTTTTGGCACAGAGTAATCTGCTTAATGTAGAACTATTCTTAAGAGAACAAGATTTCTATTTTTTGATACCTAGAGACAATATTTAAACTTAGCCTCTAGCATATGTACAGTATTATAAAAATCTGTGATGAAATGGTCTCGACCTTTCTTCTGTATTAAGAGCCATTTCATAAATGTAATTTCGTGAATCATTCAGCCAGCACTTCAAATGTAAAACTATATGCTTTATTTGAATCATACCACTGCTTAGAAAACGTACAGTACAATACTCATTGTTCGTGTACAAACCATTTCAAATGCATTTTTATGTATTTTTGGGGCGGAATTGTAAACACATGCTTAGAAATGTTATAACTGCTTAGTATTTAGTAAAGATGGACATTCTACGTGGAGTGGGTGTTGTAAATGTATCTAGGGCTCTAGTGTAATTTTCCCGATTCATGCCCTTATATAGGTATAACTTATCATATCCTTATATAGGCATATGAATCTTAACCATATTTAGGCACAGCCAATGCAGTCCAAATACGGCATGGCTACTTCCACTAAGCTCCTAGAGTACAACGAGTTCTTGAAGACAACCAGCCTTCAGCAGTACGGGACTTCCCCCTGCTTCAGTATGGATTTGTCCCAGAACTCCTGGAGCGTGTAAAGAACTTCGAGTTCTTAGTGACGTTATTATGTCCACCCTTACGTCAAACTCGGCACCTTCCAGGTATAAATATACCCACATCTGCCCTAGCAAAGACACAGTGGTTTGGAGTAGATCGACTATCTACTTGCCCGACGTCCTGCTGTAGCGAGTGCCGAAGGAAGCCGACCCTCCAGCTGACGCACAGAGAGAGACGCTGTCTTTTCTCCTGCCGAGAAATCCAGCTCCAGTGTTTCCCTGCTACCCTTGCAGGTTACTGGGAGATCGAGTCCTGAGAGAGAGATAAACAAGGTACGGAGCTGATTAGACCATTAGAGAATTCTTGGATAGATTCTTGGCAGAAACTATTTAACGCAAGCTACACCTCACTTATTTCTTCCCTTGTACTAGACTTAGGTCAGGAACACCGGGGTAGGCGTATTTTAGATGCACCAGTTGAGTACTTTTAGTCATTATTCATCATTGTATATATTTTATCTATTTTATGTATCTTATGGCTTAGAAACCATATCATGCTTTTACAGTATTATTTCATATTACTCTCTTTACTGTACGCACTTTACTTTATAGCAAGTATTATGATTGTTGCAATTAACTTCTCTTGCATGAGAAAGACTGCTCAATAAATAACCTTTTTATTGAAAACGCCCATCTCTCTATTTGTCTGCAAAAAACCCTGGCGAAACGAAGCATGCACGATTGACTGAGTGAAATAGCCATCTATTGTTTCCGCGACTCTGAAGATATATTTCTTATTCTTGGGGAACAAAGTTGTTATGTTATATGGTTGTCAGAAACTAATCCCTTCTTGTTTATTCGAGAAAGTTTCTAGTGACCTCTGAGCTAGCTGGCATTCACAATTAAGTCTAACATACTCAATAGAGACCTAGTCGAATTCAGTCCTACATCTAAACTATCGTTTATGTTATTCCAATGCGCAGAGCCTATTGGGAATATTGGAACTACACTACAGTCCCATCGATAATGTACTCTGGATGTATTCTCATTATTGTATATTCGCATCCCTCTCCGTCGTCCACGCAAACGTTTGCGTGGACGACGGCAGTTTGCGGAGAGGCTGACTACGGGCGTGGATTTGATCGTGACACAGATACTACAAGAGAGAAAAACAACGAGCCCTTAAACTGAATCCACACCAGTCAGGACCAGTATATCGAGAGACTTGGAATAACAAGGGGGTAAGGTGAAAAATAAGGGGATGTCTGCTGTGCCCTTTCATTCTGAAAACCAACTGTGGTAACGGACGAGTTACGCCCCCTCGTTTTTTAATCAGATAATCGTTTAGACACTACTTCGGATTCAAGGAAGCGAGGATAAACAATAGAGAATAGAAACAAATAGGACCAACAGACTGAATCTCTAAAAGGGATGCGAATATACAATAATGAGAATACATCCAGAGTAGTTTGAAAAGGACATGGAATAAGGACTTCCTTACTTGAGGCAACCATCCAGTGCCATAAAATAGGAGAGATTTATCTTTTGTCTTGATAAAGATGTTATATTATTGAAAAGTCCATCGAAACGCGTCAACGCCCAACATCGCACAATCGAGCAATCAAGCTCATCCTGAGAACAACACATACTAAGCGGGTCTAGGATTGAGTTTTGAATAATACCTCTGATGTGCAAATTCTCATGACAAACGTTGTGTCTTTGTTTGTATCTCCTTTTCCTTCTCGAATTATCTTTCTAAGTGTGATTATTTTAATTCAGGCGATGATTTGTGTATAGATGATTGATTAGAATAGGATAATTTGACAGTTATAAATGATTTCGAAATGTGATTATTCTGTCTATGAAATGATGTTCTGTTTTTAAAGGTTTTTAAAGGTCTTATTTTAATAAACTTTATATATTTTATACACAAACATTTTTATGTTTATGTTTGAATATTTTCATGTCCAATACTAATATTTGGGCTTATTCTCTGAGTACTTCGGCTAAGGGAAGTCTTGTAATTCCACGGAGTTGGAATAGTAAATTATATGTGTTTTGTGTCCAGCACCTTCCCTGAATTTGTACTTGGTGGAGTGGGAATAATAAATTATATGGGTTTTGTGTCAAGCACTTTCCCTGAGTTAGTACTTGGTGGAGTGGTAATAGTAAATTATATTGTTTGAGTGTCCAACACCTTCCCTGAGTTTATATTGGTGAAGTTGGAATAGTAAATTATATTGTTTGAGTGTCCAGCACCTTCCCTGAGTTTATAGTTGGTGGAGTTGGAATAGTAAATTATATGGGTTTTGTGTGCAGCACCTTCCTTGAGTTTATACTTGGTGGAGTGGGAATAGTAATTTATTTGGGTTAAGGGTTTAGCACCTTCTCTGAGTTTATACTTTGTGGAGTGGGAATGATAAATTATTTGAGTTGACTGTTCAGCATTTTGGTAGAATATATAGTTGATGGAGTGGGAATAGTACATTTTAATATATGAATGTTTAGTATTTTGTGAGAGTTTATGTAATGATATTGAGTATGTTTAACTCATGTAGTATGGTGAAATTAATATAATAATATTAATTAGTTATTGTAATTGTTAGTAATTAAAAATTAAATAATCAGAGTCACAGCATGTTTTAAATATTTTATTATTTTCAAAAAGTAGGTAATAAAATAAGAAATCAGAAAAAAAATGTATTGACATTTTTAAATGTTATCTGTACATTTTTATTTTCATGAAATATATTAAAAATATTGACATTTTCATCACAGTTGTACATTTGTTTCCAAAAATTATTATTGCAAACATAATTTAGTACAATTATTTTTACGTAAAGTAATATGTATTAAGTGTACATTTTTTTGTTTATTTCACAGTTTTTCATGTAAAAATAAAGATTAATTAGGTCATATACAACAACTATTTTTATAATTTTTTACACTGTGGTAGTATTTTTAAACATTTTCTGTATACACATATTTATAAACATTAACACAAAAAGGTAGGTTTTGTTAACATTAATATAATATTTACATTTTAGATTTTTTAAATAAGTTATTATTATTATTACAATATATAAAATATTAATAATAATAATTTTTACAGATACATTGCTAATGTTTTTAGGTAAAATATAGGTTTATACAAACAGTAAATAATAGTACTTTTAATAACAGTATCGTATATTCATACAGTCAGGTAAGTAATTTTTAATAAGGTAAATGTTTGTTTATTTAATGTACAGTCATTGGAAATAACATATAGCACATTGGAATAATTTTTATAACAATGTAACATTTTTGTTTCATTAAAAAAATACAATAGTTACATAATGTATAGTTTAACATGTGTAAAATAATTTTAGAATGTTATTTAATGTTATTATAAATGGAACTATTTGTTTGTTTGGAACAATTTTGTAACCGTGCCATGTTATTTTGGGTCATTTCGACTTGGAAGAGCTCGCGGTTGGAGGCTGCTTCGCGTGTGGAAGGGTAAGTTTAATTCTAAGTACCTTATTTAAGTTATGTGTTTAGTTTGAGTGTTTGTGGAGTGTGTGTAGTTTTTTTATTGTTTGGTAGTTGTAGGATGTGTGTGTTTTAGATGGTAGTTACGGTTATCGTTTTGGTTTCGGATTACTAGTTTTGGGTTAGTTTGTTGATAAGGTAGGAATAGGATTAGAAATGTAACTTAATGTTTTGTATTATGTTTCAAAATGTTTTATATTGTATGTTGGGGTGCATTGTGTGCGGGTGGGTATGTTTTTTTTCTATTTTACAGGTACTTCATGTAGATGTCGGTTTTGGGAGCAGATAGCGTTTTCTTTCCTAAGAAGGGTCTCTAATATTTTTTAATATATTAGAGACACACTTTCTAACATTTTCGTTTTTTCCTGGACGTTTTTTATATTTTACACTATTTTGGGGTTTTTAATGGGTTATCGTTGGATCTATTATGGAGAAGAATCGTTATGGATGTGTGTGTTTTTATTTTATTTGCATTACATTTCCATGGAGCGTTTTTTCTGTTTTTGTGAACCATTTTCGGGTTTTTAAGGGCTTTCGAGTGGATTGTGTTGGAGAAGAAGTTTTTGGGATTTCGTGTTATTTTTGGATGATCTCGTTTGGATTGTTTGGGTGGATTACTTCTAAGGAATGATTTATTTTGTTACAAAGGTTTCTCTTCAGCAACAAAGTAAGTAAGTATCTTTCAATTATTTTTTGGGGGGATTGTCATTTTATTTTTTATGTAATTTTATGGTATATGTTAGAAATTGTAAGGAAATTATTTAGATATATTTAAATAAATATGTTAAATATATTCGAATATTTTTTTCACAGTTTCTAACATGTGTTTAATATTTATATTTTAGGTTTACTATTTGAATAGTGTATGTATGTGAGTTATGTTTAAAGAATTGTTTTAGCTATGGTAGATATGTATGGTAGGTCTCTGGTAGTTGGGTATAGGGTTACTTGGCTTTGTAAGGTGTTGTACATTTTTTTCGTTTCTTTAGTTAGTTTAGGGTCTATTTGTTTTATAGATTGCTCCATTCGGAGGTCTTGGTAGCTTTGCTCCTTTTGTAATGCTTGAAGGAGTTTATGTAGGGTCAGGGAACCTTTGCCTGTAGCTGCTTGGAAAGCATTGTGCCATCCTTCGACAGCGTTGTTGCTTTTAACTTGTTTATTTAGTGTACTTAGGTAGACGTTCCACCAGGGGATTTGGAATTTTGGTTGCCTTCTGTGTCCTGATCTGTGTAGTCTCCCTACCCATGTATCTTCGAAATAATCTAAGAGAGGGCTTAGATTTGTTTCATTTTTTTTATAATAGGAGCTGTCTATTAGTAGGTTGGAATGTTCTGCTACGTCTGTAACTGGAACGTAGGCCAGTGCAATTAATTTTTTTACCTGGTAGGCAAAAGTACTGTCAGTGCAGTATTGGGTGCTTAGGGCAGATTTTTGTATATGTTTCCATATACATTTGTTAAAGTGGTAGTAGCAAGCTTGGATTGCTGTGTGAGGGTAGGTCTTTAGATTTGTATTTATCATTGCTTTCTCAAAGTCAATGATAATTTTTTGGGGGAAGTAATTATTTATTAGGTCTTTAATTGTATTTAGTACCTCAGGATAGGTTGTTTGCTGTTTGTTGGGTAGTAGGGCATATATGAAGGGGATATTGCACTTTTGATAGTGTACATGGATGGTGTATAATTGGTAGAATGGTTTTGGGCACACTGAGAATGTGCCGTCCATCATCCATGTTTCTCATTGGTGTAATTTCACCATATTGTCTGCTGTAGCAAACATTATAATTCTTTTTTCTTTAGATGCATTGTCATATATATGATGAAAGGTTCGTTAATATGGGTTATTGTTAGGTCAGGGGGAATTTGGACTTGCTCAAATGTTTTTGGGGCAGGTGGTGTAGCTGTAGTTGTCTTTTTTAGCGAATCTATAGAAGGGAGTTGGCTTGCTGCATGTTGGATGAGAGTTCTTAGATGGTCTTTAAGAATATTTGTAGATGGGCGGTCTGTGTTAGTGCTTGCTTCTTTTAGTGAGTCAAGCATTTGTCTAATTTCTATTTCTGTCACGTTGGGAGGGTGGTTATGTTCAGTTGTGTTAGTTACAGTTGTTTCCTGAGTTATAGCACAACCATAACATTTATTACTGTAATATTTGGTGCATTTCCAAAACACTTTCAATTGATGTTGTTTTTCTTGGGTATATGTATAGCCCATATAACAAAGAAGCATTTTGCCTTTCTGTGAAGTTACAAATTTAGCCTCTTATGTCATTGTTCTGGTTTCTTTCTACAGTAAATAAATGTTACATAGATAAATTTAGATTTGTTTTACGTTTATAATTACATTTATCACAGTTTCACAGTATATTTACCAGTTTTTCAGTTGTTTGGAGGGCTGTGCTTTGTTTTTTGATGGTTTTCTTCTCTGTTTCTTTTGTTGATGGCTCTGTTGGTAAAAGTAAAATCATTTATTGTATATGTTTTGTTTACAATTATTGGATTCCTTTTCATTTGGAAGTTTTCTTTTTAAGTTTCGTTTTATAAGTTGTCTCTGTTATTTTAGTTTGCATACTTACTTTGTTTTTAGAGTTGATAGGTTTGTAAATGTTGGCCTTTTTTTCTTTAAAAGTGGTATATCTGCAAAAAATTGTAAAATTGAAAGAAAATGATTAGTTTATTGTTTAATTTATTATTTGTAGCTTGTAGTGCTAAGCCTAGTAGTTAATGTTAGGTACTTACTTTTGTTTTCTTTATCCTTTGTTTGATGGTAGCAGCATTCTGTTCTGGTAAAAATTTGGCAGAGTTTCCCCTTCTTCAGGTTTTGTAGTGCCAAATGGTATCTAATTGTGTGTTTTCTTTCTTTATGTAGTGTTTGAATTATGTGTTGATTGATTTGATTGGTCAATGTAATTGTTTGGTGTTTTTTATTGGATGTTAGAGATATTTTGAATTTTTTTGATAGTTATGTGATTCGTTTTGTAGATGCTCGGTTTTGGTTTTATATTGTGATGTATTTATTTTTCATTCTTTTTATTTAATATTCTTTTATAATGTGAACTGTATAATGTTTTTTATGATTATGTTTTGTGAACCTATTGTATTGTAAAAATGTTTTATATGTGATAAATGTTGTTGTTTATTTATTGTTTGTTTGTAGTATGTTATATTTTATATAAGTATCCTGATTTATATTACGATTTACTGTGTTTTTTCTCAGATATATTCATTTATTTATTATGTATAGTGAAGTCAATAATTTGATTTAGCGATATTTTAGTGGTCTATATTTTTGTTTTCGATATTTTTGATTTTGTCTTTATGTGTGTTGAAAGTCGATATATTTTGTTTGGGATATTTTTTAGGGCCGATAATGTTGTTTTCAATGTTTTTTATTTGCGATATTGTGTAGTGGATATTTGTGTATTTTTATGTTTAAGTATTGGCAGTCTATATTTTTGTATTCGATATAATTACGTCGATAATTTTTGTACTCGATATTCGGTCCGTCGATATTGTTTCAGTGATCCGTTGTGGACGCTGAATGGTGATTTTAATACCACTGGGTATCTTCTGGTTGAGCCTTAGGCTTATGCCAAAGGAGGGATAGGGTAGCTGAGGTTGACAATCACGGTATACACCCGTTACAACGCATCTTTTACTCCGCACTACCATTACAACGCGACTTTTACTCCGCATACCATTACAACGCATTGCGCTGGGGGGCGCTCTAGGATAGGGAATAAGTATCATTTACTATCCAACACCTTCCCTAGGGTCCACGGGGACTGGAGTTAGAATAGTAAATTATACTTACCACTATCCAGCACCTCAAAGCGCTATGCGTTGTAATGGTATGCGTTGTAAAAGTCGCGTTGTAACGGTATGCGGAGTAAAAGTATGCAGAGTAACGTCATACATCCGACAATCACTGAGTGCAACGTTCAAATGTCAGAGAACAGTAGGCAAAAAGCCAACGATAAGGTGAGAAGTGGCCAATCAGGCATGATATAGAAATTCACATCGCAAATGTCCAACCCTATAGCAGCTGTTGGAGGGGACTGTAATGTTGCCCATTAGGGCCATACCAAGTTGTGGGGTCCCAAGGGGATGTTCTATGACCCCACCCCCTTGTGCATGCTGGTGGTGGGCTGACCCAGCGTCCACAGCGAGGGCACGCAAGTTAGGTAATAAATAGCCCGGAGGACTGGGCGTGACCAGGGTAATTACTGTCCACCAGCGAAAGCAACGTGTATGGTGTGCGTTATTCCTAGGCCCCAGGTCGCAACACCACAGGGACCACTGACGTACGGCTTCTGTATGCGTTCTCATCAGCTGACATAGAGGGGCTGAACAACTGTGAGTGAGGAACTGTAGACACTGAGTAACACCTGTCTGACCTTCTTTTGTCAACCCAGCTCTGTTCGGTAATGCAGTTTATCTTAGGTAGAGAATGGGTTGTAATGTCGACCTCTGTCTACTCTCTGTCTTCCCTATTCTTTTATGAACACAGTGCTCTTTTTTCAGATCATGAAAGCAAACTTGCTGGCTGGGATTGGAAAGCTAAAGGGGTCTCTCTGCGTAGATATTAACTGGAATATCCTTTTCAGAAAATCCCCCAAAGTATAAGGAATAATTGTGCTTCATAGTTGTCAATGAGCTGAACTTTACAGCAATCCAGCTTCCCTTCAGATCAAGAGGAGTAGTGCATCACGAGAGCCCAAAATCTGTCAATCAGTCTTTATTTCGCAATGTTTCCAGAGCATATAAAGTACATAAATATAAATATACATATATGATAAAATGCCACATGCGGCCACATTAAAAACTGGCTCATAAAATCCGAAGATAAAAAGCCAAGTAACAACCACAAGAGTATAAAGTGCATCGTACCTTAGCTCATGGTCACCCCTTGGAATATAAAGCCCTTTGTGCATTTGGTCTTTAGTCATCACAATAATAAAAAGTGCAATATAACTCAATTTTGCAAGTGATTGTTCCCAGTGTGCTTCACTAGTCCAATCTGTTAAGTCTATCTTGTAATTAAATTTTAAAAACTGCATATATATATATATATATATATATATATATATATATATATATATATATATATATATATATATATATATATATATATATATATATATATATATATATATATATATATATATATATATATATATCATGTAACCAGCCTTATAAAATATGAACATAAATTGTATATGCCAAAACCAAAGCTAAGACAAAGGATATAAAGCCACCCCACATAATATACACAATAATATGCCCTCGGACTTAAAGGCTGTCATCTCCCTTTTAACCGCCCCTTTCAAAGCTCTCCTACTAGCCCAAGAGGACCATAAGAACAATGCTGTAAATGAAGTTGATAATTGTTTTATGAAATAAGGCACAGGATGGCATTGTTTTAAAATAAGTTTTCCCAGAAGGGGGAGGATGAATCTTTTCCTGTGTGACATATAAGAACCACAAAAGAATGTGGGGATCAGACTGAGCAGAGCTTGTATTGCAGGGACATACTGGGAAATCGTTTAATGTATAAACATTCTTGGGAAATCCATCATTAAAGCGATATAATTCATGCAAAATCCAGTTACAATAAAACGGTGTTGGGGGTTTGTCACATATATCAAATAAGACTCATCCACCTGAGTGTGGGGGGGGGCAAGTGAGCTATAACTTTACTCAATTTTTAGTGCGACTAGCATCTGCTCTGTTGCTTATCTTCTCCAGAAATATTTGTTTGATTCTTTTTTTAGACATGGTTCTACAACGGGGAGGGTAGCATTTAGATCCCCAACACCAGCCTCCCCAGCACTGTTTTCACATATTGCAACCAGGAGACCTTGGGTAAATTGTCGAGGGCCAGGGAGTCCTTGATAATATCTTGAGTAACACTGACCATGACTCTCTTCCACCTCGAGTGATACAACATAATCGAGGCACATCTCACATCTGAAATGTTCGGGGCCTCTAGGTCAGAGTGGCAGATCTAATTTACACTGTTACTTGGGAGGGCTAACAGTTTCTCGAAAAACCTGGGCTCCAATCTTTGAAGCTGATCAATTGCCGCCATCCCCCAGCCCCCTGCTCCATAAGATGGTACAGTGACAGATTTTGCAGCATACACCTTTTTTATTACAACGATCCTCTTGGAGTCTAGTTTCTTCGTGAAGCTAAAAAGGGCCCCAACACTTTTATCCATGGCTAGGGCTCTATTACCCACCGTGTTTGACCAGTAGTATTTCCTATCAAATACAACCCCCAGGTATGTAAAAGAGTCCACCACTGTTAGTTTGCGCTGCTCTATATGACACAGGGGAGTTTTTTTGGCTGAGTACCTGCCACCAGCACAAAAGATTTTGCTTTGTTTACACGTAGCTGCAGGCTAGTCATACATTTTGAATAGTAGTCTATTAGCTTCTGTAGCCCCACCCCAGTTCTTTCAATTAACACAGAATCAGCTTCATAAAGCAGTATTGGGAGGGATGCTGCGTTAATGGTGGGTAGTTATTTTGTTGCTCTCATCACCGCTGCCTGCACCCCGTTGGTGTATACTGAAAATAGAAAAGGGGACACAACCTTGTCTTGCACCCCAATTTATATTAAACAGCCTTGTGCTTTCCCCATCGCTACCATAACGGCCACATAAACGGAGTCATGTGCATACATTTGTCGAATAAAAATCAATTATTGGGGGATCAATGCCCCTTTCCTCCATGATGGGCCATAGTTTGGGGTAGGAAACGGAGTCAAATGCAGCCGACAGGTCCATAAAGGCCATATAGATTTTCTCGGACCACTGTATATTTTGCTATGGCCAAGCTTAGGTTGAAACATTGGTCTATTGTCCCCGTGCCTTTTTGGAAACCATATTGCACTTGGATTAAGGTGTTCTTTTCAGTGGCTCAGACGTCCAATCTGTTCAACAGGAGTGGTCCCTTCACTTTTGCTGTACTGTCTAAGAGTGAGAAGGGTCTATAATTTTGCGGGTTGGACCTCTACTGCTTTTTAAATATGGGAATTATAATTGACGTATTCTAGGAGGCTGGGGCGCACCTTGATTGTAGTATTTAAGATGTTTGCTAGACAAGGGATCGACATCTCTTGATGGGCTAGACAAAACTCTATTGAGACCCCATCCAGGCATGGACCTTTAGGGGAGTACATAGGGCCATGCCCAATCTCAACTCTTCGATATCAACTACTGGGACTCCTTAGGGGGTGCCTGCGGTGAATTATAGAAGAAGCCAAGGGAGGTGTTATTTGCTCCAAAGATGTTCTCAAAATGGGCCACATATCCTTACACCCCCACATGAGATTCTAGTGTAGGGTCAGAATCCTATTTAAACAAAGGAGCGTTTATCACTATCCAAAAATCCCTTGTTTTTTTATCTGCTGCATCCTCCCATGCATCCTCCCTCAAGGCCCCTAATCATTGCTAGCTGAGGCTTGCTTTAGTCCTTGCGTAGGGCGTGGACCAGCTTTTGATCACTAGGAAGGCTCTAAGGGCCTCATGCATATTTATTTGGGCCTTTGAACAAATCACATCAAACCAACCTGCAGGTGTGTTATTATGATGTGAGTTCATCCTGAGGAGGTTGTTTTTTACATCCCCCAATATGTCTGTAAATGCCATCATGAAACTTCTCATAATGTGGGTTGGATCTAAGCATATTAAAATTTCACTCAGTTTAAAAAAAAATTATTAACAGGATTTGTTGTTCTTTATCGATCTTATCCCATTTAAGAGAGTACCCGTTTTTCCTCGCTATGATTGGTTTAGTTATCTTATCCATTGCTAGGGTCTTCTTTGTTGGCCATAGCATGCTGCAAGAAAAAGCTGCATGGTCGCTAAATAGTGAAAAATATGCCTCTGCTTGGGATATTCTTCCAGCGAGGGGTTCGGAAACTAGAATATAATCAATGGTTGCCCTGGATTGCACATTCCCAAATGTCTTTTGGATTTGTCCTGTAACAGAGTCACGATTATTTTCTCAAGATTACAGGTGGTCAAACATTCATTAAGCGTATTGCCATATTCACTGAGTAAAATGAGAGTGACCCTCACCCTCCATGGCAAATATTCCACACACCGAAGCAGTCTCAATATCACAGCAATGTACATTAAAATCAACTAACATTCAAATGTAAATAAGTTTCCGATGCTCTTCATTGATGGTATTTATTTCCCTTATAATTTGCTCCACAACTGAGGCCCTATTTCCTGTGAACTTATTATTGTAATAATTGATCAGCAACCAGTCCCATACTCTTAGGCCTTCTCGCAAAGTAAAATGTGATATTAACCGGAGGAATTAAAAATGTTCAGCACATTTAGCCCAAGTGTATTTGCAACTAATGTCACAATGTGCCCCTTCGCTCAACCCCTCGTGGATGGTGTAGCTGTAGTTTGAAATGATCTAAAACACACAATTAATAATTGGTCAGTTTCACATGTTTCTTGAATGCACAGGATATCGTGTTTTATTACATGTCTAGGCCAGTCTGAGTTGCCTCTCTTTTGTTTATTCTTGCTACGTTCCATGAGGCTCTTTCTACCACACTATTGGATGGCTCTTTCCTTTCAATCCCTGCTGGGAACTGTGGGGACATTATTTAGTCGATCACAGGATTTCAGATCTTGGAGGGGAGAAAACTGGCAATCGATCCCCAGTTCACAGCTCCCCATATTTGGGAAAGGGTGCAGAGCTAGAAGCTGGAGGCTAAGGAGGTGAATTGCATTTCTATCCCTCACAGTATTAGAGGGGTACTGCTTGGGGGTCCATAGAAGTGACCCGGAAGGAGTGAATGGATCCTTAGCCCTTGGGGGGGGGGGGCATATTTAGTAGGACTCTGAGTAAATCCCTACCAGTTTTTGTCATCAAAGTTAAGGACTATGCAATCGCCCACTAGGACTTTCGGAGACCGACCAAGCCAGTCCACTCGCCTTGCCATAATCAGATGCCTGGAATAGTCAACTGCCTCCTTCGTTGTTCTCGACAGCCAATGCTGGTCTTTGGTCATAAGTTGCATGGTGGACTTGTGATGACTCTCCCTCAATATTGGGGTGTCTGCCAATATTATGACCAAGGGACAAGTAGCCAGAAGGAGGTCTAAAATACGTGGTTCCTGTTCACCCCTAGGATGTTAGCGGATATTCCTGTCACCCTGAGTGGGAAGGGGGGAGTGGGAAGGTTTGTGATAGCTGGGGACAGTGAGAGTGGTGTAGGTGCGAATGCATGGATGATGTCCAAGCAGTCAGTCCTTAAGGAACAAGGCTTGCAATGCTGCAAAAGCATGGTGGCTCAGAGTCACGTGTTAGGCTTATGTGTCAGAGCACATTTGAATTTTTTGTTAATAAAATATGCATTATTCACTGGCATATCATTGTAATCAGAAATTCATATATAAACTGTGGAACAAAATTCATGCATGTTTCTGCCATCACCTATACACACGTTTATCCAGCACAGCCATCTCTTCAGATTTCTACACGCACTTATCCACCCCTGATCTCATCTGCTACCTTCGCCCGGCAGTCATTTACACCTCCGCATGCTTTTACCCACACAGATACATCCATTGATCTGCCGCAAACATTCTTCATCCACCCTCATCCAAACACAAACCTATACAACTACCCACACACAGTGATTCATCTACCCATACATGAACGTATACAGTTATGCAACCATGTCAATCCACTTTACAAGCCACTGTTGTATGCACCCATAACATTTCTTATATACAAACACATAGATCTCAGTCAACCATGTTTCTAACCAACACCCATCTGGGTAGGTATGTGCCCCCATGTGAGTTGTCTTAGTGAATGTCTGTGTTCATTGTGTGTGAATATTTGCATTACGGTGTGGTTTATGTACATCGGGTCCCTATATGTGTATTTTTTCATTGTGAGCAGCAGACATTATTCATGTCTTACTTCTGTAGTATTTTGCGTTGTTAGCTGACGCACATCCTTGCATATTTTAAACAGTAGTATTTTCTTTTTGACTATTAAGCACACCTCCGGAGGATAGCTCAGTTCACCCCGGTGGGATTACAGTGACCAGTTAGAATTTTAGGCGATTCACAACAAACATCAAGCATGAGGACTTGATGTCCATCTACACGTCAAATTTCATGGCATACAGAGATTTCATGTGAAGTTATCTGAATTAATTTGACACTTTTACAAGTGTCAATCAATTTGGCCAGCTATTTGAAAAATTTCCAAAATAGGAGGCCTACCTCGGGCCCTAAGAGAAAAGGCAAGAATTCGAAAAAGAGGCCTGTAGTTAGGGAAGGTAATGATTCTACAAATAAGCACATGACATTCATCATCATCATCATTTAAAGCTTTATTCGACATTTGTCATAAAAGCATTCACCTAGCCCTAATACAATAAATACTACATATAAAAATACTTCTAAAAATACATATTAAACATGAAATGTCGAATAAATACATGATTATAAAATACATCGAATTACATCAAATTGTCACAGTTCATTAAAAATAGATTTTCTATAAAATACAATAATCCATATGGCAAAGTGCAAAGTTAAAAATATACATAATTTCATTATGATGCAATTGCCATTAACGATCGGGTACGAATTAACCATGACCAAGCAAGAAATTTTGCTACCCCAACCACAAGCAATGTGGAACAATCTGTTTCAAGTATCCTGAGGGCTTCAGATTGTCTGCGGGTTCCCAAGTTTGAGCACACAGGTTTTAACCATTTACGTCTGGGGGACAAGTACAGTGGACAACAGAACAAGAGATGGGAAATGTGTTCAATTTGTTCATTACAATGGTGACAATGTTCATCCCATGCCGGGGACCAATGCTTCTTAAACGCGTTCAGCGGGAGTGTACCTATGCGGAATTGAAAATAAAGTTTTCTATCGTGGGGTTTTTCAATAATGTCCCAAAAAGGTTCGCAAGAGGGGTACATTTTTACATTTAAGAAGCAAGATGTTAAATTTGAGCTTTTGCTGTCACTAAACATTGTAAGATAAACCATTTCCCAATATAGGTCTTTTAACTTTGCCTTCGTAGGGAAGCAGGTTACATCTTTGGTGTCCCATAGATAGTCCAGTTTCAATTTTATAAGGAGTCCCCGAAGCTCCCTTAACCATGGAATACTATGAAAGCGGTCAAATTTAATGACGTCCGTCAATGCCGCTGCATAGTGGCAGAGTTCTGGGGTCACCATGATCCGTCTCCAATATAGAAGAGGGCGTAGCCTTGCTATGTCCTCTATGCATTTTCTTCCCAGATCCAATTTTAGCGGGATTGTCGGTGTGCTTTGGGGGACCATCACAATCCCTCGTAAAAACCTGTTTTCAGCTCGGCCCAGTTCTCTCAAATTTGAAAACCCCCAAAGTTCAGAGCCATATAGACAAGCCCCCAGGACTTTCATAGAATACATTTCCTTTTTTTTTTTTAATTCTTTTTATTGAAGGATTTTAAATATTTTCCACCCTCTGGAACACAGAGGGGGCGTGGAACAAATAAACAATACTACATAACCATGGAATATTCATACAATACATCTCCATATATCATAGACATAGAATAAAGTAAAACTTATTCTTCAAAACAAAATATAACATCAGTCGCTGTTAAGATGAGCTCAATATCCTAAAGCTTATATATTGATGTTGATATCCTTTATATGCATTAAATATACGCTAGATATGATCGATTATATACAGTTTATATACAAATACAAATTATATACATTTTCTATATACATCATCCTTCTTCCTTCCATTTCGTTATAGCCTCCCATATTTTCAAGCCTAGTTTCCTCGAATTTTTCCCCCTTCTTGAGTAGATTGCTCTTTCTAAATTATGTATACTCAACAACCTGGCTAGCCATTGATGAAATGATGGTGCCGTTTGATCTAACCATGCAGATGCTATGCATAGTCTATACACTGCCATAGCAATAAAGATACAGTATTTCCCTGCTTCATCTTCATTACTACCATCTGCCCCTAGTAATATAGTCACAGGTGTTAAGTTAGCAACTAGTTTTAATGCCCTTTGTAAGAACATTTCTATTTCCTTAAGTAATATGGCTAAGTTTGGACATGTTGCAAACATATGAATAGCATCTGCATTTGCACTCATACACCTAGGACAATGTATGCCAGTTGTCGCTCCCCATTGTGCTAGTTTAGCCGGGGTATAATAAAGCCAGTACAAGGTCTTGTATTGCTGTGCCTGTAGTGATGCAGAACACAAAATATTTATCCCTAAGTCTAATGAGTCTTTAAAACATTCTTGTTCTATACCCAACTTCGTTGACCAAATTTCCCCCCATTTGGCTATGTCATCTGATCTGTGCTCATTTAGCTCTGCGTAGAACCTTTTAATAGTGCAATCTACTCCACTCTCTATTATTTCTAGTATATTGTTTTTTTCAAATCCTCTCGTCCCCCCTCTTTTATTTTGTAGGAAACTTCTTACTTGTAAGTACTTAAAGAAATGACTTCTTGGCAAATTAAATTTTTTCTGTATTACTCCAAATTGTTTCATCCCTTGTGTCCCCATAATGTCCCCCAGTTTTATTACTCCTTTTCGATACCACTCTCTATATATTAAATCAGAAAATATATCTCCCGGAAATGCCCTATTCTCATATATCCTCGTATATCTATTGAATTTTCCCAAACCAAACTTTTTCATAAACGCCTTCCATAACTTATGAGCTCCCAGCATAGTCTTAAAGCGTGTTCTTTTAAAATATGCCGTGTCAAAGTTTTTCAAAAAAATATTTTTGGTTTCTTCACCCATCAAAATACCATATATTGCTAATGACCCCAGATGATCCTCTCCTTCTGCTTCGGCTCCACCTATTAATCCCATCATATACTGTAGAGCAGTGGCCCAATAATAAAGCTTGATATCTGGTAATGCCCAACCTCCTCTTTCACGTGGAAGTGCCAGGAATCTCGCCGCCCTTCTAGTTTTGCCTTTGGACCATATAAACTTGTTAATCATGTTCTCAATCTTTTTAAACCAGACATTGTCAAACCATAGGGGAATTGTTCGAAAAAGGTATAGAAATGTTGGCATAATTAGCATTTTTATGATGTTTACTCTTCCAACCAAAGTAAGATGGAGATTGTTCAATCTATCCAGCTCACCCCCTACTTTCTGTATAATAGGATCAATATTTAGTTCTACTACTTTTTCTAAAGCTGAGGTTATAGTTATTCCCAAGTATGTTCCCGTCAGCGCCACCCTAGAGTCCTGACATAGAGCCTTGTTATTTTTTATAATTTGTGTTTTTCCGGTGTTCAAAGAGTACCCAGACACTTTCCCAAATTCTTTTGCCTCTTCTTCCACATATCTTATAGCCTCTGTGGGTGAAGATGTTATAACCGCCACGTCATCAGCGTACGCCAGGATCTTGCACTCCCCCCTGAGTGTGACAATTGGGGAAATATGCCTATTTAGCTCCAGTTTTCTAATTAGCGGATCTAAATATATAGCAAACAGCAACGGGGAGCATGGACAGCCCTGCCTTGTGCCCCTATCGATTTTTACTTTGTCCGTTAACCCCGCATTAATTCTAATTGCAGCGCTCGGGTCTCTATATAATGTCTTTATCGCTGTCAAAAAGCCACTGCCAAATCCCAATTTTTCCAAAACGCTCCATAGGTATACCCATGATACACAGTCGAAAGCTTTTTCAGAATCCAGTAATAATACCGCAAATGGATCCCCGTTAGCCTCTGTCATGTCCATAAGGGTAATTAATTTCCTTACATGGTGCGTGG
The DNA here is from genome assembly GCF_964263255.1 of Lissotriton vulgaris. Taxonomy (NCBI): domain Eukaryota; kingdom Metazoa; phylum Chordata; class Amphibia; order Caudata; family Salamandridae; genus Lissotriton; species Lissotriton vulgaris. The sequence continues at coordinate 1,374,563,492 of NC_141693.1, forward strand.
TCCCCCGACCTGGTATAAAACCATGCTGAGTAGTAGTAACTAACGGTGTTATTACACTGGCAAATCTGATTGCCAGTGCCTTTGAGTAAATCTTTGTGTCTGTATTCATGAGAGTGATTGGTCTGTATGACCCCGGGTCAGTCGGTATTTTTCCTTTTTTAAGGATAACCACAATTTCAGCCTCAGACCAGGTATTCGGTATTGAGCATCCCTTCTGTGCCTGTTTAAAAGTGTAAAGCATATCTCCTGCTAACTCCTCCCAGAACACCTTATAAAATTCTAACGGGATTTTATCTGGGCCAGCAGCCTTCCCTGATGGTAAACTCTTCATAGCTGCTTTTACTTCCTCTAATTCTAACAAGGTGTCTATCCTCTGCTTCTCTGTTTCATCCAACTGTCCCCCCTCATAGTAATTCAGGTACTCCATTATGTCTTCAGGATTTTTTATTTGACTCTCAGAATAAAGCTTCGTATAAAAATTTCTGAAGACTTCCCTTATTTCTTGTATATTAGTTACCATCATCCCTGAGGTATCTTTTATTGCTTTTATCTCACCAAGAGATGTCTTCTGTCTGGTTCTAGCTGCTAACATTTTGCCAACTCTTTCATTCAGCTCATAGCAGTTCTCTCTATTCACTGTATATTGTTTCGCAGCCCTTTCTGCTATGTACTCTTCTGCTGCCGTTCTTATTTTTACAAGTTTCATATATGAGAGGTCTACTGGGTCTCCATTATCAGTTTGTTCTGTCCTATTGGTTAATTCTTCCTCTGCCGACAACAGCTCCCTCTTTATCCGATCGGATCTTTCTTTTTCCTCTTTCCTTTTTCTAGCCCCAAAGCTGATAGTCTCACCCCTTACTCCGGCCTTAAAACAATCCCACACTATCCCAACCGATGCTGTATGTCTATTTATATTCAAAAATTCGACTATCCATTTCTTCATATGCTGAATGTATGCATCCTCCACGAGCAATGCCCTTTCGAATGTCCACTCAGAAGCCTTCCATACCGCTTTCATACCCTTCAAGGTGACAATAAGGGGATTATGATCCGAAAAGAGCCTTGGTATTCTTTCAATCTCTGCCCCATCAATGCGTTGGGTACTAATTAAAAAAGAATCCAATCTAACGCTTAACCTATGGGGCGCTGAATAGTATGTGTAACCATCTTGTCACGGGTTGAGAGTATCCCATACATCTAGTAATCCATTATTCCTAGCTAGGTTATAGACTGCTTTAAAAACTCTTTTCTTCCTCCCTTTGTATTTAACTGGAGGTCCTAGCCCCAACCCCAAGCCTCCTGCTCCATTAATGTTAAAATCGCCACCTATCAGTATAAAGGGTGCCCAAGTTGCCAACTCAATGTCAATTTCTTCAAAGATCTCCGGATCATCCCCTGTAGACCCATAAATAGACCCCAGAGTGACCCATGTTTCTCCAACCATACACTCTACTAGAGCCCATCTACCCCATACATCCTCCCATTTTTTTCTAGTGCATATATTTCTTTGTTTTGCCATCACAGCGACACCCCTATTCCTAGTGCCCTGCCTAGAGTGTGCTATAACCGTCAGTCCTAACTGATCTAAGAGCCTAATTTCAGATACCTGTATATGGGTTTCTTGCAATATTAAAAAATCCAATCTTAGGTTTTTGATCAAGGCTGCTGCCTTCTGCCTTTTTACCCTGTCATTAAGGCCACATACATTCCATGTCATAATGCGAGTACTCATCCTGGGTTTTTAACAAATATAGCCATAGATTTAATCATTTTAAAAAAAAAGAACTTAACACATTTTGTTGCCACGGCTTTATACATCACAAATATTTCTTCCATTTTATTAGTCTTCTTATTCCATAGTGTCTCTTGTATACTATATTTCCAAATTCCTCTGTGTTCCTTGCCCCCCCTGTGCCCCCCACCCTTGACCCCCCACCCCACCCCAACTAACCCACCCCCCCTACAGGCAAATAGGTCCAAAGGACCTATGTGTGACAGCTGTGTCTGCTTGGATCCCGCGCCCCCCGCCCCCCCCCGCACCGGTTGTCTACTGTCCATTGGCAGAAAAAGATGTGCAACTTATTAATATCTTTCTACAAATTATGTACAACAGAATACTAAACTGCTCCGTTTCTGCTTCTGCTTCCCAAGGCTATACCCTAAATCCTGCTATCTTTTGCCAGTAAATCTACCACCAGTTCGCTATCGGCGTGTGCTTGAGATTGTGAATGAGTCTGTGAATTCTTTTCTTTGAGCCATGCCAAAAATTCAGCTGCCCTGATTTCCGAGTGGAAAATTTTGAATTGGCCATCTCTTACCACCTTCAATCTGCTAGGGAACATTAGGTATGCCTCACAGCCAATTCTCTGAAACGGAGTTATTAGTTCCCGCAATCTCCACCTACGCTCTACCGTTGTGTGGCAGAAGTCTGGTCTAGCGAAAAATTCTACCTCCTGATATCTGCATTTTGTCTGTGGCCTTGCTTTCGCCATTATCTCTTCTCTCAGCAAATAATTGCCCACGTATATTAGGATTGCTCTAGGTTTACTTGAGCCAGCCCCCTTCCTCTGTATAAATGGGAATCTGTGAGCACGTTGGATTTCTGACTCCCAATCCCAGCCTTTTATATCTGGAAGTGCCCCCTTAAGGAGTTCTATTGTGTAGGCTCTAACGTCTTTTCCTTCTCTTCCTTCCGGAATACCTAGGAGTCTGACATTATTCCTCCTCTGCCTGTTCTCGAAATCTTCAAGCTTCCAAAACACATCACTATTAGTTTTTTCTTGATCTTGTCTAAATTCCTTCCAGCCTTTCATTTCGTCTTCCAGATTCCCAGTTCTTTCTTCAACTTCCGTAAGTCTCCCTGCCAATTCTGTGCATGCCTTGCTTACTTCCCGAAGGGAACTTTGTATTTTTTTACTTTCCTGCCTGGCTCTCTGACTCTCTACCCTCGCCTCAGTTTGGATTTGTTTAAGCATTGAGAAAATCATTTCAAGCCCCTTAGGTGAGTCTTGGCCTCGAGAATGTGACTGATTATGAGTCTGGGTCTGGGTCTGGGTCTGGGTTTCAGATTGCCCTTGCCTAATCCCCTCCTCATTCATCCGTGAAGAGCCCATAATTTCATCTAGATCACCAGTACCCTCTTTATACATCTGAGATGTGGCTGCGTAATCCCAGTCTAGCCTTTTTGCAACGTTAATAACAGCTGGGCTTATAGACCCTTTTGCTCTTCTCCTTTTTTTAGTCAGGACTTTTGATTTACGTTTTAAAGCTATATCTTGAATAGAGAGCTCTCCCGAGCCTGATGTGGAGGTAGACCCTGTTTCTAGCCCTGACAATGTCTGATCGCTCCCCAAGTCTACAGTAGAGGGGTCCGACTCGCCTCCCCCAACCGCCCCCACCTCCTCTCCTTCCTCTTCACCCTCATTAACAGAAAAAAAGCATTCATCACTAGGGGAGCCAGTTATGGTTATCAATGCCTTAGGGTCGCTGCTAATCATATCCTTCACGTTATTATCACCAATATCGCCATTGCCGTCGCCATCACCGTTACCACCTCCTTTTCCAGCCCCCCCTACGCCCGATTGGTTTGCTGTTACGGGTAAGTTGCAAACAGACAAATTATGGATATTGAGGCTGCTTTCCCCCTCCCTTATCGCCTCAGTTAATGCCTCTGTTAGAGTCAGTATATTGTCTGCATCCACTCTAGGAGGTAAAGTGTTCTCCTCAGCATGATATATGGCACTGTTATCTTTCGCACTGCCAGTGACCTTGTCAGTAACAGTGACCACAACGCCCTCTTTTGCACATCCTCTTGTGCCCTTCTCCGAAGAATTCTCTTCCCTCTCCTGAAGTAGACCTCCTTGTGATGGTTCAATGTTTTTACATGCCTTTTTATTCAAAATATTCACGTTGTCAGTCTCTATTAAAGCACAGGGTACCAGCAGGCTGCTATCTACCCCTTTCATGAAAGTGCAGTGGTCAGGGTCGGGGTCAGGTTCAGGATCAGGGTCACATTCATGTTCTAGACTCCCAAATTGTACCCCTTCTGGTTGAGCTATGGCTACATTGGTATCAGACGCCACAGAGCTGGTAACAGTAACAGGAAAAAAGGCCTCTGACACTAACGGCTGCCTCAAGTTCCCTTGTTCTGTTGATTTTCCCTTATTCCCTTTATTCATCACAGTCACCTTACTTTTTTCTTTTTTCTTTGGTTTCTCCCCCATGAAGCTGCCAGCCTCCTTACTTCTTGCGATACTCCTTCCTTGCTCGGCAGCACCGATCTCCTCCTGGGTCCGTGTCAGTTTTTTTGCGCGAAGGTTAGCAGCCGGCGCGTCGGACTCACTCCATGCTGCTTTCCAACACACAATTTACTGGCTTTGTCAGCGAGGTGCGATGTTTTAGGGTAATTGCACCTGCTAGCTGCCTGAACTTTAATAAGGTTGTGGTTATATGTTGTTTCCAGCTCATGTTTTCTTGTAGAGTGATGCCTAGGTAAGAAAAGGAGTCCACTCTTTCTAGGGGTGTACCTTTGTATTTTATTACACCTTTGAAGGTGGACTGCTGGTTGAGGCACATGAATTTTGTTTTGGTGGTGTTCAATTCAAGACCCCTCTCATCACAAAATACACCAAAGGCATCAACCACTTTTTGGAGCCCACTGGGGGTGCGGGAAAGTAAGAGTGTATCGTCCGCAAACATGAGGACTGGTACACGAGAGCCAGCAATTACTGGGGCGTCACTTGCAATCTTCTCTAGGTGTTCAACAATGCCATTTATATAGATGGAAAAGAGAGTTGGCGCTAGGACACACCCTTGTCTCACCCCACGTTCTACCGGAAAGGGATCAGTTACTTCTCCCTGTTTGCCCCACCTTATCCTTGCAAAATTATTTTCGTGTAGGCGAACAAGGAGTGTAAGCAATTCCTGACTTAAGCCTACGTCCGCCAAGGTCTGCCAGAGTTTCTCTCTGGGGACCAAGTCGAAGGCGGCTTTTAGGTCCACAAAGACTGCATACAATGTCCCCTTCTTTAAAGTAACGTTTCTCCAGTAGATGGTTAAGAAGTGGAGGACTTGGTCAAACCTACTAGTTGAGGGACGAAACCCAGCTTGATAAGGTGACAAAATATTTTTTTCGTCGATCCATTGCTGCAGTTTGTTTTGGACTAATCGGCCCATTAGTTTTTGTGCTGTATCGATCAAACTAATGGGTCTATAGTTTTTAGCCAGGGATCGATCACCTTTCTTATATATGGGAATGATTTCAGCTCCCTTCCATGAGGCAGGCACTTTCCCTCCCATAGCCACCGCATTAGCCAGCATTGTAAAATAACTACACCAGGACTTCCGATCCGATAGAAAGATATCAGCCGGAAATCCATCCATGCCTGGAGCTTTACCCCCTGCTACACAATCCAATACAGTACTCACATCCCTTTCCACAAATATAGGTGATTTGTAGTAAACTTGTGGAGGAGGACAATCATTGTTAAGCATGGGATTACGGGCATACTGTGGCTGGAAGTATTCTACCCAATTGTTTTTCGGGACATAGTTAGTAGGCTGGAGTGCTATGCCACCCTTTGCCCATTTTACTGTGGCCCAGAAGCGCTTTGAGTCCTTGGAGGCACACGCCTCTTTGAGTTCTCGCCAACAATCCTTGTCCCAACGCTTCTTTGCTATTTTTTGCGCCTGTCTATACTGGTTTCTCGCCAGCCTTACTGTTTCTGCACTTCCTGATCTTAGTTCCCTGCTAAGATTATCTCGAGCTACCCTGCAGCTCTTGTCATACCACCCTCTAATCTCTGGGACCATTTTCTTTTTATTTGAGGCTACTGTTTTAACAAAAAAACTTTGAATTTTGGAAAACAGTTTCTCATGAGCAGCCATCATGTAGTCTATGAAGTCAGTCATCCCATAATGGGACTTGATCTTAGAGACTTCGTCCACCACTATTTCCTTTAAAATCTCTATTTTGGCAGTGTCTTCTAGGAGCATACTCCACTTCAAATGGCGAAGGTTATTTGAGCATACAAGGTCTTGCGTAACCATTTGATCCCCTCTTGGCTGGTCGGGTATTTCATGGTAGGGATGGAGTGTCAGGCACAAAGGATTGTGATCACTTTCTATTTTGTCCTTCACTTCCATGTCTACCAATTTATCCCAGGCCCTTACATCCAGAAGTATGTAATCTATTCTGCTGGCCGATCGGCCATTGTCAAAAGTATTTTTCCCCATTGAATCTGACAGGGCCCGACCATTTACTGCTCTAAGCCCTCTGGAAAGACAAAAACTTTTCAATTGAATAGCTACTGTGCTCCATTTTCTGATTACTGGGATGTCTAGTTGAGGAATTCCCCACTTAGTATCCTCATCTTTGGCCAGGATCCTATCTTCTTCGCCCAAAGGTTCAAAGGTAGTGTTAAAATCCCCGCCTATTATTATATGAGGTGGCACTGGTAGCATTTCAATATGATACTCAAGGGTCGTTAAGGTCTCAGATGGTTTACCCATTGCAACTCCCCTGGAATAAAGATTAAACAGGGATAGTTGTTGGCCATTTTGCCAGCTAATGTCGAGTGCTAGAATATCATTAGAGGGTATAGACCTTTGCTTAACCGAGCAATTCAAAGTTTGCCTTACCCAAGTTAGCAGGCCCCCAGAGGGACGACCCACTCGATTTCTTGTAGCTGGGACGTAAAAGTTCAAATACCCTTGCCGGAAGATTGGTGTGAGCGACCACGTTTCTTGCAGCATGATAATATCGTACTGGTCGATAAAGTCGACCCAGTCTGGGATATTTAACTTGTTTGTGATACCAGCTATATTCCAAGAGATAATGGATAATGGCGGTGTGGCCATTTGGTGGGGTGTCTGTTTGATATCAGGGATATTTATTGTTTCTACACGATCTATATCTCGGGCCAAGGCTCCACACAATGTTGGTAACTTCTCAATTACCTCTAATGCTCTTTTTGGTTCCATCGGAACTCTATTTACTTCCTCTGGAACGGGAGTGAAGGATACATTAGAGGCCAGGGGCAATTTATCTGATGGAAGCTCGTCTGTAGTGGGAGTCTTAACATATCCTTGGTCAGGCTGGATTTCAGGAGGGCTAAGGGTGGCACATACGAGTCAATCACACTCGTTTAGATCAGTCAACGCAGAACAGTGGTTATCCAAGTTTAGCCCCCACTCGCATACTGGGTTAGTCCTGGTCCTTCTATTTCCCACAACTGTCCACTTTGTTCTCAGTATGCTAGGTTTAGCTACTAGACCTATTCTGCTATAGAAGAAATCCAGTGTCAGTGGTACTATTTCTGCTGTTCTATGTTGTGGAGGGAAGATGTTCCGTAGGACATCAGGCAATACTTCAGGGCCCTTGAAATTCAAAACCACACAATCCCCTTGGAATTTCTTTGCCTTGGTGCCTATCCACTTAACCCTTCTTGCTGTAAGTAGATCATCAGATAGTTTTTCCTTACCCCAGGGAGATATATGCATGTTGTTACTAAGCCACTGGAGAGCCTTATTTCTTAAGGAATCTGAAGACTCGCTCTGTCCTGTCTTCAACAGTGGTGTGTTTGCAAGTACTAGAATCAAGGGGGAGGCTTCGACAATTAGTTCAACAGGGCCGGTTTCTAAGTTGGAAATCTCAGAGGTAGTGTTGCCTACTGCTTGTACTGGATCTAAGATTAAAGCTGTATCAAGTGTGTCACCGTGCCTAGAGCTGACTTGTTGGATTTGCTCAGATGGAACTTGTGGGCCTGCATTCATGTTCCCCCCGAGAGTTTTCCCTGCAGCCTCTATGTGTTCAAATTTAGTTGTAATTAAATTTGATATTTCCCCCACCCCCTCATTGGTTTTCCTTAGGATGGTCTCTAGCTTATTAACTTTGTTAGCTAGTTGGTCTACTTTCGATATGAGGGATTTCATTAACCCTGATAGTTTGGACTCTAATATGTCCATGAGCTTATTTAAAAGGGTATCCTCCCCATCTACGCTTTCGTACTCTTCCTCCCTTATCCCTTCTTCCACCCTTTTCTTTGTTCTTCTAGGTGGAGTTACAGGTTTATTCTTACAAGAGCGTAAGCCACCTCTTCTAGGTGGTGCCTTGGTAATCCCTTTTTTAGCTCTTAGTGCAGGGACGGGAGTGGGAGGGGTATTGCTCTCTGGGTCTAACTCCACAGTTGCATCAGATTTATTTGGCTCTTCTAAGATGATTAGATCTACAAGAGGATCAGGTTGTTGAACAATGGAAGCCATGGATACATTTATTGTGGAGTAATCATTAGGGTCCTTAATCGGGTCGGCGGTAATAATATCATCACTGGCAGACTGGGATACCCCTGAGTGATTAATTTGGGCACAAGGTGGCGAATCCATGACATTCTGTATTGGGCCCTAACTGCCCAGCTACACATCTGTCTGGCTGGAGAAGTTGGGTATGTCTGCTTGTGCTGTGTGCCATTCTCAGTCAGTACCTGCAAAATATCAATTGACCCTGCTGCGTGATGAAAAGGACTACCTGTAAGGCATGGTTGAACTTATGTTGCTTGAATATCTGTGACATGAAACTTCCCAGCTCTTTTCTTCCTCATAAGCAGCTGATGTCCATCATCAGACCCCTGATATTTTGGGGTCCCTTTATCTTAAGGCCATTGTTAGACCTGGCATCTTTGGCGTGGTTTCCCCTGACTTTTTGCCACTACCTCCTGTATTTTTGACACTCTGCTGGATTTCGTTTTTGCTGGTTTAGATGCTTTGGGCACTTTGCCACTGCTGAACAGGGTCAAAGTGCAAATGCTCCCTGAGTAAATTGTTATTGTAATTGGTTATCCATGATTGGCATATTTGTAATACCAAGAAGTCCCTAGTAAAGTGCACTGAGTGTGCCAGGGCTGGTGATTCAAAAGCTACTAGTGGGCCTGCAGCACTGATTGTGCCACCCACATGAGTAGCCCTAAAATGGTGTCTCAGGCCTGCCACCGCAGTGCCTGTGTGCAGTCTGTGAACTGCCATGTCAACGTGGCCAGTGTCCACACTGACCAGGCCTAACCTTCCATTTCTGTATGCATTGGACACCCCTATGGAAGGCCCAAGGTACCCCCCTGGGCAAGGTGCAGTGTATGTGAGAGGTAGAGCATGTACTAGTGTGGGTGACATACTCTGGTAGTGAATTACAGCCATTTTCGTTTTTTACTATTGTAAGGCTATCTTGCCCTTAGGCTATAATGGGGAATGCAGTGTACAGTGTTTACTGCATATCTTCCCATAGGAGCAAGATAGGGCAGAAAAGTCTTGTATCCCTGAACTCAGAATTTAATAACACATCTTTTAGGAAAGGTGGTTTTTAATACCTGTGTTTCAGAACAGCACTTTTAGAAAGTGGCTGTTCTCTTGTCTGACCTTTCTGTGTGCCTTGGCATGTTTGTGAATTGACTGTCTGGTTTGTGAGTGACAGGGGCTGGGTGGCTCCCAGAGGTTGAGTGGGCAGTCCCTCGGCTGAATAGCTCCATCTGCATCTAGAGTGGTGGGCGGGGACAGCACCTGGGCCTGAATAGGGCTGTGCCTACCTTCCACAATGCTGGCTCCACCTCCTGCTAGGTGGCTGACGACCATACCCCTCTCTCTGAAAGTAAAGGAGAAGCTAGGAAAACAAAGTGCTCAAGGAACACCCAGAACTGGTTCAGACCGGGCTCAGAGCCCTCCTGCACAAAGGTAACAAAGACATTTTGGGGTATAAATACAGGACCCCAGACTACAGAAAATTAGATCATCCTGGAACCTCTGCCAAGGAGAAAGCTTTAAGGCTGAAGAGGAAGGACTGTCCTGCTGTGTACTTTTGGGTTGACCTGCAGTTGCTTTGCAGCCAACGAGAGGGTAAGGACTTTGCTTTGTGCTGTGTCCCCTTGCTTGAAGAGATCTCCAAGGGCATGAGTAGAGCTGGCTCCCTGTTAAGACGTCCCAGGAACAAAAGGAGTTCACCTCCAGCTTCCCCCCTGAACTCTACTGAGAGAGTTCTGTCCTTCCTAGAGTGCTTGGTCCAGTTGTTGTGCCTATGGAAGTTGTACCTGTTATTTGGGAAGCTGGACAAGGAGAAACTAAGACAATCTGCAAATTTTCATGCATCGCCCGCTTGTGGAGCGTATCCCCGACAGCGCGAGGAAATTCCCGCCGCCGCGAAGATCAAGATCGTCACTGCACCTGTTGCAGCTGCAAGAACTGACACATCCTTTGCTTGCTTCGCTCTGGTGTGGGAAGATTACCATTGCTGCGAGTATCGTCGCAGACCCTGTCATCACTGGGTGAAATCACCGCACCCCTTGCTTGCGGACCTCTTCAAGTCGCTGCGAGTATCGTCGCAGAGCCATCGCATCGAGGGGCCGCGAGAGGAGAAGATCAACGCTGCGCTGCGCATCACTGCCGCACCTGAGATCATCGCAGTCCCGAAGATGGTCGCATCGTACCTTTGCAAGATGCTTCCTACGAAACCTCCACACTGTAATCAATACAAGGTATCATCTCCCTCCCCATACAGATCGGATTTGTCGTAACACACCCGCTGCGTCCAGCGAGACTGTCGCATTGCCTTCCCAGGGTCTCAGGAGTGACGCATCGCTTGTTTTTCAACGCTGCAGCTTTCACTTGGAACTTTTGTCGCATCTAAAGGTACTTTTGGGTAAACGTGACGCAACTGTGGATTAATTTAACGCAAACCCTAGATCTTTTTTAAAATCATATTCTTGAACTGTGTATGTTGGATTTTGTGTCATTTTGGTCTTGTGTAGTTTAATAAAGATAGTTTATTTTTCTAAACTGATGTGGAGTCTATTTGTGGTGTTTTCACTGTGTTACTGTGAGTGTTGGTACAAATATTTTACACATTGCCTTTGATAAGCCTGTCTGCTCGTGGCAAGCTACCAAGGGGATGAGCAGGGGTTATCTAAAGAGTGTATCCCCCTTACCCTGACTAGAAGCAAGGGTCCCTATTTGGACATTGGTACCTGCCTCTGCCAACTAGAGACCCCCATATCTAACAGCCATTCTGCCAGGCTCCCTTAGAGGGTTCGGACTTGCATTCTGTTGCTGCCAGTAAGGGAGGCTATGCTTACTGCACGCTATCTTTTTGTGTCATTGGGTTGGTCATAGTTCCCATGCCTTATCGACTACAAGGACAGAGTGTGCTGAACATAATTTCCAGTGAGAAGGCCTCCAACTTCTGAACCTGGCTGATATACTTGTTGTTCACTCCTCCCATCCATTTGGCAATTATGATTCACACAAAATGCAGACCGTTGACCAACAGGAGGAAAATGGATAGACATGCAAAGAAATCTTTACCACACGAAGAGCTGACCATGGGTCGTGAAGCGGGATCCTCAGAGAACAGCAGCCCTCTTAACTTCACCATAAAATGATCCTTAAGTCCATTGATGACACCCAATCTTCCTTGAAAGGGAAAATCAGTGATGTGGTGATGGATGTTATTCAGCTATGGTGAGATCTCTGTAATATCCACACAGAGGATAACCGCTGAGAGGGCAACCAGAACCATAGCTCACATCTTGGAACTGAAAGACACTAGGAGTTAAAAACAGTAGTTGGGGGCAGCTGGTGATGTGCTCTAAGATTGTGGGGGATGCCTAAAGCCATGGACAAATAAACGGCCTGCCGAAAGTGGGGATCCGGGAGAAGGCGGAAGAAATTGCCAGATTAGCAGTTCTGAGATGCCTGTTCATGCTCTTCTCTCCGAAGAACCCTCCTCATGCTTTATGATGAACCCTGCTCAAGTGCTATCACAGCCCATCATTGCCAAAATACTTAACTACAAAACCGAATATTCTTTCTAAAGCACTGCATCGCCTAGGCCAAATAATATATGGATCATCACAAGTCATTATTGTGTCACACTTTACGAAGCAGATACAGTGACCAGGGAACTCTGAGGAAGTAAAATAAGAAAAACTTGGACTACACATTTCTAGACCAGGCCAAGTAAAGGTTTTAGTCAGCTTGAAATCCTACTTTTTCAAAATTCCAAGAGGCATAATGCAGTTTGTTTTTTAATTCATTGTGTTGGTTCCCTAATGACCAGCCACTCATGTGGGTTAGCGGGGCACAGCCTATAGTAAGAAGAATCCTGACCAATAAGCATGACTAATCCAGAGGGGCCCACACCAGCTCCCCAGAAACACAGCAGACAGAATCTGACTTTAATATAAGTAGAACTACCACAGAAAATGAGGCCCCAATTGGGTATTTTTCTCAGAATTCTCAATAACATTATCCTTCAACACTTGGGTCTCTGAATGCTGTTGAAATTGATCTTTTGTATAATGGAGGCATTCCACAGAATCTGTCAATGTGATTAAATTACCTTTTGACTGGTGTTTCCTATATCTCTAATGTGTGCCTTAATGTCATTGCAATGTGCTTTCCATATGACCTTGCAGATGTATTCCTGAGATATAATTTCGCCATTGGGATTAGAGAGATTTACTGATGTTTAAATTGTCATTCTGGAATTGTTTCTGTTGCTTCATCCTCATAGGTTTGAGCGAAGGTGTTTGGGATGAGGCAAAGGATACTTCAGGTTTTTAAGTACAGGGTCGGGGAAAGTGGGGTTTACACATTTGGAGGTGCTTTATTTTCAGGGCTTTGCTTTACCGTTTATTGGTAGCTAAATAACACTCAGTAATATATACGACCGAAGATCCAACTGCAAGTGATGAGCAGAAACATATTGCAGTCAGAGAAATGACTTGCTCCATATACCTTTATTTTTTGTCTGTTTGCTCGCTGAATAAGCATTTGGCACACCATTTAGAGAAACTCCAATCTCTCAATAAACTTTTTCTATATAGTATATTTTTTCTAGATAATTTATGTTTACAATATCATTTGTGCCAGTTTGTTTTAGGCTGCAAACTTCCTCAGGTTATAATCTGTCCCTTCATCTGTATGTAAATGTTCAATTTGTACAAAAGAACACATAATGCAATTGTAACTGCTTGAATACCCTTGCGGCTATACTAATAACATTATTTGGAAAGAGTCAGAGTCACTTCCTTCCTGCTACCAATCAGTGGCGTAGCTAGGCACTATGCTGCCCTTGTCCGTCCCTGCATTTGCACACACGGTGGCGCTTGAGAAGGGGTGGGAGGTGTTATGTCGCCTCGCCTGACCCTAGTGCTGGGACAGGGCAGGCGGAGGCGGAAAAGGCGGAGTTAAGAGGGCGGGGGGAAAGACTCCAGTTCTGGCGTGATACTAGAAGAATAAAGAGGTCAACAATCAGAGCTCCCGTGTCCGTATTTCCTTGGGGGACCCGACACGATAGGAGGGAGCTGTCGGTGGTCGGGGTGCTGGCGACAAATTCTGAGATTGCCGCCCCCGCAGCAAACGCATGTAAGGGTGGTGGAGTCGTACCAAAACTTGTGCCGCCCAGGGCGTACACATCCCTTTTGCTACGCCACTGCTACCAATACTGCACGTATCTGTAGGAAACAGTAATAAAGTCCCATATTTTAGTTACTAATATATATTTTTATTTCTGGAATTTGTTCTTCCCTCAGTGTAGACTTCAGGCTTTCTATTGTTTTTTTGAGAGCCCATCCTTGTGAACGTTCTACTGTTTAAACAAATAAGATAACAAATGCAGCATTATAATTAGCTTAATACACACTAGAGCTGCTGACTTTGGAACTGGGGAACAAGCTTCGAATTCGGCAAAGGTATTAACCTCCCTTGCCCCCACAAAAATATGTAAGGTCTGGCTCTCAAGTAAAGCCCTCTAATGCAGAGCTGGACTGGCCTACCGGGCACTGGGCGTTTTGGCAGGCTGGTCTGTTCGCAGCGCTTAATAAACAATGCAAAAATAAAGGTTTTTTTTTAAAGTACGCACTAAGCGCTGTTTTTGCATTATTTGTTTGCTGCAAGTAGGAATGTGCTGGCAGGTCCTGAGCAAAAATAAATAAGTAAATAGAAGTAGAAAGTTGCACATCTTCAGATATGAAATAGGGCTAACGTGACCCAAAGGTATGAGGCATCAGAGCGCTTTACATGAACACCAGTTGCATTACACAAGGACACATTTGTTTTTGTTAGGCACGAAATAATTAGCAAAACGTCCTTATTCCAGAATGACTGACTACAATCAGAGTTCCCCACACGTTTATGTGTTTGTTATAACCTCTGACCCTAACCCCATTATGGCTTGTTCCCCTCATGAGGGGGTTACCCTTAGAAAACTTAGAAATCGAGCCAACAATTCTTATTAAATACCCTCCCTCATCCCAAAGTGGTTCATGTGTGCGGGAGACAAGTATCAGGTTGGAGAAAAAACCACATGCATCTACACCATGGCCCCGGTAGTTGAAATCGATGTCCCATCTCTCCACCAGGATATTCTACAGCCCACAGACCAGAGGCAGCTTAAAATAGCCTCATGGAATGTGGCTGGAATAAGGGGCAAATAATGTCTGCCCTATTTGCTTGAGCTCATTAACTCGCACAATATCTGCATTTTGCAAGCACCATGGAGCATGGCCCCCATCCACATTCCAGCATTTGTGACACTCCACAATTGGCAGTTCCATCTAAACAAGGCCGCCCTTCAGGAAGGTTGCTAACCCTGATTAGTATTGCACTAACCTGCGACACCAAGGAGCTTTCCACCGACTACCCAGACATCCTTGGGTTTAGGCTAAGGAGTAACACAGGCAAGGGTTTAAACATTTACAATGTTTATGTAGGGAGTTCTAGAGGGGGGCTGATCTCCGACTATACCTGTCTTAAATGAGACGTTGGACGCAATGCAAGCTGTTTACCCCTTAATTGTGGGTGACACCTTTAATGTAACATCTGATCCCCTTGGTAGGGAAGACATCCAAGAGGCCAACGAGGAAGACAAATTGTGGTCAGTCTGGTCCCTGGAGCTTCCACCAATACAGAAATGGTCCCAAGCAGCCCTCAGCTGAATGCTTTCACTTTAGAATATAGGCTGCAGGCCACAAAAGGAGGAGGGTCGACCTACATTGGCCCAAATGGTGCCCTGCTAAGTTTTCCAACCTATTGGCTCGAAACTTTATTGTTCAATTATAGGAAGGATTAGCCAAGGCATACTAATTGTTTACAAAGGAGTGCAGGTCCGTAAGGAGATGCCTGCCTAAAGCCATAAGACATAAGGATATGCCCCTGATGCGTGATACAAGGAGGCAATATAAATTGTCTTAAACAAAGGCAAAGAGAGTTTGGGGCGAGAAGCGGTGGGAAGAACTTGAGGAGGCTTGTTCCCAACCGGATGTAAGGACATTCTGGGCACTTTTTGGAAAAGGCAATCTTGAAAACTCACCCCCTCTTGATAACAATATACCACCGAATGCATGCAAAGAGCACTTCGGCGCCTTGTACATGACTTTCCATAGCCATGACAAGTGGCTAATCCCCTTCGACTCAATCCACACAAGTCCTTTCTTTACCAAGGAGGACATTTTGACCTCTATAGAGGCAATTGCACCTGCCAAAGCACCTGGACCGGATTGCATCCCAGGAGGTCTCTTTAGCATCGACAGGGACAATTGGGCCACCTATATATTGTCACTTTCCAATGATATTGCTAGGGGGGAGTATCCCAGAACCCTGGAAGGGGGCTGAAGTTATCCCATCTTTAAAATGGGCGAAAGCAGTAATCCTTCCAACTACCCGCCCATCAGCCTGATTGATTGTGTCCAAAATGTTTTCTGTTGCTCGCTTTTAGCGAGGGTAAGGGTTGGATGGACGAGAATCATATTCTTTCACCCCTTCAAGCAAGGTTTCCCCAGAAAACGGGACCAATAGATCAGGGTTTTCTCCTCCTCCTTCTCTATGGGAAGGTGGTATTGCTGGGCAAGGGGAGTTTATATATAGCGTTTATCGATCTGAAGTCAGTATTCTACCTTGTGCCCAAAGAAAAGCTCTGGCGGGTGCTTAAGGAGATGGGTAGGCCCCTGGAAATCCTGGCATTGTTAATAAGATTACATTAAGAGAACTTTGCCTAGGTAAGATGGGGCAGCCAGGGCCAACTTACTGATCCCATTAAAATCCAAGTCAAATTCTTATCTGCCATCCCTCTTTAGCGAATCAGAAAATCACCACTCTCCCATTCACAGACAATACCCTTCTCATTTCCAAAACACCTATGGGCCTGCAAAAATTACTAAATCAATTTAAGTTCTTTTGCAATGAGATGGGCCTCAAAATAAACACCACAAAACCAAAACTGATGATGCTGGACCCCCATACATCCTTAAACTGGAGCTTGACCCTAGATAACATCCCCTTAGAGAGAGTAAGCTGCTTTGACTACCTGGGAGTTAAATTGTCAGAAGGTATGGCCTGGAAACAACATCTCAATAAGGCCAACCTCAAGTTTTCACAGATAACTGGGGATGTAAGAAAGGAACATTGTCTCTTCCATTCAAAACCAATTGCACCAGCCCTGAAGTTATACAAATGCAAGGCTGTGAGTAGTGCCCTATACATGGCTGAGCTCTGGGGCATGGGAACATTAATAAATCTCACAACATCTGAGAACAAGTTCCTTAGAAACCTGGTGTACCTTCCGCAAAGCACTCCACTTTGCCCACTAAAGCTCGATATGGGCATTAAACCAATCAATGATCTAGCGAAGCTTCGCCCCCTCCTATTTTGGCAGAGGCTCATCACCACCCCAGAAGGGACATCAAATGCAGGAGCTTTCAATGAGGTTTGTGCCCTAGACTCCATGAACAAAATAGGCTGGATTAACCCTTTCCATGCGGCCGCGATTCCCCTGGTGGGCTGTAAACAGCACGAACAGGGGCGGGCCGTGACGAACCCCAGCTGTCATCAGCACACGAGCACCGTAGTGCATGACGGCTGGGGTTCGTCATCAGCATGGAAGGGGTTAAGCAAATTAGAAACCATGGGCTCCAATAGGATGTCGGGCGGATCGCCACCGCCATGGTGGCAGTGGCGATCTGCCGACAGAAATGACCGCCCGCCACCCTTTCCCCCCCCCCTGGCGGGGGGGACCGCAACAGAGGGAAACACCGCCCGCCACTTTTCCGCCCCGGTCACATTGCGGCCGGGGCGGAAAATGATTAATATGGTGGCGGTGTCTATGAGACACCGCCAGCCATATTACAATGGCAAGTGTGCAATGCCTTTCCGTGGTGGCAATGCCGCCACGGAAAGGCAGGCAGTGTTCACTCTGGGGGCCCCCTGTGGGCCTCCGGAGTGAAGGCCAAAGGGGGGTGGCACACGGACATTTGCATAATCAAAGCGGCAGGCACCGCACGGTGCCTGACGCTTTGATTACATAAATGCGGCTAAGCATTTTTAGTATTGCGGCGGGTGGAGAAGAGAGCTCCGCCCACCACAATACTATAAATACAGGATGTGCCCGCCACTGTGGCGGGCACATCCTGATGGTGCGTGCGGGACCCCCGCCCTTAGGGCGGGCGGTTCTGATTTCCGATAGGAGCCCGCCATCCTAATGGGGCCCCTTATCTCTAGTATTGGGCTACTAGGGCACAGCATCAATTCCCCATCAACTCATACCAAAAAAAATATTAAATAATATTGGGAATGGGTTGAGTAGAATGCTTGTAACAATAACAAACAGGGCAGAGTTCCTACTCAAACTCATACGTCCTCATATCTCAGGGCCCTCTATTGGCTACCAGTGAAAGAGGATCACATTCACGATACTGGTTTTCGTACATAAAGCCCTACATGGTAATGGTGCCATCTACATCAGGATGAGGATGTTGCACAACACCCCTTCTAGGAATCTGCAATCGTCTTATAGCCATATGGCTACCATTCCCAAGGTCCGCAGGGTTAAAACAGGAGGTAGATCTTTTGTGTACTTGAATGCCCAAGCCTAGAATCAACTCCCACTGGCACTTCGAGTCACAGTGGAATCGTCCTCTTCCAGGAAGCAATACCTGTCTATTCTGCAACTAAATTGTTCCTAGCTGTTAAGTGTGGAGATGCCCTGCTAGAGCTGGCACACTCAACGGAGTAGCTACGCGTTCTACAAATGCTGTTTCAATTCAATTCAAGTGACCTGCTAAGTGGCATATGAGATCATACTAACAGGATATGCATTTTTAAAAACAATTATATGCTATCTGAGACCTGTTCACCCAGAAATGGAAATGAACCCAGTATTCTTACTCGAGCTTACTCAGTTTTGCGCACAAAACAGCTACTTTAGGTGGTCAGACAGATTTTACATGCAGCTCAACGGAACATCGATGGGCTTTACTGGGGCTCCAGTATATGCCAATACCTACATGGCGAAATTCGAGGAAGAGCATATTTTTGCACACAAAGATTGGACTGATAATCTTGAATTCTTTTGTCGCTTCATTGATGACATTTTTTTAATATGGTCCGGGACAGAAGCACTATTGGACCAGAACATACTGACACTGAATTTAAGGAATCCACGGATTCAAGTTACGTACACAACAAGCAGATCTAAGATTGCATATTTGGATGTGAATGTAGAGCTAGAGGGAGAATGTATCAACACCTCACTCCATCGGAAACCCACTGATAAAAATAGCATGTTACATTTTCAAAGTTTCCACCCCCAGAATCTGCTAAAAAACCTACCATATTCACAATTCTTAAGGATAAGGAGAATAGTGACTGAACAGAATGCATGCATTGAATACATCAATGAATATAAGGAAAACTACAAAAAAGAGGTTATCCCACAGAATTACTAGAGACAGCACAAACCAAGGCACTTTAAAAGAATCGTATATCTCTGCTATCTAAACCACAAAAGAAGGCACAGAGACGTAATGTGCTTGTCTCTAAATTTTCAACCAATTCGCAAAAGATTAAAAACATTATTCACCAAAGATGGGAACTCTTACAACAGGAAAATGATTTCCATAACAGCTTCACGGATAAACCTCTATTCGCTTACACTCGTTCCAAGAACTTGAAGGAATTGTTGAAGCAAACAGAGATTCCTAGAAAGAAAGAATACAAAGGGATGAGAAGATGCGCAAATTGTGTGCATTGTAATAATGCAATTGTTGGTAATGAAATTACCCACCCACAGTCAGGAAGAACTATCAAATTAAAATTTGAAGGAGACTGTAACAACAGCCAAGTCATATATACTATCAAATGTCCATGTGGGCTTTTATATGTAGGTAAGACTGAGCGAAAGCTTAAAATCTGCATATCAGAACACAAAAGCAGAATACGTAATAAATCCATGACATCACCTTTAGCTACACACTGGCAAGACAAAAAGCATTCCATAGCTCAACTGAGATTTACAATTCTTGAAATTGTGTCATTAAAAGAAGGTACTGATACAAATAAAAAATTACTGCAGAGAGAATCATTTTGGATCAAAATGCTTGGTACTCTGACCCCCGGGGGTCTTAATGACCGAATTGAATTGAGTAGTTTTCTGTAATAAAGCTTTCCAATGATTTTGTAATCATGGCTGTCCGTTTTTCAAAAATGGTAATATACTTGTGATTCATCATCAATGTTCCTTTTTTCATGCATTAGCCTGTTTTCCTCTTATCACACTCTTTTTACTTTATATCCTTTTGTTTTTTCCTTAAGGTGTCTAGTGTAGTATATTTATGGATTAAGCTTCATTTAGGTAAAAAGTTATGATATTTCCGCTTTGTGAATGTGGAGCGGTTCGGAGATATATATCGGTAAAACTTTATTGACACATTTACAGGCTGAACATTGAGCACTGTCTCCGGATCCTTATTGCTTTAGTTGTTCGCATTAACCTATCATGGAACACGTCGGTTAACAACGGTAGTTCATTCGTTCTTGGTTCAGCGCGGTTATAGGCATTTCTTGTATTTACTTTTGACGTAGCTGGGCTGAGACAGTGAAAGCTCCGTTGATTGGTTGATATCCCAGGCGATTCTCCAATAGAATGAGCCGTGAGTATAGTTATACCAGGAAACGCTTTATTCAACACTCGCGGGTGATTCTAGATGATGGAGGAATACCGAGCGATAGTGGTTATGAGCAGCATATTTTGACACACGGTAAGAGCCGAGGTAGCAGGGTGAAACTTACATTCTGTTGGTTTCCGCGTGTAGACTTTGAGTGACTAGGTTGTTTTTTGTGTGATAGGAATTTGAAGACGAAGTGCTTTCGAGTGGTATTGGATTAACGCGTAACACAGACTTTACAGACCAGCAGGTATGCACCTGTGCTCGAACGTTTAGCGCTGTACAATGACAGGTTTTGATTAACACTGGTTACTTCAACATTTATATTGTTCCTTACAGGAGACGGTTTAAGTTTATAGCAGCTCATGATAGCCATAGGGAGTGGCCCTCGTGTTTTTGTGTGAGTGGTTTTCATTTTGAATTTAGTTCTCTTCACACTACTTCACATCTTGGGTGCTAATTTCAGGTGGAGGAGTTAATGCAGCCAATTGAAAGTTTGTTACCATTGAATTTGTACAACTTATTTATGCGCCTGTACATTATTTTATTTTTCAGTGTTGCCCCTGACGAAGGGACCCTACTATAGTCCCGAAATGCATTGGGCGAATAACAACATACGAAAAAAGAGTTTAATGTTTTCTTTAATGTAAAACTTGAATTGTATTGCTTTTGGATTTGTGATGAAATTATGCTTATACAAATTATAACACAATGTTCCTAAGGCGATTCATTGAGTGTTAACATGAATAAATAACATGTATAGAAAGTAAAAAAGTGTTTGATCGATAGATATCATTCAATGTTGTGCGCAGCTAAGTCTGAGTTAACAGTGTGTTGACCAGCCACATTTTCATGCTTACACTTAGGGTATTTGGGTATACTCTATTAGTTGCAGCACACAGATCAACAGAACTGATCATAACTCATTTAATTTTGATAAATAGGTGTGCTCAGAACACAACAGTTTTGATCTGAGACCTGTTCAGCAGGCCTCAGTTGCAAGAAGAGATTCAGTTCTGGAGACTCAAAAAGCGAGATGCCTGTGGCATATCATGAGCTGGTGTGATTTCTAATTTGAAGCCTCAACATAAGACATAGATGAAGATTCTAACCGGGCCCACTGGGAGTCTCTCACACTTGGCAGAAAGGTTTGTGAAGCTCATCTATGGGGACTAATAAGGTGGTGTACCATCATGATATCCAAACGGAAAGTTTTATACATATGTTGAACTCATCCACTAGCGGGACCGCAAAGGATTTAGAAGGATGAACAGTGAGTGTGTTTCAATCAGCCCCAGACACAGCTTCCTCACAGTCACCTAATGTGCAAAAAAACTTTTTGCAATACTTTACCATTAATATTATTTAGGCTCCACCCTTTGACTAACAAAGGGTATGAGCTGGGCTACCTGATCCTCATTCAGTTGTACCATCAGCATTCCAATTCCATGGTCAATTGATTCTATATGATCAATGAGCTCCTTACTGTATTAATACCCTCGAGTCAATTGAACTGCCCATTAGGCTTTCTTCAGAATGTCAATGGCATTCAGCCATCCATGAGTCCAATACTCTTCCACAAATGGTCTGCAATACACAGTGAGGTCATGGAAGGTTCTCAACCCAGGTATTAGTTATAGGAGGCTCACAATTCACAATGGACTAGTTCTTGCCCTGGAGAAGATGCACGGTCAACGTGGGGGGCAGGCTAAATGATAGAGCTATATCCTTACTGACACTTAGTGGCTTTAAGAGTCAAAGTAGCTTTCATCAGCACCTACAGCACTCTCTGGTGGTGACACAAATGATCTTTCAAGTTTGAACCAAAGATAGCATTGAACTCAGTAGCCATCACTGATGTTGTCTAATCAAAACAGTCTTGATTTGTAAGCCTCCAGAATGTTGTATGGACATCCTTTTAACCCAAAGGAATTTGCTCTAAACTGAGTCACCCTATGACTTCAAGAATACAGATCTTTACTTTGCACCTATTATCAGGGCCATCTAACAAGATTATGACCTCAAATCAAAATTGGCAGTACACCAATACCATCAACGTTTTAAAAGGCAATCAACAGAATTTAGTCCACAAAAATCCATGCAGAATCTCAGTTCTGGGGTACCCTATGAGAGGTTAACCTTTTGACTACTGAAAGGCTCAATAACCTCCATGTCCCACTATTTGCTGCTTGGCCCTTAATGCTATCTCCTAATATTTATATACTTACAACTTGCTTTTTACAAGCATGCTATCACCAACATCAATGGCATGGGCATACAATCTAGTAAGTTCAATTTTCAAGGTACAGAAAACGACATGAGCATTTGCAACAGCCTCTTTGCTGTAGATCTGCCTTACTGTGAGTGAAATTCAGTTCCTCCACTGAATCATCTTTCTGTCTTCCATTTACTGTATCAGGGATTTACTGAGTAGCTTACAAGTGTCTTCTTCATCAACTCCAATATAAACATCTCATTATTAGGTTTACCAAAATTAGGGAGCAAAATAATTGACATGAAAGACCCTGTGTGGACGCCAATAGGTCTTCACGTGAATGAGGTAGTATACCTGTGCACCTTATCATGAGGGCCCGGTGCTTTACACACTGTGCCACACAAGGACACTGTTCAGTCTGGTACTATGTCACAGCTGTTTTCTGGTTATACCACTTCTTAAGTAACTGGCCTGGTATTTCATGTTGGTGTCTTACTTGGGCTATCTTAGAAATCAAAGTTTAATATATAGTCCAACACTTACTGTGTGCACTGTCTTGGATTGTTTCCATAAATCTCACTTTTAAGATTGAAGCGGCCTTAAACAGAAGCTCAAAGGGACTTAACACACTACTTTTTGTAACACTTGGGTATGGGTAAATAGAAGTTAGGCAAGCGGAATATGCCACTTCCTCAGCACGGGCACATTTAAGGCATCAACTACGCCATTCATAGTCTTAGTAGAGGGTCTCTTGAGAAGTTAAAAACAGTCAAAAACCCTTGACCCCTCTATACTATGTGTAAGTGGATGTGAGCGGGGACAGGAAGTTTGTTTGTCAATCCTATCACCATTGCAATTTTGCATCTATGTGGCACAACTTAAAGGTACCAGGTATTATAATCTTAGGAAGCACATATACTACTAATCCTTGAGGTGTAATTAGGATACTGGGGTCTACAATGCTCATTTACATCCTCTCAAAAGGGGATCACAAAACTAATCATAATTTTATGGGGAATATTGTCTGGCCCCCTAACCTGGCATGTCAAACCATCTGGGACCTGTAATGTAAGCCGGCCAGGCTGTCATGGGTTTTGGTTACGTCAAGGTTTCCAGACAAGTGGATGGTGTAATCCAGGAACACCAGGAACTTTCTTCAGCAATGGCATTACTAGCATTCTAGCAGTCCTGCAAACCTTAGGCTCAATGTGTTGGAGATCATTCTTACAACTAAGCTTAAACAAATACTAGGGCTTGTCCTCTTTTAGGGATTCTATCTCTGAGCAAAATTGTACGGTTTGGACAATCCCTCTGCACTCTCTTATGAATATGGGGTTCCTGTTTTGCCAAGCTCAGCTCATTGTCAAATGCTCCATGGTGAGGAGAGTGCTTGTGTTTTGCTGTACTTGAATATCAAGTTGCTGTCACAGTTCAGCATGAACCATCTTATCCCTAGCTAATTGGAGCTCAAAATCCATCCTGGCTAGGGGCCTTTCTGCCTTTGTTCTTCAAGGGGCTGCTTCTTCTTTTCGAGAGCAAACCTATTAGAATTTCCAAAAATGAAATTACCTCAGAAACAAAATAAAAAATCATTTTAAGAGCACCCACATCAAAACAACTGTCAGGATATCTATCCCACACATGATTTCAGGCCAGAAAGGCCTAATCTATGTGGAAGTGATCGTTCCATAACCCTAATAATTTCTGATGTTCATTTGGACCACTCCTTGCTCCCTTTGAACTATGCACTAATCTATTTCCCATATACCATTTCCCAACATCTGATGTACTAAAAATTCTCAAACTCCTTCTCAGGGGGTCTTACCAATAAGTAGTCCATTCAAAAGCAGCAAAGAAATCAACAGAGAATCTGAAATATGAAAAGACATCTTTATTACAATTAATTGTGAGGCTACGTCACCCAGTCACACCTAAAGCAACTGAATGAGGCATCCTGCTGAATGGTCTCAGCACAGACCTTTTATACCATTTATTATGCCCTAGGCACACATTTTCTCTTTGAAGTACATTATTGTTGGTCACTCCCAGGACGTGCACACAAAGCACTGTATGATGACAAACCCACTTTCAAGATAAGTCCAGGCCATAAACAATGTCCACATAATGCGTACATTCTCTAGCTGACAAGGCCGGATAATCCCAAAACAGTAAGATCACAGCCCATGTCATAAATAGCTCGTGGAGGCAGGAACAGATGGAATAAAGATAAGCACGTTTGTGTAGTAAATCTTTACAATGTCCTGTGCTCTGATCTATAATCTTGATCAGCTAAAGGGCAGGAACTGGCTTGGCAAGGTTAGCCTCAAGCAACAGGGTCAGCTTTCGCCAGGTCATGCAGGAGTCAGCACAAACCCATGCTAAGGTTATGTCCTTAAATACTTGTTCTGCCACAGTAAGGGCCTACTGTAAGGGCAATCCACAAAATTGCTGCTATGCACAAGATGGAACCCAAGGGTTCAGAACAAAACCTTCAAATACACAGTGAATCCATTGGTGTAACATGACGAAAACACTCGCACTTGCTGAACTCACTGTTTACGGTCTGCTGTTACCAAATTCATAACAGAATCATGATATTTAAAACACAGGTTCAGAATTCAAGGAACCACAGACCATCCTTTTGACCTTACATAGGCAATCACTCAGTCCATATTTGCAACTGTGCCCAAAGTCCGTTATAAGCCTCTTTGGAAGGCTTCTATTGTCCATCAAATCCGCTTCCATTGTCTTCTTCCGCGTTGGGCCTCTCAATTCAGGCCTTTTCATGAGAAAAAGTACTGCTTAGTTGGAGTGCCCTCCTGGCAAACACCCACAGCTCACTCGAAAGTCTCAATGTCTCAAAACAATGCACCAGTGTCTCTTCTTTGTGGCAGACACTACAAATGATGTGCTCTTCATTGATCATGGGCACAAAACATCTTGTGCAGATCCATGCACTACTGAGAAACAACCTCTCAAGATCAGCAGCACTTTCAGACTCCAACACTCATTATTTAGTGTCAGAGGACGCTCAAGCTGCTCTCTCATGGGCACCAGAATGTAGTGCCTTTCCGTCGGAGCAAAGGGAAAAGAGGTGTGTGTGTGGCCAAAACTCGGGCCAAGAGCTCAAGGGACTGTACACTGTCAGAGGTTTCCAGCACATAACAGGTAGAAAGCTCAAACAAACAGAAGCTCTCATTCTGTGGCAAACAAGGAACCAGCTCCTCTTTTTTTCTGCAACGCCTTCCGATGAAGCAAATGCCTTGCTTGGGAGGTACCATTGACGGCACGCTGATGATCGCTATCCAGCCTCGCGACTTTCTAGTTGCAGGAATTGTAGAGCCAAGAAGTGTGTCATTCATCTGTAGCGGTCACTGATGGGGAGTGGGCTTAGTCTCGATCACAGGTCTGCAGGGTATCACTCTTCCTTTGACTCTGGAAGATCCAGCAGAACCTAGTGATGTAGGAAATGTAACGCAATTGTTAGTTTCCTTCAATCAAGCACAAAAACAGTTCATGGGTTTTAACAAGGGGACTGCAAGCACGTGGCCTGCAATCTGCAAGGGAGTGGCAATACGCCATGGGAATCTAAATGGATTTCCTCACACAGTGGCATTGTCTAATGGGGTAAATACATATTTTCCTCAATGATTAAGCCTAGGTGTTCCTAAATTCCTTATCTAGAACATCTCAAATAGAGAAATGACATAATACAGATTATCAAGGACATGAAGAAAAGTCCCTTTAAAAAAATGTGCATCAAGTGCACTATGCAATACAAAGGCTAATGATCAAATGTGCAGACAAAAAGACAAGAACTAGAGAGTCCTGATATTTGCATGATTAGAACACATCTGATCCCACCAAAAATTAAAGCATCAGGAACAGAAGAGAACTGAAAAATTAAAATAGACATTGAAAATTCGTCATGTTCAAAAGGTAAACTTAAGATATCTCCTATTGAGATGGAAAACTTGTCCTACTATAATATTGGGTCAGTTAACCAGTCTATCACTACCCCAACAGTCAGTCTGAAAAAACATTGAAGTAGGCCTAAGGAAAATTCTTGAAAACCAGTCTGGTCACACGAAAGGGAATTATTCATAACATGGGGGTCCCTGATACATCACTGCAGTCTAGAAGTGTGAACATAAACAATACACCCATAATAATAAATGGGCTGACTGGTGAAAGGAATATGGATAAGGGAAATTGAACTAGGACACAACTAAAAGCCCCAATAACTAAGCATGATGCGACATCGGTCAGGGGAGAAGCAACAAAAGAAAAATCTATAGGAAGAACAAGAGTTTGCTTGGGTGCCTCAGGCATGTGACACAGCACCAAGAGTACGGGGGATACACAAAAGACCATAGTTACACAAATTTTAACTCTACCGCTGGCAACTACACCATATACGGTAATCCTAACTAATGTTCCTGTTCTCTCTTCAGGGAGAAAAAAATGAAACCTGGTTTCCTTTCAAGGGACAAAGCCATATGCTATTTGGGAAACAGAACATGATTAAATAATGCAATATAGAAATTAGGCCACCTTGAGTCACAGATCTATAATTCCATCCTTAGGTCCAATCAAGGATACATAAATGTAGGGCTGCCTGTTCCTTTAAGGGAAGGGGCAGTAAGTGACTAACAGCAGGTGACACACTTTGATCCTGTATATCTTTTTAGTTTTCTTCAATATCATTATAGCCAAATTTAGGCATGCACTGGTAAAAGTGCTGCCTGTCTTCCTCACAGTATGAAAACCATATCTGTGAAATTTATCATTACACCAAATCCATCCAACTGTTGTGCAACTATACGTATAGTCACACGGGTCCCTTCACAACACAGGGGAACTTGTAATAGTAACAACATAAAACAAAACATACACAAAAA
Organism: Lissotriton vulgaris; assembly: GCF_964263255.1. Classification (NCBI taxonomy): domain Eukaryota; kingdom Metazoa; phylum Chordata; class Amphibia; order Caudata; family Salamandridae; genus Lissotriton; species Lissotriton vulgaris. Next base: position 1,374,590,584 of record NC_141693.1, read on the forward strand.
AAATGCACATGTCAAGCCATCAGATATACTTGCTGTATATCAAGCACAAAAAAGCAGCACAGACAAAACAATAGCATATGTGAATAAGCAGTGACACACAGCACCATGGCACATGTACTTTATGCACTGTAAACCGGCAGCCCAAAACCCAATATTTGGGCCTGTCTAAATTTGTCAGGTCTAAAATCCTTACCCTCCTTTTGACAGTAGAGCACCAGGCAGTGGGAGTCTGCTGTCAAAAATAACTTTGCTGTCTCTCTTCTAGCATACAGGACCAGCTAAAATATTTCACGATAGGGCCAAATACACAAACGAAAACATTAACATTTCTTTCCAAAGAAATTACGCAAAAACACATCTCCTTCCAACTAACCAAACTCACGTGTCTTGTCAGCCTTAGAACAATCCATGAATGATCTGTAGGCAGAAGCAGAAAAATACACATCACCAAAAAAGACACATTTTAACATACACAAAAATAAATGTTCATTACTTAACTGTTACTCTCTTGTCAGTTCACCTCGCAACATCAAGCCACCTTATTTTTACCGTTCTAAAAGAAATGGTTACACTGACACTCCATATTAATTTGGCACCTATAATGTCCACTGTGAAAAATAATTCCTAATTGGCAAATCGTTTTCACTTAGGCCTGTAGCCTGTAGCCTTCAAAATTTTGGAAAAGGGCTGCATCTTATTTTCTATCTAAGACTCAATGCAACACTTTGTTTTCTGTTAAATAAACGCAACTAGCAAACATTACTTTTCTTAGCGTGGAAACACAAATGTATCAGTTCTGCAGAGCATTTAACATGATGTTTGGGACTTTCAAAGAAACTCCTTTTTTATTTTCCCTTTTAAATTAAGTTCTTTCATTTTATTGATGTTCTCAAGGAGAAACCAGAAACCCCACCTTTAGAGGCCCCTTCAGCAAGGTCATTCTGCATTCCTCGGAGGCAAAGTCCTAATTAAAAGGTCACAAATGTCAACATGACAGCCTTCTCCATTGTTTACAGGGAAACTAAAAGATAACATCTCAGCAGCGTGACTTGAGCCTGCCTCTGCAATTCTCTCAGCCCTCTGCTTCTGCCACACTGAAGCTGTCAAAGCCAGAAGGCCTAGCTAATTCCTCTTAACCTGCAATAATTCACTCTATTTTGAAAAATAATTTCTCTTTTTAGGCGCTAAAATTATCTCTATTCCCAGATTATTAAACGACATTTACTGTGAATAATTCATAAAACCTAATGACACACATACCAGTTTTTTTAGAGTAAATGCGCGTTGCAATCCTATGGTACACACTTCATCAGTCTTAAATGAACAAACTTTTCCGTAGGCCTAGCTGAAGCTAGAACCTGCAACCCTGATATTAAAACAAGTCTTTGTACTGGCACATTAACCAACTGAATCATAAGAAGGCACAACCTGCAAATATATATATCAAAACCTAAATGTATGCATTTACTGAAGCCTGAGACACTTTAAAAAGTACACTGAATGAAAGCAAAATGCAGTTTAAACAGTGCTTTTACTCAAAATCGACTTTCATATTTTGGGCATTAAAAAATGAATATCCTACAATTTTCTTGCATAATATACATTACTAGAATGTCTATTACATAACCCATGAGTCAGGCATTTGAAAATAATAACTTATACTTTATAAAAATGAGCTTGCTTGAGCCTATGCCAAGAGGAAATTATACACACGAATGCTTGTCATTTTAGTGATGCAACATAACTTAAATCACATTTTAATGCTAGGAGGTCATAGTATGAGTGTTAAGCTTTATAAATATTAAAAAACGATTTTTGAAGCACTTATTGTTAATAATTATTTTTCATAATTAATAATTTTTCTTCTAATAAAACCAATTATTCCTTTTTGTGATTGTTCTACATATAAGAGCCCGCTGCATCCCTTGCCTATCATTTAGATGCATTAACTCACAAACCTAAGCGCATATGCCTCACTCAATACGCGTCACATTCCTGCGTCACATTTTTGCGCCACATTTATTTAAAAGGACGGTTATGCAAAATTCCACCCGTGTTTAACTGGAAAAGTGCTGGCTGAATGAACATTCCTATCAAATATACTGCAGCTGAAATGCTTGCCTGTGAACATCTAATACAGTGCATCTAAGGAAAATGCTGTAAATGTATTTATTTTTGCAAAAATAGATAATTTCGTTTTTTTGGGGGGGGCCTTACTTATATCTATTGAATGTGTTTCCAAATTTAATCCTTTAAGCGTATAACGGCAGTTTTGTATATGTGCACAATTGCTCATTCTACAAACTAAAGAGCAATACATACCCATCTTAGCACATTACATGTTTCATTTCTGTATTTTTACTCAAGTTTCTACTCAACATTAACCAACCAACATTTTACTTAACAGACTGGAAATATCAAGAAAACCAACAAACACACATTGGGCCCACTCCATACACAAACAGAAAGGGGGTCAAACACTCAGGACACACAATACAGCTCGCTTTAGCTAAATAGAGCTCATAAGTTGGAGTTCCAACCGGAGGTATCAGACATGAACCCTCCAATCGGGAATCCCTGTTGCAACTTAAACAAAACCAAATACCAAATTTGCTATGATTAGGCATCTGCGCTCACTAACCAAGCTTCAAACTTCAAGGGGCTATCTCTATCAATACACTCGCAAATGTACGAGACCCTCGGTTTTTGAATATTGCAATGTTCAAATAAACTAAGGACCAAATACTAAGAACCCATCAAACTAAGGACAACCAATAACTAAGCACTCAAAAGAACCAAAGGACCAAAGAACTAAGAACTAAAGACTGGGAGCGACCCACTTATACTTCAACTAAAGCAGATGGAGAAAAGTCTCTTCATTACCTGCCTACACAAATTGCAATTCGCATATATGAACCAATACAAACCTATCAAAGCTATACCAAACAAATAGTTGTCCAAATTCTAACTGCCAAGTTCTAACTGCACTAACAGTCTTTTTTTTTTAAAAAACACTTACGCCAAAAAGGTTCCTCAGTCAGGAGTGACATCTTTTGGAGAGTTTAAGTCAGAAAAATCAAACATATACTGGGCCGCAGAGACAAAGAATCCCCCAGAACCTCTGTGCACAGAGTACCTCTTTTAGTAGATTTCTGTCTTGCCTTCCCAGTAGATTTCTGTCCTCTGAAAAGATTACTCCTCCAGATAGTCACTTCTTGATGAGGCCCATCGTTGGTCGCGCCATCTGATGTACTAAAAATTCTCAAACTCCTTCTCAGGGTTCTTACCAATAAGTAGTCCATTCAAAGGCAGCAAAGAAATCAACAGAGAATCTGAAATATGAAAAGACATCTTTATTACAATTAATTGTGAGGCTATGTCGCCCAGTCACACCTAAAGCAACTGAATGAGGCAGCCTGCTGAATCGTCTCAGCACAGACCTTTTATACCATTTATTATGCCCTAGGCACACATTTTCTCTTTGAAGTACATTATTGTTGGTCACTCCCAGGACGTGCACACAAAGCACTGTCTGATGACAAACCCACTTTCAAGATAAGTCCAGGCCATAAACAATGTCCACATAATGCGTACATTCTCTAGCTGACAAGGCCGGATAAACCCAAAACAGTAAGATCACAGCCCATGTCATAAATAGCTCGTTGAGGCAAGAACAGGAACAGATGGAATGAAGATAGGCACGTTTGTGTAGTAAATCTCTACAATGTCCTGTGCTCTGATCTATAATCATGATCAGCTGAAGGGCAGGAACTGGCTTGGCAAGGTTAGCCTCAAGCAACAGGGTCAGCTTTTGCCAGGTCATGCAGGAGTCAGCACAAACCCATGCTAAGGTTATGTCCTTAAATACTTGTTCTGCCACAGTGAGGGCCTACTGTAAGGGCAATCCACAAAATGGCTGCTATGCACAAGATGGAAACAGAGGGTTCAGAACAAAACCTTCAAATACACAGTGAATCCATTGGTGTAACATGATGAAAACACTCACACTTGCTGAACTCACTGTTTACGGTCTGCTGTTACCAAATTCATAACAGAATCATGATATTTAAAACACAGGTTCAGAATTCAAGGAACCACACATCCAAGGCCTCCCTGGTGCATCAGTCCTGTGCAATACCCCTCTGTCCAATATGCAACTTATAATTCTCTTAACAACTTGGTGTTGCTATAGTTGATCCTGTCAGATCCTGCAGCAGGCTTTACAGTGAAGACTCTGTGTAAGTATTTGAATTGCTTCAACCTGAAATACACTGAGAGTTCTAGTTCTCTCAGCAATATGAATGTTTTTCTCCAGTCGGCATGAATAAGCTACCTGACATCTCATTCTTAAGCCTCTTTAAGCTTCCAGAATACAACAGGTATATTACCAGTGTCCACAAGATGTGTGCTATTATTTTGTGGCAAGTTCACTGATTGCGAGGCTCAAGAGGGTTGACGTCAAGTTATGTTACAAATAAGGGGTGAGGCTATGGTGTAATTTTAAATATTTCCAAAATTGACTCTTGTGAATCTGATAGCTTGTTGCCAAAGAAACCATCTGTTTATGACACTCTACCCTGTTCAGTCTAAAGATTCCTTTCACGACCCACCCACAAAGCCCTCCAGGTTTCTGTCCATCCATAAGGGTGTTTCCTCACACAAGCAGGTAAACCATCCTGTAGCCCATAGCGCGTCAATCAACACATGAAAGACAAACTTTGTCGCATGCGTGAGATCAGTTTCATAGCGAAAGTGGAGAGGGCTTGTGCCTGCTTGGGCAGCAATTTCATGTAAATTGCAGGATATGAGTTAATAATACAAGTACAATTGTTCAGGGCAATGGAATGCTCTCCCGTATCTGGCATGCTCAGTCCCCTCTCATATTTATTTATTTGAAACGTTTTATATAGCGTGAACTAGAACCCTATGGGTATCAAAGCGCTTTACAAGACGAGGAGACAATGACATCTAAACCAGGAATCTGTTCGTTAATAGGAGTTTGACTTTTTTTTTTAAGAAGGTACTGGAGGGAGTCAGTTTTATATGAGGGGGACGAGCATTCCAAATTCTGGGAGCAATGCCAAAGAACGATGTTAGAGGTTTTTTTTTTGTTAAAACATAGTGGCTTTAGGAGGAAGCTGGAAGCACTTCTGGTGGATGTAGCGCCTCCTGATAGCTCAAGCTTGCTGAGGAGATCGGTTGGGGTGTTGAAATGTATAGCTTTTTGTGTCATGCATGCAATGTTTTGTTGTATTCTTGCTTTATTGGGGATCCAGTTAAGGGATTTAAGGTCAGGAGTGATATAATTGAACCTTTTTGACCCAGTGATGAGCTTTGCCGCTGAGTTAAGTGAAGCCCTTGAGGGGGCTGTTGTGGCACTAGGTAGGCCAGTGAGAGTAGCGTTTCCATATTTCAATCTGGGGATTACCAGTGCATGCACGGCCAATTTGAAGTCTGTTTCAGAGAAGAAAGGTTTTAGTTTTCATTGTATACTCAGTTTTAGGCGTACTCCTTTGGTCGTGGCACTGATGTGTTCCCGCATAATAAGATTTTTGTCCAGGATTATACATAGTGATTTGGCTGATTCAATGATTTGTGGTGAGCAACTGAAAGCTGTTAAATGCTTCAGCCAATAATTTCTTGAGTGTATCTGGTTGGGAGAAGCGATTAAAAAAAATCAGTTTTTTTAGTTTTATGTTTGAGGTTGTTGCATTATAACCAATTTTTGGTGTTTTGAAGAATGGGATTGAGAGCTCAAATGTGTTTAGGAGATTACATTTTTAATTACAATTGGATCTCATCAGCATAAAGATGATAGTGAATTTTGGTAGCTCTTAGCATTTCAGTTAGTGGTTCCATGAATAAGTTGAAGATAGTGGGGGAAATAGAGAAGCCTTGTGGGACCCCGAGTGTGTTTGGCGTATTGTTAGCAAGGGATTGATTTACCTTGATATTTTGCGTTCTGTTTTGCAGAAATGAGGTGAAACAATTTAAGACAACCCAATCCCATCCTATGCTCTAGTAAGTCAAGAAGTAAGTCAAGAAGTAAGTCAAAGGCAGAGGAGAGGTCCAAGAGGATTAGTAGGCAAGATTAGTTTCGGTCCAAGATTTTTAGGGCATCTACACTAAATGTTTCAGTGCTGTTTCAGTGCTGTGGCCTGAGCGGAAGCCTGACTGGTGCAGGTCAAGGAGCTTGAATTGATCGATATGATTGTAAAGTTGGACATGGACACATTTTTCAAGAACTTTCTGGATGTTTGAAATGGGGCGAAAATTGTCAAGGTTGGTTGGATCAGCCACTGTTTTTTTAAAAATAGGTGTGACCTGTCCAGCTTTTAGGCAGACTGGTATTTTACCCTGGCATAGTTAGGCATTTACAATCCTAGTCCAGAGCGGAAGAATCGACATTTTGATATCTTTGTGGAGGATGAAGGGAAGGGGGTAATTTAAGAGGTTTGAGGGTTTTAAGTCTGAAAGCATGCAAAGGATTATATTTTTCTCAATTGTTTCGAACTAAATCCAAGAGGCATTGTTTTTGAGGACGTAAGTCAACTGGAGCGTGAGGTCAATGTTGTCAGTAGAGGCGATTTTGGAGATTGGTGTTTGATGAGTTTGCTGTCGTGGAATCTGCAAGTCCGCTATAAGGAAATTGGTCTTTTCCAGGAATAAGCAGGCAAAATCTTCACTATTGGGCAGTAGACTAGGCTCGTTTTGGTAGGCCTTTAGATTGCTGTTTGAACAGCTCAAACAGATTTTTTGGTGACTTTTGGCTTGATCGAGTTGATTTCTGAAGAATTGAGCTTTATCTTGTGTGATGCTTTTGTGATAGATACTCCTGAGGGATTTTAGCTTTATGAGGTGTTCCAGCATTGGGGAGGCTCTCCACTTCCGCTCCCCTAACCTGAGAATGTGTTTTTCACAATTGAGGTTGTCATTGTACCACGGTTGCAAGACTTTTGTCTGTATACTTTTTAGTTGAAAGGGTACAGTTCCATCAAGAATATTTTTCATGGAGCTGTTGTAGTGGTCCATGAGTGCTTGTACATCAACCAAATTCTCCAGGGTTGCTAGGATGTTATCGTCAGTGATGCCAATTGAGTGAGATTGATGTTTCTCATGTTTCTTTTCAAGATTTTTGGGTTTTGTGCCTGCAAGATAGTGGTTCTCATGTGAATGGTGATGTGGAAGATTACCTGATGATGGTCAGTCCAATCACAAGGGACAATAGATTCCAATTGGGTAGCATTATCTTTAGAGGTGATAAGATCCAAGATCTCCTCTTTGTTGTGAGTGAATCGATCACAAATCTTTACCCAGTTAAGATCCTTAAGAAAGGATTTGAGACTATTGACTAAAGGGTGATTCAAGTCATTCCAGTGGAGATTAAAGTCACCAAGGAAGATTTTAGTGCCATGTTGGCCCATATTTATTGTGATTGTGTCCATGAATAGTCTTAAGTAGGTGAAATTATCACCTGGTGGATAAAAGAACGTGTGAAGTTTGCATAGGGGATTATTGTTCTCAGCAATTTTGATACAAAGATATTCACATGAAGAGAGGGCAGGGGACTCTAACTGATTAACTGTAAGGCTGTTGCCATGAATACATGCAATGTCACCCCCTACTTTGACCAGTCCATCTAATCATGTGTTGATATGCAGGATTTGGCCTTTGAGATTCATCAAGATCACTCTTGAAGGATCAAATTCCTGAGTCATGTTGCATGCCAAGCTACATTATTTGTATTTCATGATCTCACACTCATGTACCCAAGATGACTGTCTAAAGTCTAAGTATTAATTGCCATTAATTCACGTCTCCACCTCTGCACAACAGATTTTTATTTTTACTTTGACCCATTTTACATGAAAGCCAAAGAGAAACTTTTCAAAGATCTGCAACTCCTTAAGGTCAGAGCAGACATGGTGACTAAGGTGTCTCGGCAGGCTGGATGCACAGTGGAACAATATCTATGAATCCCAAAGCCCACTCGAATCCCCTAAGCTGGGCCTCAGTCCCAATCTCTGCAATATGTTTCTCTATTACCATTACAAATAGCAATGGGGATAGTGGGCATTTCTGCAAAATGCCCATGCCAATGGAGAAGAGCTCCAAATGTTCAGCATTCATGCAAACCTTTGATTTTGATTGTACAAAGAGAACATTAATAAATCTGAAAAATTGAAGGCCTATCTTCATCCTCTGGAGTACCGTGATGAGTCCTATTCCACAATTTCAAAGCCCTTTTTAATATTGACCAGTATAGCATCTAGTGGGCCTTTCAACCTGTGTGCCAGGGAGTTGTGAAGATGTATGATGATGTGGTGGGCAACTCCGCAAAATTCTTTAATAGCTATGAAACTGAGAAGCCTATGAACATCTTAAGTATTATCTCCATTTCGTTGAAGGGTTATTCCTAATATGAATTGCCCAAACGCAGAAGACGGCTCAACAGCAAAAAAAACGCTTGCCATCCAGCATATTCCTCTCGGCCTGTAAAAGTTTCTCGATCAGAAAATCCCTGTGAGGGGGGGAGTGGTCTCGCGCCGAAGGATGATGGTGCCTTTTATGTGAGCTCTGTGTGACTGCGGAGCTTCTCTGCTGAGTACAGCCTGCATTCCGGTCACAGTGGGAGCTCAGACGGCAAAAATGTTGCGGGGTGAACATGTAGAGAGGTCCCTGACCTTTGTTTGACGCTTCCAAAGTGCCCCGAGGACCCAGCGACGCTGAAGGTGACTTTACCTCAGCGATATGTGGGCGACGGCCACCATTTTACAGCAGCCGCTCGTCTCACGCTATACTCAAGTGACCGGCGTTTTTGATAATTAACGCGCGGCAACGTGTGGCTAATTTTTCTATTGCTAACCTGCATATTCCCACAAATGCTGTAATAACGGCACTGCAATGCTGATTTCAGCGCTTCTAGTTTAATGAATGTTTTTTACTCTCCGTGGAACATAAGTGCTTGCCTCAAACTTTCTTTTTTACTCAACTCGTTCCTCAGAATACGTAATGAGTGCAAGTTTCCTCAGTAACTGCTGCATTTATGAGGCATATGTCTTATCTGACTGAGTCTAGGTCAATTCTTCATTGTTATATACATATTTGGTCACTACCCTTAGCCTCATGAAGCATTGGCTTGTGATTTACTACTTCCCATATCACTTTTATTACATTCCTTTATAGTGATACTTGAGTGCTGACAGGAGGGTGACAAATTTTGTTGAAATAGTTATTTTTGGAGCCTTCTTCATTTTTGATGAGCTTTTATTAGGAGTGTGGGCAGATTGAAAACCAATTCTTGCTCGCCTCATCGTTTCAAGATGGCCAATGAAGGTCCAACTTCGGTGAGAGCCTTGTCAACAGGTACAAAGCCCAAGAGAGCCAAAAATGATCCTCCTCCACCCATCAAAATCCTGTTATTGATATTATTTTGGATGAAGTGAGAGGGCTTAAGTCTTTTATGACGATGGCTAAAGAGAAACTTCAATCAACCTCTGGTGGAAAATTCCACTAGTTTACCAAGCGCACTCCTATATGTTTAAAGTATAACCAATGTGAACAATTGATAACCTATAATATTTCAATGTTATCACTCGAAGAGAAAATTCAAAGAAAGAAATTCTTTTTCAAAACGTAGCTTTATATAATCTTTTGCTTGTAAATCTTGTTCATTTCAACATATTCATTTTGAAATCAATACACAATCTGAAAATGAACAAGTAAATGGCATCACATTATAAATTTGTTGTAATAACTCTGATGTTGAAAAACTTTTGGTGAAGGTGAAGACATAGTTGAGAAATAGGCCCAATGCATTTCGGGGGGTTCCCTTCTTCAGGGGCACTGTAAGAATGAGACAACGTATCAATAATCCGTGTTAACATTTCATTTGTTTACAAAGAACTTCAACTAACATCTCATTAAATAATTTGCGAAGGCAGTTCATGAAAAACACTGAAGCTAGATATATGTGTTCTGGCATCTAATTTGAACAGTTGATTACATGAGTGATATAAACATCGGACAATTGATCCAGGTCAAAAAATAGAAAGAGAAAAGAGGTAAAAACTAAACTGGAGAAAACTTCTCTACCGCTATCAATGTGTCTTGCGTTACAGTGTTAATTTACAAAATTCAGGACGCAACAAGGGATAAACTCGATGTTGATGGTAAGTGTGCCACCATACTGCGTATGTTGTAGGGGCAAAAATAGTAACGAAGGTACTCACATCTTAACTCCTCAATGTCATTTATCAGAATTCAAGTGCTCCAACATGTAAAGTTGATAAATCTCAATCTCTCAGCTGAGAACGAAAATGACAAGATATATATGTATCACAACCTAGACATCAATTTGTTCAGAAGCCTGATGGGGAATCTATTCCTCTAAGTGTTCACTTACTTGATACTAAGTAGCTGTGACTGAAAGAAATAAGTCTAAGTGGAAAGACAATAATCACTCGTGCGTGAGCACAGAAGCCATCTGTGCTCGAGCACGTACCGGCACCTGCGGGGAATGCTTCTTGATATTTCACTATCTAAGATGCAAAAAAGCAAGGGTATATTAGAAAATTCCTGTCTTGCCAGCAAAATTGATATTCTCAAAAGATTCATGACTCAGTAAAGGACTGGAAAATTACTACACCACACGTATCAACAACAACGTTCTTGAATACTGTTTGAACTTAACCAATACAATAACACATCTTAATTTCATGCATTAACACTAGCCACTGCCCAAAATAAACTGAGCCACCTTCTTATGCTTCTAAGAGAATCTGATCTCCACATGTCTCGGTGACCAATGGAACTGCTCTTCCCTCTTTGCACACTAAATCTGTCAAACATAAACACTGGCACTGTATCGAGTGCTGTAACCCCCTTTATGTATATAAGCTCACCAAAGTTGCGTTATCCTCTCCATTAAGAATCTGGGCTTCTTAGTTACTATCTGCAAAGAAAGCAAGTCTACTAGTAAAATTCTAAGATTACACGCGCTCTATGCCTATACTAGCTCAACCAGACATAGACTCACCTCTAACTGTTCAAAATGACGCCGTTGTGCTTCCAAACTCTACCACGAACTAAACTTCTGACAGCATGTTGCGGTGTTATATACCCACATTTGTTTGATCGACAGTGAAACAGGACTGCTAGAGTTGTATACTCGTGACCTCCCACCTTGGAGCCATGGACAGAATAATAGGACTAGAAAACATCATCCATCCCACCTAAGAGCCATGGACAGAGTAATAGGACTGAAAACATCATCCATCTTGGAATGGTAAAACGTCGGCTAACTTGTGCCCATAGTGGTTAAATATACATTGCAACTAAACTATGTGCTATGATACGTTGGTTCGCGGAAACAGTATGAGGAACAGAAATTTCTCATTTCAAAGTGGTGAGCGTTTAAATCTCATTACGTTAACCCCAAACTGCAGCTCAGATCGTTTTTTGTTAGTTCCATAAGCTGAGAAGCAAGATCCAACAAGAAAGTTATGGTGAGAAATAAACAAAAAAAGAGAAAATAGGAGAAAATTCGCTAATTACAAGAATTGTAATTGCAAAGAAAAGCTTGGTAACTATTGTTTGACCTGTGTAAGAGTCCGTTACAAAAAACTAAGTAAACAACATGCTAGGTATTGTACACACAGAACGAATGGCATTGCAAATATCATGTCAGTCATTGGCATAATTAAAGTATATTGCAGTTATAAAAAACACTGTAGTTCAATCCTGTCATTAAGACCACTCGGCACCATGGTCTGTAAATGTTTTGTCCACCAAGCTTCCCTTTGAGCTAATTGTATTGGGTGGTTTTTGTCTGGTTTCACTGTGACTATTTCTAAGATTGTAAACCTGAGCTGTGCATTGGTGTGTTGGTTTTCTAACCAATGTGTGGCAAAGAAAGATTTAGTAGATTTCGTTCTGAATGTGCTTTTGTGCTCGGAAATGCGTACCTTGATTTTTCTTGAAGTTTTGCCTACATAAAGAAGACCACATGGGCATCTGATAGTATGAATGACGTTCATACTGTTACAGTCTCCATTATATCTTAATGAAATGCTTTTCCCAGATTGTGGGTGGTGAATGACATTCCCTGTTATGACATTGTTACAATGAACACAATTGTAACACTTTCGCATTCCATTATATAATGGTTGATCTGCAGAAACTGTGGTGGTCAAAATTTCTTTTAGATTCTTGCTCCTTGTGTACGCAAATAAGGGCTCTTCATCATACAACCCCTTGAAATCCGGCTCTTGTTTCAGCAATTCCCATCTTGATTTAATGATATGTTGAATTGCTTGGGATTTGGATGAATATTTAGACACGAACACATGTCTATTACTTTTCTGTTTCAACTTAGTGGTAAGCAACTCCTCACGATGTTTAGCTTCAGTCTTATTCAAAGCAGTCTTCAAAACTTCCACAGGGTAGCCTCTTTGTTTGAATTTCTCTGTTTGTAGTTGTAGAGCTTCTTGTAGATCTGCTGGATTAGACATGATTCGCTTCACTCTTAGTAATTGTGAGTACGGAAGGTTGTTTTTCAATGACGGTGGGTGGAAACTTGAGTATAACAATAAATTGTTTCTGTCAGTGGGTTTTGTATACACTGATGTTTCTAATTTGTTGGCTCTGTGAGTTATCAAAACATCCAAGTAGTGAATCTGTTGTTGACTGATCTCATAGGTAAATTTGATTCTTTCATGCTTGTGGTTGAGTTAATTAATCAGCTCTTCTAATGAATCTTGGGAACTTTTCCATACAAGAAATATATCATCTATGAATCTGATATAAAAAGCCAGATTCTTAGCCCAGATCTCCTGCTTAAAGATATGTGTATCCTCGAACTGCGCCATAAAGGTATTGGCGTAAGCCGGTGCGCCAGAAAAACCCATTGAGGTTCCACTCACTTGGAGGAAGAATTTGTCTTGCCATGTCAGGTAACTATGCTGGAGGCAGAATATCAGTAGTTCCAAAATGAAAATGTTGTTAACTTCCAAGTCAGGTAGTTGTAACAGCGCCCATTCACTTGCTTCTACACCATCTTTCAAAGGGATAGATGTGTATAGTGAAGTCACATCTATTGTGCACATCAGCCAATCCTGATTGTAATTTTCTTGTACATCCCGAAACAGATTCAGAAAATGGGTAGTATCCTTCACATAACTGCGCCAAGTTTGCACAAATTTTTGTAGAAAGTGATCAATAAGTTGTCCTAGTGGTGTGAAGATGGAATCACAGCCTGAGACTATTGGTCGAAAAGGTGGATTGTTTAGGCATTTGTGCACTTTCGGTAGCATGTAGAGCTTTGGTCTTCTTGGATATTGTACTGTCAGAAACTTCCGTAATGTAGGTGTTATCCATTCCATTTCCTCAGCTTTATCCAAAATCTGACTAAGTAATGACATGAAGGTGCCAGTTGGGTCTTCTTCCAGTGGTAGGTAAGTCTTTTGGTCTTCTAAATGCTCATTGACCTTCTTCACATAAAAACTTGTATCCATTACAACAAGAGCACCACCTTTATCTGCCATTTGAAGCGTGATTTGATCATCTGCACTCAATCTTCGAAGGATGTCCAGTTCATCTTTTCTTAAGTTAGGCCGCATTTTTGGGTGCAAATTCAATTTGTTGAGATCATGGCGAATCAGGGATTCAAAAGTATCCAGAATTTTATGTGTCACCGGGGACATAAACGTACTTTTAGGTCTAAACTGTCTCATTTCCAAATCCTCACTTTCTTCTTCAGGTAATTGGACTTCTCCTGTTGGTACTACATTAGTGAAAAAATGTTTAAGTCTTAAGTTGCGAAGAAACCGAAGAACTGATACTTCAAGTTCTAGTTTGTTTGTGTTTTAGATTGGTACAAAAGATGTCCCTTTATTGAGTACCACTTCTTGGGCACTAGTTAGTTGCCTAGAAGAGATGTTGATCACGAGGGTTTCCCCTTGCTTCGCAAGTTCCTCGCTTCCGCTTCGCGTTCCTTGGCTTCTTTTTCCTTCTCCTTTGTTTCCTTTTCCTTGTCTTTGGCTCCTCCTTGTTTTTTTTGGAGGTCTGGGGGTCTCCCTCCTCCCTGTACCTTTTCTAAAAAAGGAGTAGTCACGGTTGTGGTTGCACTAGCTTCATTTCATGTTCCCGATGTTGTAGGGCCTTGCCTCTCTGCTAGTGGTTGTCTTGATGGATCCATGTCATTGTCCGAAACTATAGATTCTTGTGATGATGAGGCATGTTTTTGATAAGGACGCCTTTTGGCGTACACCTCTGCCCAGGTGTAAACCTCATTTAATTTATAGTCTATAGTATCTCTCCTGAATTTTCGCAATTTTCTTTCTTGGATCTCCTTGCCATAAACATCAAGTTTTGAGTTCAGATCCTCCAGCGTGAGTCTCCAAAAATCTGCCTCACAACGATTAGACATATCCGATTTAATGATGTTGATCTCTTCTTCTAGCTCCTTGATGGTTTTAGAAAGTTCTTCTATTAATAACAGAATCAAGTCCAATGAACATTTATTTAGTACTGCCTGCCACTTTTCCATGAATCTCTTGTTATATTGGAATTTATATAGCAACGGCTTAATTGGCAATCGTAATCCTCGAGGTATTCTTTGTACCTTGTGGTACTGAATAAGTGTCGAAGCATGTAATCGTTGACTCAACGCTCTTTTAGCTATAAATTCCAATTGTTTAAGTTGTTGAGGTATAGAACTGCCTTGCAGGTGTTTCTTCAATAAGAGAATATATGCTCTGAAATTGTGTGTCTGTATAGGTTCTTGTATCTGCTCTATTGTCAGTTAGGTTTGATATGCTTTCAAAAGACATCTTCAAAAGAATGTGCGGGGTGCAGCGGGTAAGTAGATGTGGCAAAATTCAGAATAGATGTTTTTCTTATCTGCGCACTCCCTAATGTAATACTAATATACTGTTCATATAATATTTGTACACTGTTTGTGTGCTGCTTGGTTGTAAGGCAGCCAGCCCAAAGTAACAATCAACCTCTGGTGGAAAATTCCACTAGTTTACCAAGCGCACTCCTATATGTTTAAAGTATAACCAATGTGAACAATTGATAACCTATAATATTTCAATGTTATCACGCGAAGAGAAAATTCAAAGAAAGAAATTCTTTTTCAAAACGTAGCTTTATATAATCTTTTGCTTGTAAATCTTGTTCATTTCAACATATTCATTTTGAAATCAATACACAATCTGAAAATTAACAAGTAAATGTCATCACATTATAAATTTGTTGTAATAACTCTGATGTTGAAAAACTTTTGGTGAAGGTGAAGACATAGTTGAGAAATAGGCCCAATGCATTTCGGGGGGTTCCCTTCTTCAGGGGCACTGTAAGAATGAGACAACGTATCAATAATCCGTGTTAACATTTTATTTGTTTACAAAGAACTTCAACTAACATCTCATTAAATAATTTGCGAAGGCAGTTCATGAAAAACACTGAAGCTAGATATATGTGTTCTGGCATCTAATTTGAACAGTTGATTACATGAGTGATATAAACATCGGTATCATGTAATCAACTGTTCAAATTAGATGCCAGAACACATATATCTAGCTTCAGTGTTTTTCATGAACTGCCTTCGCAAATTATTTAATGAGATGTTAGTTGAAGTTCTTTGTAAACAAATGAAATGTTAACACGGATTATTGATACGTTGTCTCATTCTTACAGTGCCCCTGAAGAAGGGAACCCCCCGAAATGCATTGGGCCTATTTCTCAACTATGTCTTCACCTTCACCAAAAGTTTTTCAACATCAGAGTTATTACAACAAATTTATAATGTGATGACATTTACTTGTTAATTTTCAGATTGTATATTGATTTCAAAATGAATATGTTGAAATGAACAAGATTTACAAGCAAAAGATTATATAAAGCTACGTTTTGAAAAAGAATTTCTTTCTTTGAATTTTCTCTTCGAGTGATAACATTGAAATATTATAGGTTATCAATTGTTCACATTGGTTATACTTTAAACATATAGGAGTGCGCTTGGTAAACTAGTGGAATTTTCCACCAGAGGTTGATTGTTACTTTGGGCTGGCTGCCTTACAACCAAGCAGCACACAAACAGTGTACAAATATTATATGAACAGTATATTAGTATTACATTAGGGAGTGCGCAGATAAAAAAAACATCTAAAGAGAAACTTCAACAAATTGAGGATAGATCGATCAGTATGGAAGCTAAGGTGATTTGCTTGATGTTTCTACTAAAATTCCATCCTTGGAGCAAGAAATTCAACGGTTAAAGCTTCAAACAGAGGACCTTGAACATCGAAATAGGAGCAATAATCTACGTCTTTATGGTATTCCGATAAATCTTAAGAGTCCTGATATGCTTCTTTTTCTAAAGAAATTCCTACCAGAACTTTTGAACCTTCAGCCAGAGCCAGCATTAAATATCCAATGTGCTCATAGGCTTGGTTGAATGCAACCTCATGCTTCCAAAGCTAGAGGCATCATCATGCTGTTCTTGGAGTTTACTGTCATCTCTGAAGCCAAAGCAAAGCGTCATCTCAAATGGTCTGGTCACGACATCTTAATTTCTCAAGACTTATCCAATGCCACTAATGCTAGAAGAAAAGAATTGTAGGCTCTTCGTCCTCAGATGAGACAATTGAATATCCGATAGGGTATCCTTCATCCTTGTCTGTGTAGAATTACTCATAATGGTTCCACACGTTCGTTGGATGATCCTCTTAAATTGAGGTCTTTTCTCCAAAACATCTCTACCAGTTCTTCGGGGGGCTCTGCCTCTTGTCCTTAATGCTCCTGTTGTTCTTTTTTTTCTGATCAGCATACTCATTTTGGCTGTTCGTAATTTCTTTCTTTGTATATTTTTCTTTCTCTATCGCTCAATCTCCTGTCGCTGCAGCTGCGCCTAATGCAGTTGTAGTTTTTACTTGCTCATAGATCTAGACTTCTGTCCTTGATCTATTTCCTTTTTTTTCTATTTGTATTCCCTTTCTTTGTTTTCTCTTCTTCTTGGTTTCTCTCCATCTATTATTCTCACTTGGTGATGTTTAATTTGTGGCATGTGTCTGTCATTAATATTTACTTTCCTGTAGCATATTTCTTCTATGTATCTCATCTGTGGTGTTTTTTCTATTATAGCTGTATCCCTGATGTGTATCGCCTCTATTCGTGTATGACCCCCCATCCCTCCACCATGTGTAAGTTTTTTACATGGAACGTTCGTGGTCTTGGACATCCCGTCAAAAGACAAAAGGCATTATCTCACTTATCCAAACTAAACTCTCAGGTTTTTTTTCTTCAAGAAACACATTATAGTGAGGCAGAGTTGCTTAAATTGAAAAAACAATGGGTGGGTCAAGTTGTTTATTCTTCTGCTTCTTCCAAAATGAGGGTGTTGCTATGTTGTTTTATAAATCGGTATCTGTACAAATTCTTTCTACACAAAATGATGAAGATGGACGTTGGGTAATGGCAAAGGTTGTTATACAAAACAAAACGATGATATTACTAAATATTTATGGCCTTGTTAAACCAGACCCTAAGTTTTGGAATGATATTAAGATTTTGCTCTCCTCAACATGATTGTCCGAATAATATTATTGCCGGTGATTTTAACCAATGGATTGACCCCTTCTCTGATAGATTATCTAAATATAAATTTAACCCAGATAAGTTTCACAAAGCATTATAATCGGCCATTGTTATTATTTGATGTTTGGAAAACTTGTAACCCCGACTCACTTGAGTATACTTTTTTTCCAATGTCCATCAAACGCGTTCTAGAATTGATTATATTTTGGTTATTAAATCTTTAATTCCTTCCATTCAGAAATTGGTTCCATTTTTATTTCTGACCATGCACCCGTCCATACTGTTTTAGACCTCTCCCTGAGCTCCCCACAATTCAGCCGTTGAAAACTCAATAACTTCTGATTGTCGGATAATGTTTTCATTAAAGAGGCCTCTACTTTTATTACTGAATTTTTTAGAATCAACAATCCATTAGACACCTCTATTTCTAATAATTGGGATGCCTGTAAGGCATCTTTTCAGGCCTTTACTACTTTATATGTATCGAGAAAAAATAAAACTACTCAGAAAAACTATAAAGACCAATTACAACAACTTAAACTCCTGGAACATAATTATTTTACTTCCAAATCATCCTCGACTTTGCATGAATTGATTAAGGCCAAGTCTGAACTCAAAAAACTTGCCACAATTGATGCATGTAACATTCTCCTAACATTGGACCCATCTTAAATGAATCCACTAACAAGTTGATGTCATCGGACAAAGATATTGCTAATGTTTTTCATGAATACTATAGATCACTTTATTCTGATGACACGAAACCCTCTAATCAGAATTTAGATACCTTTTCTTCGGGCCTCCCTTCCCCACCATCTTTACCCGATGAATTCAATTCATTGGAGAAAGAGATTTCTGCTCAGGAAAAACGAACACAATTAAAACTTTTAAAAAATCCAAAGCACCAGGACCTGATGGTCTTTCTATTGAATTTTATTCTACCTTTTCTTCCATTTTTGTCCCCAAACTTCTGACATTATTTAATTCATTTATTGATGATGTTAAAGCCTCCAGTTCTTTTATGGACGCCCTAATAATTCTTATTCCCTAGCCTGACAAAGATCATTCCTTTTGTAAAAAATTCTGTCCTATTTCCTTAATAAATTATGACTGTAAAATATTTGCCAAGATTCTTGCATCACGACTTGAAAATATTATCCTATTATTGGTTAAAACTGATCAAGTTGGATTTGTGAAGGGCAAGTTATCATCAGATAATGCTCGAATGTTTACAAATATTATTTCTTATGGTAAAAAATGTAAATATCCGCTTGCAGCAATGCCTTCAGATGCTGAAAAGGCTTTTGACTGTATTAATTGACAGTTTATGTTTAGGACTCTCCAACGGTTTGGCTTTGGTCCTGCATTTATTTCATATGTTAAACTATTATATTCGTACCCACAAGCCAGTATTTTTTGTAAATAATCACTTTTCTAGATTTTTTTCGTTATCTAGAGGTACACGCCAGGGCTGTCCCCTTTCCCCCCTGTTATTTGTTTTATGCCTTGAACCATTTCTTGAACGTATCCGTGTTAATACTCATATAGCTGGTTTCACTTATAATTCCATAGAAACCAAATTATCAGCATATGCGGTTGATATATTATTTTACATGTCAAATACCCTTACCTCTCTCCCCCCATTCTTTGATGAGGTTCAGTTAAATTCCAGTGTCTCTGGGTAGAAATTAAACCTCACTAAGGCAGAGGTTTTACCTCTAAATCCCTTGTGCTATCAATTTATGTTTAATAACACTAACTTTGCATGGTGCCCCAAAAAAATTAAATACCTTGGTATTTGGTTTTCTGCTTCTTTAGACACCTCGATTAGACACTCATTTAATGCCTTAATTACCAAAATTCAATCACTCTTTCTTAGTTGGACTCCCCTATATCTTTCTTGTTGGGGTCTTTTGGATACTATTAAAATGATTGATGTCCTTTATACAAATTCCATGTTACCCATTCGTATCCCCATTTCATATTTTTCTCAAATTAACTCCATTAGTACAAAATTTTTATGGAATAAAAACACACACGAATTGCTCTTACTAAACTTACTCGACCTAATTCTGAAGATGGCGTATGTTTTCCAAATTTAAAAGCTTATCACTCGGCCTTTTTGATTAAACAATCGCTTGCTCTATCCTACGACTTTGAAGATATGCCTCTACCGAGATGGATTGTTTTTGAACGCTCATTTTTAAAGGATTTTACCTTTCAAAAAGTACTATATATGTCCAATAGTACCTTTATATCCACTAATCCTATTTTAAAATATTCCCAGAGCTTATTATACAATACAATTTCCACTTGACTAACTTCATTTCAATGTTTTTATCCTCCACAATCTGGTATAATAAATCTCCTAAATATAAAGGTACATGATTCTATTACAAATACTGGAAGGAGAAGAGAATTATTTTTGCAAACCAATTGATTCACCATAATTCCGTCATTTCCTTTCCTGATTTACAAATACAATTTCATTTACCTAACTCTTGCATTAATGAATATACCGCAATCTCAGCTGCCTTACAATCACAATTAGCTACTTTTGACCTTCCAGCTGATACACCATCCCTTACCCCATCACCCCATTATATAATTTATATCAGACTCACAGACCTAACTCTGCTGCTCATGTCTATAAATTATTGATCAAGTGTAATGGTCATAAACTACTCAGCATTTGAGAATATTATTTTCACTGATACTAGCTGTGTTCCGCAGCAACATTTCACCCAGTGCCCAGAAAGAAACGCTGCAGTGGCAGTGGTGCAACTTAGTTATGATAAATTATTGATGTCATGCATTGCGGAGCGACCTAAATCTCCTATTGAAAGTGCACGGGAAGCTGACTGGTCTGTTTTCTTTTCTATCACGACTTGGGATAAGTTATGGTCTAAATTATTTAAAGTTTCTCCTGCTGCACGCAAAACCCAATCTTTGTATTTTGTTTATAATGGAGCTATTATTACTCCTGTTTGTATTTCCAGGTTTTCCCCATCCTGGGACCATTATGCTGGTTTTGTCCTTATGATACCGGCACGTTGAGACATCAACTTTATGATTGTTCAAATGTACTAGCATTTTAGAAATCTGTTTGGGATATTTGCATGAAAATTTTTAAATGTGATCTTTCATTATCAATACAAAACGTCTTTCTAGGATCTTCCTCACCTGATGTTGCCGACTCCTCCTCGATCTCCATGCTATTTGACTTGTTTATTGCATTAGCATTTACAATTATTTTATCATCTTGGAAAGACAATTCCAAATTATCTTCAGTTACTTGGTGGAATTTTATTTGTGATGAACATAGAATTGCTAATGTTTCCTCTACCTCTCTCGCTCAAAAAGTTGAAGCTGATCTTCTTTGGCTACCTTTTACATCACATCTCTCTTCACATGCTACTTTACACTAGTTCTCTTTACCTCTAACATATAATTTACGTTTTAGAACTTTCTTCCCTTACTTTCTTCCTTTATTCTTTTTCTTCCTCCTTTATCTCTCTTTTCTTCTCTTCCTCCTTTATTCTTTCTCTTTTCTTCTGTTGTTCACATATTGCATTTATATATTGCTCGCTTCTTTATATTTTGTAATATGTTTATATATTTTATGAATGCGTTTTGCTTTTGTTTTGTTTCTCTAGAAAATTCAATAAAAACTCTTAAACAAAAAAAAAAGAAAATCCCTGTGACCCTGTAGAAAATCAGAAAATTTCAGAGGTGGATAACACTGAAATATCTAAGAGCACTCAGCAAAAGTGTTAACAATATCCTCATCCTGATATACAAGCATAATGGAGAAATTTGCAGCCCCAGCATGTTTTAGTCTCCTTCCACCATCCAAGGCCAGTACAGGAATTTCCCCATTTTATTCCCACATACTTAGCTGCATCTCTTGACACACAAGTCAGACTCTAACTTGAAACAGCACTGTTAGTTGAAGCGTTAACTTATACCATTCCATGACACTTACCATTTTCTAAAAGCGACTGCAACATATCATCATTCTAGATCTAACACCCTTTTGTTTGTATCTGTCAATGTCAACTATGCCAATGTATTTCATGCCTTTGTCTTTCAGAACTGCTTTGAAGGCTTTCCACTGAGTCCACAGAGACTCTCACAAACCTAATGTTTCTTCGAAATACAGTTCAGTTTCCTCCTTGAGCATGTAAGTAAGTTTTGTCCTGCAGTTGGGCATTCAAAAGACTTTACTCTCCAAGGTTCCTGGGGTGTCCATCCTAAATACAAATCAATTTGAGATTGAAGTGAAAGGCTTCTTGCAAATATATTTCTACTCAAAACCAATGGCATGTCAGAAGCAGGCATGAGAAAGTAATCAAGGCAGGAGATGGATCTATGCTCATGCAAGTACACTGTGTATTTATTTTTACCAGGGTGCCAGATCCACCAGACATCACAGACTCCCTGCATTGAGACCGTTTTTAGGTCGAGCCTAAGGCAGTGCTTTAGCAATGATTGTTGGTGAGATTATTGTAAGGCTTTCAAAAGTGTACCCAAATTGAGGATCGGGTACAGTGCATGTGAGCACAACCACGCGCATTCCATTTGCTACCAGACACTTTGTGCGCGCACTGCGCTCCTTCTCTGCTGCCACATGCATTCAGCTCACCAGGTTGCACACCTCCTCACCCCTTGCCAATGTCCCTCCCACCCTTCCTTTGATCTCACTGTGAGTTCTCGGAGGCTAATGGCCTTTCCCCTCCCCCAGCACAGAGCGGGCATCGCTTGTTATCTTGTGTGCCGGCTTCCATCTCTCTCCTCCCTTCGTTCTCTCATTATCACCTTCTACTCTTTTAGCTTTCCATAGTTATCAATGTTTACTTCCTCCTTTCTGTTTTTATTGCGTGTTCCTTCTTTGATCTTTCCCCTTCCTTATTTTCCTCACGTCCCTTTGCATTTCCCTTTTGTTTGTTTCCCATTCTCCTTTCGCTCTAATTTCTTCTCCATTCCTTCTTTCATCTTTACCGATTTTGCTTTTATCTTTGGTGCCAATCGTGTGTATCAGTCGCGTGGAAAATCAATATTTTTTGTTTTTACCTCTCCCTCCCCCTACAATTC
This sequence comes from Lissotriton vulgaris, assembly GCF_964263255.1. Taxonomy (NCBI): domain Eukaryota; kingdom Metazoa; phylum Chordata; class Amphibia; order Caudata; family Salamandridae; genus Lissotriton; species Lissotriton vulgaris. The sequence goes on from NC_141693.1 coordinate 1,374,613,279, forward strand.
GCAGCTCGATCAGTGCTCCCTTCACACCTCGCCATAGCCTTGTGCCCCAAAATGCTTGTATTGATCATCACAGGTTTAAACTGTGCGATCCTGGACACATTGCCCATTCCTCCTTTGTCCCCGTTCTCTGGCAAAGATGGGAGCGCTTAGAAGCAAGCCGTATACCTGTGTTAAGTGGCATATATGGAACTGGGCGGTTACATTGGCAGCTGCGGCTAACGCCCCCCCTCCAACACCCCTTCAGCGCCCCCATCCCAGATGTAAGTCTCCCGCGCCCGGTTTTGGCTATTTTACATGTCTCTGCCTGTGAGTTCACTCCGTACGGACCCGGGCTCACTTAGCCGACGTCTCAGGGCAGGGAAGGATGTGCGCTGCCACGGTGCCACCCACTCCCCCCCTGCTCTCATATAACACATGTAATTACGTGCCTACAGATGGCCCTGTCTTTGCATTACTATTTGCATACTGTGTTCTTGCAAGGACATTTCATACTCCCACAATTTAAATCATCCCTAAAGGTAGAGCTTTGTGAGTTTATCAGGAGGCTGGGAAAGGGTACCAGAATGCTACAATAGAAAGACAACTCAATGGGTCGAGTGCCTGCTACAGAGATCTGAGTAACCTGAAGGGCTAAGATTAGAATATAGACAGGGCCAACTTAGACTTTCATCCTTTGGAAGTTGATGATATAAGAGTCGTTAGATTTTACAATAGAAAACAATCTTTGTTAGCAGGACTGCAACAATGGCAAGTAGTGCGGCAGCAGGGGCTCTATGAACACACACTTTCTTGCTGTTATAACCACAGAAAGACTGCGGGGTTCTCGCAGAGTGAACGCTGACGTGGCCATGTTTAACTGTGTATTTCGCAACACATTTCACTGTTGTAACCCATGTGTGCAGCACCAGTACAATGAGCCTCTGGTGCTCAGTGCCACAAAGGCTGCAGCACAGTAACTTGCTACAGTACAGAAATCCAAGCTTATGAGCACAATGCTGCGGTCCAGTCCTAGATATTCTTACAAGACTGCCAGTCCTCTTCAGACTGCAGCTCCTTTCCTTCCCCACTGGAGATCTGATGTAAGTATCGCGCCTGCTGCTGTCCATGGACTTCCAGCTGCGCTTGCCTTCACCCCTGCCCTCTAGCCCCACTGGCAAACCTGTTAATTACCCTTTACACATACAAATCTAACTCCCTGGACAACCAAACACCTGAGTAATTCATCACACCAGCCCCCTGCTTGGAATGTGCGCCCCTCCCCACGCAGGCATATTTAAATGCTCATTGTCTGTGGAGCTTGCGGCCATGAGTGAACTCCTCTCTAAAGTAAAACTCTCCCTCAAACTTCAGAGGTCTCCAGGGTCGGTGCACCATCTCCCTGATGAAAAATTGTAGTCCAAAATCACATCCTAATATTGACAAGGGTACACAATGAAAGTGAGTTTCAACACTGACAAAACTGCCCATTGTTATAGCACTCACCGCCCTCTTGGCACTTGAATAATGCACATCATTTATGCCCTCTGGTTTGTGCCTTGCAGTGATCTCAGAAGGATGCTTGCACCCATTTAAATAGTTGTTCGTGTTCCATTGACCCCCAACTTCTTTCCCCCCTCCCCATTAGCCACCCTTTTTATCTCCTCCGCTCTCTCCTTCCCTGCTTTACCACCCCCTATTGTTTGCCCCTACCAACTCCTCCTGCTGCCCTGCTCCACTGTCATAATACCTCCTAAATACTGCTCCTCTCCTCTCATCTCCTCTCCTCTTCTCCTTCTCCCTCTCCTCCTACTCCTCCTTCTCCTCCTCCTCCTCCTCCCTTACCCCTCCCCTTCCTCCTCCATCTTCTTCTGCCTCTTCTCTTCTACCACACTGCTACCATGCCCTCTCCACTCCTGCCCCACTTCTGCTCTTCACTGTCCTCTCCCCTGGTAAACTGCCCCTAAGACCCCCCCATCTGCCCCGATGTTGTTATGTCCTCAGATCCCGCTTCTCCTGACTTGCTCCCCTGTTCTCTCCACCTGTCCTGCTCCACTGATGCACTGCTCCCTCCTCTCCTTCTGCCTGATTATTTGCTCTCTCACTCTCTCACTAACTTACTCTTTCACTAACTAACTATCTCAATCTCTCTCACTAACTCTCTATCTAACTCTCTTTAATAACACTAATTCAAGCTATCTCTCTCTCATGGACTCTCTCCAAAGTAACTCCCTAACTCTCTCTCTCATAGACTCTCTATTTCAATAACTAACTCACTAACTCTCTCTCTCTCCTCTCACTCACTCACTTACTAACTTTCTCACTCTCTCACTAACTAACTCTCTCATTAACAAACTAACTAACTCACTATCACACTAACTGTTACACAGGTACTATTTCCCAAGCTTCAGCCTCCAATTATTTATGCCCCCCTTAGCAAAACAAGCATTGGCATAGCCAATAGGTCTTGCCTATGGGACCTTATAAGTGTTTAGTTATCCAGCACAATTTCCTTGTTCCGACTAGCCCCCTCTCTTATACACGTTTCTTCTCTCATCCCTCCTCTGCTTTGTCGTCTCCCTTCCACGACCATACCACCTCTCACCACCCTGTCCAATTTCCTTTCATCTTGACTCTCTCTCATTTACTGTATCCACCCTGCTTCATCTTGTCTTCTCTGCCTGCCCTCTATGCCACCCCCTGATTTCCACAACTTCCCTATCCGCCTCTCTTTCCCTCTCTACTTCCCGCTTCGCTACTCTCTCCCTTGTCTTTCTCCTTTTTTTCTCTCACTGCCTCTCATATTCATCCCTAAATACCACCACACCCACCACCACCACCACAACATCCACCACCACCTCCACATCCACCACAACCACGTCCATCACCACCATGTCCACAACCACCACGTCCACCACCACTACGTCCACCACTACCACAACAATGTCCACCACCACATCCACCACCACTACATCCACCACCATCATGTCCACCACCACCACGTCCACCACACCCACCTCCACCACCACTACGTCCACCACCACCACGCCCACCACCACCATGTCTACCACATCCACCACCATGTCCACCACCACCATGTCCACCACCATGTCTACCACCACCATCACAGCTACCACCATGTCCACCATGAGGACACTACCACGTCCACCACCACCACATCTACCTCTACCACAGCCACATCCACTACCACCACCATGTCCACAACCACGTCCACCAGCAAGTCCACCACCAAGTCCACCACCACATCCACCACTACATCCACCACCACCACGTCCACCACCACCATGTCCACTACCACATCCACCACCATGTCCACCACCACCACGTCCAACACCGCCGCGTCCACCACCACCACATCCATCACCACCATCCCCATGACCACCACCACCACCATGACCACCACCACATCCACCACCACATCCACCACCACCACGTCCACCACCACCACGTCCAGCACCACCAAGTCCACCACCACCACGTCCACCACTACCACATCCACAAGCACCACGTCCACCACCACATCCACCTCCACCACCACCATATCCACCACCACCATGTCCACCACCACTACCACCACCACCACGTCCACCACCACCATGTCCAGAACCACCATGTCCACCACCACCACATCCACCACAACCATATCCACCACCACCATCACGTCCACAACCACCACCATCACCACATCCACCACCACTACGTCCACCACCACTACGTCCACCAACACAATGTCCACCACACCCACCTCCACCACCACCACATCCACCACCACCACCATATCCACCACCACCATATCCACCACATCCACCACCATGTCCACCACCACCATGTCCACCACCACCACCACGACCACCACCACGTCCACCACCACGTCCACCATGAGGCAACTCCCACGTCCTCCACCACCATGTCTACCGCCACCACATCCACTACCACCACCATGTCCACCTCCACGTCCACCACCAAGTCCACTACCAAGTCCACCAGCACATCCACCACTACATCCACCACCACCACATCCACCACGACCAAGTCCACCACCACGCCCACCACCACCACGTGCACCACCACCATGTCCACCATCACCATATCCACCTTCACTTCCTCCACCACCACGTCCACCACCACCCCTCCACACCCACCACCACATCCACCACCACCACATCCACCACCACCACATCCACCACCACGTCCACCACCACTACGTCGACCACCAGCATGTCCACCACCACCCTGTCCACCTTTGCATCCACCACCACCACGTCCACCACCAACACGTCCACCACATCCACCACCATGTCCACCACCACATCCACCACTACATCTACCACCACCACATCCACCACCACCAAGTCCACCCCCACCACCACCACGTCCACCATCACCACTTCCACAACCATCATGTCCACACACACCATGTCCACCTTCACGTCCACCACCACCATGTCCATCACCACCAAATACACCACCACCACATCCACCACCACCACCACCAACAACACCACATCCACCACCACTACCACATCCACCACCACCACGTCCACCCCATCTGCCACCACCGTGTCCACCACCACCACCATGTCCACCACCACCACCACATCCACCCCCATGTCCACCACCACCATGCCCACCACATCCACCACCAAGTCCACCACCACCACCACCACCATGTCCACCACCACCACCATGACCACCACCACGTCCACCATGAGGCCACTACCACATCCACCACCACCACCACCACCATGTCTACCTCCACCACATCCACCACCACCACATCTACCACCAAGTCCACCACCAAGTCCACCACCAAGTCCACCACCACATCCACCACTACATCCACCACCACCACCACATCCACCACCACATCCACCACCATGTCCACCACCATCACCACGTCCACCACCACCACCACATCCACCACAATATCCACCATATCCACCACCACCACATCCACCAACACCACGTCTGCCACTACCACGTCCACCACCACCACGTTCACCCCATCCACCACCACCCTGTCCACCACCACCATGTCCACCACCACCCCGTCCACCACCACCACATCTGCCACCACCACCACCATGTCCACCACCAACACCACCACATCAAACACCACACCCACCACCACATCCACCACCACTACGTCCACCACCACTAGGTCCACCACCACCACCTCCACCACCTCTACGTCCACCACCACCACCACGGCCACCACCACGTCCACCACGAGGCAACCTCACTCTATCTATCTATCTATCTATCTATCTATCTATCTATCTATCTATCTATCTATCTATCTATCTATCTATCACCCTTACTCTATCTATACTCCTCACTCTCTCTATCTATCTCCCTCACTCTATCTGTTGCACTTACTCTATCTATCTGTCACCCTTACTCTATCTATCTGTCACCCTCACTCTATCTATCGCCCTCACTCTATTTATCACCCTCACTCTATCTATCTATCGCCCTCACTCTATCTATCTATCGCCCTCACTATATCTATCACCCTCACTCTATCTATCGCCCTCGCTCTATCTATCTATTGCCATTGCTCTATCTATCTATCTATCGCTCTCACTCAGTCTATCTATCGCCCTCACTCTATCGCCCTCACTCTATCTATCTATCACCCTCACTCAATCTATCTATCGCCCTCACTCTATCTATCTATCTATCTATCTATCTATCTATCTATCTATCTATCTATCTATCTATCTATCTATCTATCGCTCTCACTCAGTCTATCTATCGCCCTC